>NW_023458557.1:68828075-68833823 GCF_013731165.1 Rhagoletis pomonella
TGCAATGTGCAATTGCTAGTCATATAAAAGATTTTGACTGCCGTTGTAGGATGAATTATATTATGACAGACAAAACATGTCATTTCGTGCACCACCTGCATATCCGGAAATTTTGTATGCAAATTTTGTAATTAACAATATGCCCCTAAGAAGTTTAGTTTAGAATTTATATACATATGTTTATTATAACAAACTCAGGTTTGAAGAGGTCTATTTTATGAAATTACTGTAATTTATTTGTATGCCACCTACACTAGACTTGCCACAAAAAATTACTTTGAAACACCCACCGAGCAAAGCTACATCGTACATTATTTGGCTAGCTTAGACTTGATTTTAGCAGATGATAAAGCCAAGAATTGTACTGACTATCTGAGTTAATAACTACTCTGTCTTTCCTAGCAAGGCTATTTTTCAAAGGTGCCAGACGCAAGGACTGGTCTACACCAAGCTCTTCAGAATAAGATTCCTTTCCCTACACCCCAGTCCATATTGGATCCGAAAGTGCTGATACAAATGGCTTGCTTATGAGCAACGTGGCCACTCCGTCATTCTCTTTGGTATGGGAAACGCATATGAAAATCCAAGCCTAAATTTGTGTTTAATAGCATGTGGATCTATTCCTTATCGGGCAAATGCTTAAGATTGAGATATGCCCACGGGTCATCACTTTACACAACCCCGAATCTTAGAGGAGCTGCATTCAGTGCTTCTGAAGGATAGGAGCCAGCTATCCAATAGTGCTGTGACATTATGAGTGTGTGAGACATTTACTATACATGTCGTTAAAAAGCTAATACAGTTCGTCATTCCATCTTTTTCGGTACTCGTCACACACGCGTGCGGGATCTCTCGAAAGCCCCCAGAGCTTTCTCATCTTTGTTAGACATCGTCCATGTTTCTGCGCCATATAAAAGGACAGGCATGATGAGAGATTTGTATAGCGTTTTTTTTTGTTCATTGATAGACCGAGCCCAAATTAGCACCTGTTGGCAAGAGTTATTCTTCGCTTTATCTCCAGACAGACATTATTGGTGGTTTTTATGCTGGATCCCAAGTAAACAAAGTCTTTCACTACTTCAAAGATACTTATGACTACGTGCGTCCCAATACACGAAGACTTTTTATGTGTTGCCAAGAAGTACTTTACCTTGTCCTCGGTGACTGCCAGATCAACCTCGTTAGCTTCTTTGTCTAAGCTGCAAAATGTAGCGCTGACAGCCCTGGGTTTCGGGCCAACGATATCAATAACATCTGCAAACGCCAGCAGCATCATGCTTTTGCTTTCTATGGTGCCGCTGCGATTCTGATGGGCAGCTCTTATAACGCTTTCCAGCATCAGGTTGAAAAAATCGCATGAGGATAAATCACCAATCACCATGTGTAAAACCTCGTTTGGTCTCAAAGGGCGCGGAGAGGTCATTTCCAATTTGAACGGAGCGGAAAGTTGTGCTCAACGTCACTCTACATAGCCGTATTAGAATTGCGGGGATCCCAAATTTACACCTGGCATCATATAGGCAACTCCTCTTCGTACTATCAAAAGCAGCTTAAAATCAACGAAAAAATGGAGTGTGCCAATTTGCATATCGAGTATCTTTTCTAGAATCTGGCGGGCTGTGAAAATCCTGTCAATAGAGGACTTACCAGGTCTAAATGCACACTAGTGTGGTTCGTGAAGATCTTCACTCTTTCACACAGAATAGTTGGCGGGGTCTTGTATGTAATATTAAGGAGGCTTATTGCGCGGCAATACGCTGTAACGGCTGGATCTCCCTTCATGTAGATTATGCAAAGTACACCGAGATTCCAATCTTAGGGCATTTATTCATCAGACGAAATTCTACTTAATACCTGGTGCATACGGTGGACCAGCACTTTGCTTCCGGTTTTGAACAGCACAACCGGTATACTGTCTGCTCCGGGGAACTTGTTGTTTTTAAGTCTCCTTATTGCTGTTCTAACTTCGTCTTGGCCAATTGGAGGACCATGAGTTTCGTCCCTATACATTAGTTGAAAAGTGTTCCCTGCACAACTCAAGCGTTATCTGGACATATTTTACCAGATTTCCACATTCATCTCTACGCGAACCAGCCCCGTCTTGAAATCATTTGATTGCTGCCTTGTTTTCTGCCTCTTTCTCTTTTATTTTGTACCATTGTTTTCTGCCTCTCGTTTCTTTCTTTTGAATACACGTCTCCCCTCCCTCCTTATCTCCCGGTATCGTTCCAATGTCGGTCGAGTAGCTGTAGGCTGCAGGTTGGCTTTGTATGCTGCGTTTTTTCTGCAACAGCCGCGCGGCACTCTTCGTCATACCAGTCGTTCCTGCGTGGGGATTAGTATCCCACCACATCTTCCGCAGCGGCACCTCTTCCCACTACCTCGCCCAGCTCGACTTTAACGTCCTCTCAGCGCTCATAGTTGGAGCTTCTCTTTAGTTTCATCGTCCTTCTCCTCCGTTGGGGCGTGCCCGCAAATGAGGCTCACGTTGTTGAATTTGACTTTGATACGGATCGTGACGGTAAGTGTAGCAGTGCGTCAAGAGCACTATACACCACTCAAAAAAATTAAAGTTAAATAAAGAGGCTAAGTATCAAGCAACCATTTTGGTTCTTTACATTGAAACCAGATAAATTTTCGTCGACCCCCATTTACAACCCCCATATTTTTTTCACGTTACGGTGGACCCTCGTCGAATCTTCCGTGGACCCCTGGGGGTGCACCGGGACCACTGTGGGAATCACTGCTTTAGAGGGTTCGGACATTCCAAGTGCATATCCGTAAATCAAAGTTCTTATTTAGTAAGCGAGTCAATGTTTGCGGGTGCAGTTATCCGAGGCCATTTTTCTCTTTTCATTGGAAGGCGTTATTACGCGGCAAGTCCCTTGCTGAGATGAGTGGGGTTTCAGCCGTATGCACGTTTAAATAGCTAACCGCTTGCTGCAAGACAAATGCTGCAGACTTTATTGCGTTCTTATGAGAACATCAGCCGGCCGGGCAGGGGCACCTTCCCTATTAAGGGTCCGGACATTCCAGGTTCATGCCCTCAAAACGTTGTCCTTTAAAAATTTGCCGTGGTCGTCATAATAAGGAGGGGTCTCATCCGAGGTATTTTTTCGCTTCTTCACTGGAAGGAGTTTTTAAGTGGCGGGTCCCAAACCCAGCGCACAACCCATTGCTGGGACGGGGGTGGTTTCGCAACCAAATACACGTGTATATAGCGAGCCGCTTGCTCCAAGACAGACACCCGCTTGCAGCCGAACCTCCTGGTAAACAGACGCTGCAGACTTCAGTGAGCTCTTAACTTAAACCGAATAAGTCGGAGTGGCACCACCGAAGCTCGCTATCTTTCTGCCGTGACTAATTACTCCCCTCGGGTTTGTTAACACATCTTCTCACGTTGCCCAGCGTGCGCTAACGGGGACGTAAGAGTCGGCTATACCACATTGCACTGCGGCTATACAATGATCTGTGGATCATCAAAACCCAATTGTTTATCGGAGGTGTTAGGTAAAATCAAGACCGTTCAGTTTCCCTGAAATTGTCTAAATTTAATACCAGAGCATTAGATCTAGGTAATAAATTAAAGGCGCGATGCTTGTATTAACTAATTCAGGTAGATTATAGGAGTTGATGTATGTATGTAATCACATGCTTTAAATTGTACACTAACAACTTCTTAATAGCTCAACCGGAAATTTTCACATTTGTCACTTGCTCAAATCGTTCGCCGCCAATTCATCGCACACAAACTCACACAAATTTCGCTCACATACTCGCACATATAAAAATAATTTTCTTACTCGACGTAATAAAAGAATTTAGGTGATGGCGAAAATTTCCCGTGCTTGCGGTGATTTCACCGAGAGCAATGCCATTGCAACCACACCTGTTCTTGGGGGAATTTGAAAGCCATCGGCAGTGAGATTGCTTTTTAACCTGCCACCAATGCGCCGGAAAATAACATAACCACAAATTGAATGAAACCAAAAACCACAGGACTAACAGAAATGCATTGAAGGAAGGGACCGCACCAACATTAAAGCAGTAGGGTGTTAGTGTTTTAAGAAAGCAAGCAAGACAAAAAGGATTGTAGAAGAAAGAAAGTTTTGCTACTCGTATGTTTAAGAACTGGTTTGAGATGTGAAATTTTAGTTAAATTTAATGAGCATAGCTGCCCAGGGAATGCAGTAAGATGCTCTAGGTTCTCCACTGAAATGCTGAAATTCTTTCAAATCTTTTAGCTCAGAGGAAGATAAGTGAATTAGAAGGCTATTTCGAAAGTAGCTTCCCCGTCATAAAATACTTACCTGAGGAGTAGAAAGCTGTTCAGTATCTCTGCTTTGACATCTTAATGCGGTTACATTTTTCCATGGATTATTCCTGCGTTTGAACAGTTTAAGTGACAGAAGAAAGGCGAAGCACTAAATTTTGCAGAGATGACCCAAAGTAACCTCGTATAAATATAATTCGTTCCCTTTCCTGCCCATTGTTTACAGCCACTTCTCGTAGCTATAAAATCCGATGAGCTGTATAAAACAGGGCTGCAAACCGGTCTTCGAACCGAACCGTTTTTATTTTGCTATGAAACTGCATACTCGGATTTTTTATTATCTGCAGATTTTTGTTTTAATTTTCGTACAAAGATTTAAATTTGGATTTATACGGTTATTTTTATAGAACGAGCTATACTTTTATAAAAAAATTAATGAACATTAAACAAACAAAAGAAAAATTTTGAAATATCGCTTTCCTGTTATTTTGACCACAGGATAGCTCCAACCGACCGAAAATGGGGGTTTTAACATTAAGCCAAGGTTTTGAGTGTCAATTAAAAAACCTGAGTATACTATGTTGATCTATTCGATTAGGCTCACGACTTTATTAGTTTATTAAAAATTTTTCTAATTTCGCCTTGATCGCGGGGATTTTAATTCATTTTTTTTGTTTGGGGTATTACGCATTTTCTTCTATACAAAAAAAAATTTCTCACATACTTTATATGGAAGAAACTCCGTGAAAATTGCCAATCATCAACTTAATTTAATGTATTAAAAATTGCAAGCTTGATGAAACTTTGCAGAATTTTCATAATTTGTACACAAAGTTGGAAACTTGGAGTTAAAAAAGTAAACATTAAAAAAAAAAATAGCCTTTTTGCTAAAATGTCGTGTCACTATTTAATTTTCCTCCACATGTGGATATTTGAATTTGGTCTCAGTAACAAAGTCTTCTATTTTTATATTATATATTTGTCATATTTTTGCAATATTTGTATCCTTTAGCATATGTACAAAAATTGAACCATTTAAATCGAACCGAGCCACCGATTTTTGGAGTGGTCCGCAGCCCTGGTATAAAAGGCGTGACATTCGATGGGTAAACATATGTGTCTCGAACTAGACCGGGAATGGTCCCAAAAAGTCCTGAACTTGTACCGAACTGGTACCGAGCTAGTGCTGAAATTATCCCGAAAAAGTCCCGAGCTAGTCCCAAAATGGTTCCGAGCTAGTCCCAAAGTGGTCCCGCAAAAGTCCCGAAGTGGTCCCGCAAAAGTCCCAAACTATCTTAATGAGCCGTGTTGCTGGAACAGCTGTTCAGATTTGTTTTCTTTTGTGCTACTTATAAATGGATGTGTGTCTTCCGAGATTCAACTTTGAAAATAATGAACACGACTTAAAATTGGAAAAAGGAAAGGCTTAACCTTGGTAGTACGTTCGCGTCTAATACACCGACTATTCGGTGCAG
>NW_023458557.1:68833923-68838365 GCF_013731165.1 Rhagoletis pomonella
GACTCCACCGGTGAAATATTCGTGTAAACAAGGTTGCTAAAATGTTTAGAGATACACATTTTATATTTTTCGCAAACAACTATTATTGTTGCGAAACCTACCAAAATCCAATCTAGCCTACCAACCTACCAAATGGAAAAAAACCTACCAGTTTTGGTAGGAAAAGCCCATGTTTGGCAACACTGCTTCTAATACAGCTGCTAAAAGATTTGAAAGAATTTCAACATTTCAGTGGAGAGTCTGAAGCAACTTACTGCATTCCCTTGGCAGTTATGCATATTAAATTTAACTAAAATTTCACATTTCCAACCAGTTCTTAAACATACGAGTAGCATAACTTTCTTTCTTCTAAAATCCTTGCTGTCTTGCTTGCTTTCTTAAAACACTAACACCGTACTGCTTTAATGTTGGTACGGTCCCTTCCTTCAATGCATTTCTGTTAGTCATGTGGTTTTTGGTTTCATTCAATTTGTGGTTATGTTATTTTCCGGCGCATTGGTGGCAGGTTAAAAAGCAATCTCACTGCCGATGGCTTTCAAATTCCCCCAAGAACAGGTGTGGTTGCAATTGCATTGCTCTCAGTGAAATCACCGCAAGCACGGGAAATTTTCGCCATCACCTAAATTCTTTTATTACGTCGAGTAAGAAGATTATTTTTATATGTGCGAGTATGTGAGCGAAATTTGTGTGAGTGTGTGTGCGATGAATTGGCGGCGAAGGATTTGAGCAAGTGACAAATGTGAAAATTTCCGGTTGAGCTATTAAGAAGTTGTTAGTGTACAATTTAAAGTTAATGTAATTGTATGGAATGTATAAGTATAGATGCATGTAAGCACAAAATTAGTATGAACGTGAATATATAAACTCCCATAATCTACCTGAATTATTTAATACAAGCATAGCATCTTTAATTTATTGCCTAGATCTAATGCTCTGGTATTAAATTTAGACAATTTCAGGGAAACTGAACGATCTTGATTTTACCTAACACCTCCGATAAACAATTGGGTTTTGATGATCCACAGATCATTGTATAGCCGTTAGCACACGCTGGGCAACGTGAGAAATCCATGTGCGAGATGTGGTAACCAACCCGAGGAGAGAATTTAGTTACGGCAGAAAGATAGGGAGCTTCGGTGGGGCCACTCTGATTTATTCAGTTTAAGAACCCAATAAAGTCTGCAGCGTCTGTTTGTCAGTAGGTGCAGTTGCAAGCAGGTATTTGTCTTGCAGCAAGCGGTTAGCTATTTAAACGTGCATACGGCTGAAAATCACTTATCCCAATGGTTGTGCACTGGGCATGGGACCTGCCACGTAAAACCGCCTACCAATGAAAAGAGAAAAATGGCCTCGGATAACTGCCCCCGCAAATATTGACGATCCTCACTCACGAAATAAGAACTTTGATTTACGGATATGCACTTGGAATGTCCGCACCCTCTAAAGCAGTGATTCCCAAAGTGGTCCCGGTGCACCCCCAGGGGTCCACGGAAGATTCGACGGGGGTCCACCGTAACGTGAACAAAATATGGGGGTCGACGAAAATTTATCTGGTTTCAATGTAAAGAACCAAAATGGCTGCTTGATACTTAGCCTCTTTATTTAACTTAAATTTTTTTGAGTGGTGTATAGTGCTCTTGACGCACTGCTGCACTTACCGTCACGATCCGTATCAAAGTCAAATTCAACAACGTGAGCCTCATTTGCGGGCACGCCCCAACGGAAGAGAAGGACGATGAAACTAAAGAGAAGTTCCAACTATGAGCGCTGAGAGGACGTTAAAGTCGAGCTGGGCGAGGTAGTGGGAAGAGGTGCCGCTGCGGAAGAGGTGGTGGGATACTAACCCCATGCAGGAACGACTGGTATGACGAAGACTGCCGCGCGGCGTTGCAGAAAAAACGCAGCATACAAAGCCAACCTACATCCAATAGCTATGCGAGCAACAGTGGAACGATACCGGGAGATAAGTAGGGAGGAGAGACGTTTATTCAAAAGAAAGAAACGAGAGGCCGAAAACAAAGGTAGAAAACAAAAGAGAAAGGCAGAAAACAAGACAGCAATCAAATGGTTTCAAGACGGGGCTGGTTCGCGTAGAGATGAATGTGGAAATCTGGTAAAATATGTCCAGATAACGCTTGAGTTGTGGAGGGAACACTTTTCAACTAATGTATAGGGACGAAACTCATGGTCCTCCACTTGGCCAAGACGAAGTTAGAACAGCAATAAGGAGACTTAAAAACAACAAGTTCCCCGGAGCAGACAGTATACCGGTTGTGCTGTTCAAAACCGGAAGCAAAGAGCTGGTCCACCGTATGCACCAGGTACTAAGTAGAATTAGGTCTGATGAATAAATGCCCTAAGATTGGAATCTTGGTGTACTTTGCATAATCTACATGAAGGGAGATCCAGCCTTTTCCGCGTATTGCCGCGCAATAATCCTCCTTAATATTACATACAAGGTCCTGTCCACTATTCTGTGTGAAAGAGTGAAGATCTTCACGAACCACACCAGTGTGGCTTTTGACCTGGTAAGTCCACTACTGACCAGATTTTCATAGCGCGCCAGATTCTGGAAAAGATACTCGATATGCAAATTGGCACACTCCATTTTTTCGTTGATTTTAAGCTGCTTTTGATAGTACGAAGAGGAGTTGCCTATATAATGCCAGGTGTAAATTTGGGATCCCCGAAAATCTAATACGGCTATGTAGAGTGACGTTGAGCACAACTTTCCGCTCCGTTCAAATTGGAAATGACCTCTCCGCGCCCTTTGAGACCAAACGAGGTTTTACACAAGGTGATTGGGGATTTATCCTCATGCGATTTTTTCGACCTAATGCTGGAAAGCGTTATAAGAGCTGCCGATCAGAATCGCAGCGGCACCTTAGAAAGCAAAAGCATGATGCTGCTGGCGTTTGCAGATGTTATTGATATCGTTGGCCCGAAACCCACGGCTGTCAGCGCTGCATTTTGCAGCTTAGACAAAGAAGCTAACGAGGTTGATCTGGCAGTGAACGAGGACAAGGTAAAGTACTTCTTGGCAACACATAAAAAGTCTTCGTGTATTGGGACGCACGTAGTCATAAGTATCTTTGAAGTTTCCTTTTTGGTTGTTGTTGTTTCCGACAGGGTGGGTGTATGATGTATTTTGGAACGAATTTCCGTCATCCCTTGTCAAATTTGGTTTGGAAACAAACCGGTTTCGGCGTTGTGCCATCTTCAGTGTCATTTTTCGTTCTGAACGAAACGAAACGAGAACGAAAAATGACACTGAAGATGGCACAACGCCGAAACCGGTTTGTCTCCAAACCTAATTTGACAAAGGATGACGGAAATTCGTTCCAAAATACATCATATCTTTGAAGTAGTGAAAGACTTTGTTTACTTGGGATCCAGCATAAACACCACCAATAATGTCTGTCTGGAGATAAAGCGAAGAATAACTCTTGCCAACAGGTGCTAATTTAGGCTCGGTCTCTCAACGAACAAAAATAACGCTATACGAATCTCTCATCATGCCTGTGCTTTTTTATGGCGCAGTAACATGGACCATGTCTAACAAAGATGGGAAGGCTCTGGGGGCTTTCGAGAGATCCCGTACGCGTGCTCGACGAGTACCGAAAAAGATGGAACGACGAACTGCATTAGCTTTTAAACAACGTGTATAGTAAAAGTCTCACACACTTATAATGTCACTGCACTATTGGATAGCTGGCTCCTATCCTTCAGAACCACTGAGTGTAGCTCCTCAAAGATTCAGGGTTGTGTAAAATGATGACCCGTGGGCACATCTCAATCTTAAGCATTAGCCCGATAAGGGATCCGCTTGCTATCAAACACAAATTTAGGCTTGGATTTTCATATGCGGTTCCCATTTCAAAGAGAATGGCGGAGAGGCCAAGTTGCTGATAAGGAAGCCATTTGTATCAGCACTTTCGGATCCAAAATGGACTGAGGTGTAGGGAAAGGAATGCTATTCTGAAGAGCTTGATGTGGACCAGTCCCTGCGTCTGGCACCTTTGACGCCTGTGGTATACCAAAAAATAGCGTTACTAAGAAAGATAGAGTAGTTATTAACTCAGATAGTCATTAGAATACTTGGCTTTATCATCTACTAAAACCAAGTCTAAGCCAAAAAATGTACGATGTAGCTTTGCTCGGTGGGTGTTTCAAAGTAATTTTTTGTGGCAAGTCTAGTGTAGGTGGCATACAAATAAATTACAGTAATTTCATAAAACAGACCTCTTCAAACCTGAGTTTGTTATAATAAGCATATATATATAATTCCTAAACTAAACTTCTTAGTGGAATACTGTTAAATACAAAATTGGCATTGAAAATTTGAAATTGGTGCACGAAATGACATGTTTTGTCTGTCATAATATAATTCATCCAACAACGGCAGTCAAAATCTTTTATATGACTAGCAATTGCACATTGCA
>NW_023458557.1:68838465-68842272 GCF_013731165.1 Rhagoletis pomonella
TTTCAAGAATTTTGGCATACAATTTTTATTCCAGAATATGGTCAATGTGATGTGCCAAATTTCAACTAAATGAGTTTGCCGTGGCGGTACGAAAACCAAATTTGTAGCTAGATTTCCTATCCACCCAATAAACATTAGGCTTGGTTAACAATTCGAAAATGATTGGAAAGCGAATATTTTTTCGAGTCTCTACTTCGGTAATGAACGGCACATATATAGGTTAGTATTTGATTCGAGAACTAGCCCATTCTATAGCAAAACGGAACCTTGATTACTCAATGTATTTTGCCCATTTCGAATTGAAATATTAATGAGAGAGAGTGATTGTTTTATATTTCCCTTCGAGAATGAGCTGGATTTCACTTTCTCTCTTGTTACTATGGTTTCCTTTTTGTTCGGACCCATCTCGAGTGTATTTCCAATACAGTGTTGCCACAAAATTTTTTTATTTTTTACCAAAGTCAGCGGAGAAAGTTGCCAAATTCAACAAAAAATTACCAAAATTATTTTATGTGCAGAATTGTACAAGCATACATATAACCGCCAAAATAACGTAAACGCAATTTTTCCAAAATTTTCTTTTTGATGCAGAAATATTCCTACAGCATCTAGATGCCTGTCTGAATCAAAACGATCATTTAGAAAACAAATATCGATTACGTTATTTTGGCAGTTAGGTTTCGATATATCTGTACATATATATATACGAAGACACCAAGCTTTTCAGGCAATCAGCGCTCCATTCATCTAAAATTTTTATGAAAGTTTGTTGAATTTTTTTTAAATATTGAACAAAGTTTGAAATTTGAATTTTTTGATTTCTGTAAAAGTAAGAACAATATTTTTATAAAAAATAACCAAAATAAAACTAAAAAAAAAAAAATAAAAAATATGTTGAAACTTGTCAAAATATGGTGCGACTATAATTTTCTCGACCACTGTATGTAAACAAGTGACAAGAAATCGAAGGAAAGCATTCGACTCACGCATAGACAGAGTGAAGTCCCCCGATGAATGCCGTAGCTTTTGAGGGAGAACATACATATTTACGTAGAATTCTACACATATATATGGTTGCCGGGTACACCGGAAAATTGATGGTAGTTGCAAAGCTGACGAACTGACAGGGAAAGGTAGGACCACCCAAAACATTCCAGGAAAGGGCACGGTGGATAACTTAACAATAGTCACTTTTAAGCAGTTTGTTAAAGATCACACCATTCAATAACCAAGGAACGCTGGAATAAGTTTCGAAACCTTGCGAAACTTTCAGTACGTGGAATTAGAACCAATATTGACCAATTTGACATGTAAGACCGAATCGAAAAAGTTACCAAATTGAAAAATTATCAAATAACCAAACTTGATAAATACAGAAAAAAAAGGACCAATTTCGGTTAAAAATTACCAAAGCGGCAACGCTGTTCCAATATACCATGATCGTTGGAAAACTAAGGTTGCTTATGAGTTCGTTCTCGTTCGATATGCATACGGTTGCCAGACGTACTGATTTTATCAGACAAGTATTGATTTTTCAACTTTTGTACTGATTTCATTAATTTCTTCAATCAGTAAGCTAACGTCCTGATTTTTCAAAATTTGTACTTATTTGTACTGAATTTTAAATTCTGAGCACACACATTTTTGTCGATAACATTTGTTATCTCGACAATAACTTTCAGTTTAATAACAACAAATTTGAACAATTGAATGGCCTTGCCTACAATATACATACAATTACTTTTTCTCAATTTACTGGCATTGTAAAAGAGTTCTGCACACAAGACATCGAGTTAAATACTCTTTTTAGCAAACTCTTAGTCTATCAGAGTTTTTGTGCAGTTGAAAAAAGTAATTTAAGCCGTGGGGAAATAGTATTTCCAAATACAGATAAAGCCCTTAAATAATTTTGACTTTCCAACACCACGCTCAAACGAAGCAACTGAGAGGGACTTAAGTTTACAGCTTGCTTACAGGCGATAAGACTTCTAATTAAAATTTTTGAAAGTGAACTTCAAATTAAAAATATTTTTATAATAAAATGTAAATTATTCTTTGACTATTTAAACACTGAGGGTGGAAATGATCTCATTATCGCTATTCAAAAATGTCATATCGCTAGCTTAGAAAGAAAAGTTGCTAAGTCCCTTTTTAAAAATTTTACAGGAGAGGAAAAAATCTTCCTATAGCCATTTTCTTTAACTATTTCGCAAGACTTTGAATCAAACATTTTGCGCGTTTAAAGCAAAGCAAAACTCCATAAGAACCAGAAGGATTCGATATTTACTAAAAGATGTCGTATTATTTTGGCCTTATCGGATTTCTGGTGCTTCTTTTGGACTTAGCAAATTTTCCTTTTATTGCTTATGAAGAGGAAAAAATAAAACAAGTACCTTTATAATTTTCGAAACGATGCGTATTCGATTTCACTAGCCTCCTATATCAAAATATGAGTTTTCATAATAAGTGGACTTAGCAACTTTTCACTCTAAGCTAGCGATATATGTAAAACAATTTATTGGCTCCTGTGTACAATGATATATTATGGGTATTTCATACTACATGTCAAATGTGTACACTCATGTTAAATAGTGGCGTTTTAAAGTATTATCTGTAATATTTTTATATTTTTATATATTATTTAGCTTAGTCAGATTAAGCTGATTTAATTTTGGGAAAGGATAATCTACTTTAATTAACTTTCTTTAATGTAAAGACGAAAGCTGCAGATGAAGAAGATGCCGCTCACAGATCCACGCTGTGATCGGGCGCAATATGAGCTACGTGGGACCGTTGCAACGCGTTGTAGGGAGCTGAAAAGGGAGAGGAGACGTATTTTGTGCAATCAGAGAGAAGAGGCCGAAATACGTGAGTGCGAATAGTTTGAAACGCTGGCCGACAGGACAATCGCCCAAAAATTTTACCAGACAGTTAGGCGACTTATGCTAGAGACACACAACGTAGCATGGTATCAATATTACGATCTACATATATCACACGTGTCTCACTCTCATACTACAAATCATTGTAGTTGCCCGAAGACTGGTATTTAAGCGTGCTCTGTCCAATACATAAGAATAGTGACCCCGACATGTACCTGTTTGTGCTGTAAGCCAGTAGAAATGGACTAAATGGATTCGAAGAGATAGTACACTCTCTTGCATTTGAATAGGAGCAATGGTTTTCGTTGAATTTCTGGGTAAATTTTCTTTTATTTAATTTTTATTATTTTTCAGTTAAAACGAAGTTCATTATCTAACAAAAATTAAAGTTTGTAGAAAAAAAAACAAATTTTCATCCCAATTTCAAACTTTTTTCTTGCAATCCTTAGAAAAGTTCTAGTATGCGATTTTGTAGTCAATGAAATGTAAGTTTGATGTAGCTACAAATTTCCGTCGATTTTTCAAAGTTTCTTTATCGGAATTTTTTCCCTTTAATGCCTTGGCATAGAAATGCTTGTCTAAGGATTTTTCCCTCTAAATTCACGTTAGCCATCGAGTTATTTGCCAATAGTTCTTTGAAGTGTGACTAGTATAATTTCGTCTGGACGTGGAGATGAGACCGAGCACCACAATACTGCAAAATTGGAGCCACCCTTATGTATATATTTACAGATGCAAATACTCTGAGCAACAATCGAGGCCTTGCCTAGTCAAATTTCTAAATGCAATTAAGGTACTACCGGACTACACAAACATATTGGACAGGGTTAGAAATAATTGCTAATCAAAGTACACTGAGGGGAAAAAATTTTAGAATTAAAAAAAAACTTGCTAAGTTTAAAAAAAATATGCATATGAAAGAGCA
>NW_023458557.1:68842372-68849727 GCF_013731165.1 Rhagoletis pomonella
TGCAAAGACGCTTGATACAATTGGTTGCTGCCAAGAGGGTCCGGGTTCAATTACCATCAGACTGTAAAATAAAACTTTTTTCCTTCTTAATTACGAAATAGCATCTGTGCACTTCACAAAGACATATTTTATAACGTACATACTCAAATTTAAAACGAATTGGGTTGGTGCTCTTTCATATGCATATTTTTTTTAAACTTAGCAAGTTTTTTTTTTAATTCTAAATTTTTTTCCCCTCAGTGTACTTTGATTAGCAATTATTTCTAACCCTGTCCAATATGTTTGTGTAATCCGGTAGTACCTTAATTGCATTTAGAAATTTGACTAGGCAAGGCCTTGATTGTTGCTCAGAGTATTTACATCTGTAAATATATACATAAGGGTGGCTCCAATTTTGCAGTATTGTGGTGCTCGGTCTCATCTCCACGTCCAGACGAAATTATACTAGTCACGCTTCAAAGAACTATTGGCAAATAACTCGATGGCTAACGAGAATTTAGAGGGAAAAATCCTTAGACAAGCATTTCTATGCCAAGGCATTAAAGGGAAAAAATTCCGATAAAGAAACTTTGAAAAATCGACGGTAATTTGTAGCTACATCAAACTTACATTTCATTGACTACAAAATCGCATACTATAATTTTTTTCTAAGGATTCCAAGAAAAAAGTTTGAAATTTTTATGAAAATTTGTTTTTTTTTCTACAAATTTTCATTTTTGTTAGATAATGAACTGCGTTTTAACTGAAAAATAATAAAAATTAAATAAAAGAAAATTTACCCAGAAATTCAACGAAAACCATTGCTCCTATTCAAGTGCAAGAGAGTGTACTATCTCTTCGAATCCATTTAGTCCATTTCTACTGGCTTACAGCACAAACAGGTACATGTCGGGGTCACTATTCTTATGTATTGGACAGAGCACGCTTAAATACCAGTCTTCGGGCAACTACAATGATTTGTAGTATGAGAGTGAGACACGTGTGATATATGTAGATTGATACCATGCTACGTTGTGTGTCTCTAGCATAAGTCGCCTAACTGTCTGGTAAAATTTTTGGGCGATTGTCCGTCGGCCAGAGTTTCAAACTATTCGCACTCACGTATTTCGGCCTCTTCTCTCTGATTGCACAAAATACGTCTCCTCTCCCTTTTCAGCTCCCTACAACGCGTTGCAACGGTCCCACGTAGCTCGTATTGCACCCGATCACAGCGCGGACCTGTGAGCGGCATCTTTCATCTGCAGCTTTCGTCTTTACATTACAGAAAGTTAATTAAAGTAGATTACCCTTTCCCAAAATTAAATCAGCTTAATCTGACTAAGCTAAATAAAATATAAAAATATATACAGATAATACTTTAAAACGCCACTATTTAACATGAGTGTACATGTAGTATGAAATACCCTTATAATATCATTGTACACAGGAGCCAATAAATTGTTTTACATATATGACATTTTTGAATAGCGATAATGAGATCATTTCCACCCTCAGTGTTTAAATAGTCAAAGAATAATTTACATTTTATTATAAAAATATTTTTAATTTGAAGTTCACTTTCAAAAATTTTAATTAGAAGTCTTATCGCCTGTAAGCAAGCTGTAAACTTAAGTCCCTCTCAGTTGCTTCGTTTGAGCGTGGTATTGAAAAGCCAAAATTATTTAAGGGCTTTATCTGTATTTGGAAATACTATTCCCCCACGGCTTAAATTACTTTTTTCAACTGCACAAAAACTTTGATTGACTAAGAGTTTGCTAAAAAGAGTATTTAACTCGATGTCTTGTGTGCAGAACTCTTTTACAATGCCAGTAAATTGAGAAAAAGTAATTGTATGTATATTGTAGGCAAGGCCATTCAATTGTTCAAATTTGTTGTTATTAAACTGAAAGTTATTGTCGAGATAACAAATGTTATCGACAAAAATGTGTGGCCTCAGAATTTAAAATTCAGTACAAATAAGTACAAATTTTGAAAAATCAGGACGTTAGCTTACTGATTGAAGAAATTAATGAAATCAGTACAAAAGTTGAAAAATCAGTACTTGTCTGATAAAATCAGTACGTCTGGCAACCATATGCATATCGAACGAGAACGAACTCATAAGCAACCTTAGTTTTCCAACGATCATGGTATATTGGAACAGCGTTGCCGCTTTGGAAATTTTTAACCGAAATTGGTCATTTTTTTCTGTATTTATCAAGTTTGGTAATTTGATAATTTTTCAATTTGGTAACTTTTTCGATTCGGTCTTACATATCAAATTGGTCAATATTGGTTCTAATTCCACGTACTGAAAGTTTCGCAAGGTTTCAAAAGTTATTCCAGCGTTCCTTGGTTATTGAATGGTGTGATCTTTAACCCTAGAACACACACCCGGGTACAAATGTATCCACTTTCAACTTTGAAGTGTTGTAACTTTTGAACCGCTATACCTCTATACCGCTAACTTCGGATCTAGGAAGACTATTTAGTTTTGAGTTCAAATTCAGATCGGACCATTGGTTCAGGAGCTACAGCCTTCCAAATACATTATATACGTAAACACACACCCGGGATACGTTTGTACCCCAATAGTAAAAATCCTCATAATAATAAAAAAAAAAACATTTTTTATATTATTTTTTTATTTGAAAAATTAAAAATATTCATTTCACACATTATATTATTGACTTTTATTATAAAAATTATAAAAATGCATCTTATATCTAAGGAAAATCATGGCAAATAGAGCAATTTGTTGATGTGACCGAATGTTCAAGACACATTGGCTTCTTACATTTGTCGCACAGCTTTCTGGTTTTTCTACGGCGTTTTTCCTCTTGTGCGTAACATAAATAGCAAGATCCGGACACAGGTTTTGGCGTGCGCGCTGCGGCAGATGTTGATGCTGCTGTTGACACCATTGATTCCACCGGTCGGTTGAAATATGCTTCAATAGCAATTTTAGTCGAAAAATTTCGCGTCACTTGACGATTTATGGCTCTGGCTTCAATAATGGGCATACACAATGCTTCAGCCAAGCTGCGCAGGATCTGCTTACGCTTGTTGTTTGTTCTCCAAGGCAACATAGGGTTATTCAAATCGTAGACAATGTAGGCTGCAAGAGCTGTAATGTCCAACATGTTGAAGAACATCGCTAGTGGTCATCGTTTTGTTTGTCTTTGTGTTGGATATTCCGCAAACATTTGGTCCATTCGATCAACACCACCTTTGGTACGATTATAATATTCAATTATTTCAGGTTTCCCACTGTCAGCTATTTCAGCATCATTATGCATGGTCGAAAGCAAAATTACTGCTTTATTTTTTTTGGGAACATAAGAGCACATTGTCACATTATTTTTGAAGCCAAATGTCGTTGAACCAATTGTCCTGTTTTTGTTCTGCTTCATTTCTTGAGGAATATATGATTTGTTTTTGCGCAAAGTTCCAACGATCGTGAGTTTCCAGGTGAGAAGCAGTTCTGCAACTGGCAAGGTCGTAAACAAATTGTCCATTGTAATGTTTCAGCCACTTCCTTGGTATTTGGCAGACAAATCCTTCACCACTCGTTCGCCTTGGTTCGTTTCCCTACCAGTTTCTGCTTGGCCAGTATATATTTGTCCATGCAGTGGATATGCATTTGTGGCATCGCAAATCCACCAAACCTTGATACCATATTTAGCAGGTTATTTCATCAAATAAAGATTGTATATATGATTCTCGCTGTTCCTCAGTTAGCCTGCATAATAAAAAAAATTAGTATATGTTTACATTGTTGCTTATTTTACATTTTTTACCTTCTATATGCTGCACTTGATAAATATTCGTTTCTTCTTGAAGTCATTTCGTATCCAGTTATTTATAGTTTCAGTTATATTTATTTTCACTTATATTTTCACTTCTTACACTTTTGAGCACCAAAACAATAATGAAAATATCAACAGGCAGAATTTATAACAACACCTCGTGTGAAAACAACCCTTGCAGCTGCATATAAAATACAAAAACCAGTTATACCAGTGTATTTGCTACCTACGTACCCATACCTTGCGCGACCTTTTTGCACATATCTTTTGAACCAGGTAGAATATTTCAATGAAATAAAAACCAAAATGTGTATTCGTTGTTACTCTACAAGTATATTATTATAAATTATATTATTTTGTTTTGCATTTATCAGGACAACAACAAAAAGAAAAGGAACAGTCCAGCGCCTTCGTCTTGGCCTGCAGGCTGTATCGGAGATACAGCCGCTAAATTTAAACGTAGAATACGTGGTATGGTTAAGAGCATATCCAAGTAAAAAAACAAAAGCACACACTAAGCAAAAAATATCGATAACAAAAGCGATAATAATATCGGTAGCAAAATCGATAAAAACATCGATAAAGAAATCGATGAAAATATTGATATCAAAATCGAAAAAATATCGAAAGCAAAATCGATAGCAAAATCGATAACAATACTGATTACAAAATCGATTACAAAATCTATCAAAATATCGATTACAAAATCGATAACAAAGTCGATAACAAAATCGATTATAAAGTCGATAACAAAATTCATAACAAAATCCATAAAAATATCGATACCAATATCGATAGCAACATCAATAAAAATATCGAATATAAAACCTATAAAAAATCTATAACAATATCGATAGCAAAATCGATAAAAATATCGGTAACAAAACCGATAAAAGTATCGATGACAAAATCGATAGCAAAATCGATTACACAATCGATAACAAAATCGATAAAAAATATCGATAACAAAATCGATAAAAGTATCGATCATTATATCGGTAAGTTCCGAAAATATCGATAGCAAAACCAATAACAATATCGATAACAAATTCGATGAAAATATCGATAACGAAAGCAATAATAATATCGATAGCTAAATCGTAAACAAAATCAATAAAAATATCGATGACAAAACCGGTAAAAATATCGATTACAAAATCGATTAAAATACCGACAACAAAATCTATAAAAATATCGGTAATAAAATCGATAACAAAATCGATAAAAATATCGATAACAAAATCGATAAATAATCTATCATAAAATCGATTACAGTGTCGATAACAAAATCGACAACAAAGTCAACAAAATATCTATAACAAAATCGAGAAAAAATATCGATAACAAAATCGAAAAAATACCGATCATTATATCGATAAGTTCCGAAAATATCGATAGCAAAATCAATAACATTATCGATAAAAATTTCGATAGCAAAATCGATAAAAACATCGGTAATAAAACCGACAAAGTATCGATTATTATACCGATAAACCCCGAAATATGTACTTACGGACACATACATACTTTTTGTCTCCTTCCCACGCTTCCAATGCGTGCACGTGTTTGCAAAATGATGACGAGGTGATTTTGTATGGAAAATCATTTATGCCCATATATTTCAATAAAATAAACATATATAGAAGACATCAACCAATACTTCCCATATACCAAACGAAAGGAAAACTCTTGAATTTTTGATTAAAGAAAACAAAAATAAAATCATTCAAGCGGTTTTCGAGCATTTTGGTAATGAAAAAAATTTGCAAATTTTTTCAACACTTTTTTGCCTTAAAATGCTCAATATTTGTTAAATTTATATAAAATTTGTACCCGATAATATTTTTACTGCTCCAAAGAACCTATATCCCGAAAATGAAAGTTATATATGCCAACAATAAGTTGCTAGAGCACTTTAAATGCTCAAAATTGACCCCAAAATAAGGCAATGTTTACCGTTGTTTTTACGACAGAAACCGAATTGGTTATTTACAAAAATGAATCTGTCGACAGGTTTGGGATTTTATCTTTGAAACGCCACACTTTTCTTTGAAATCGCTTTATTAGTTCTCGTGCAATAAGCGTCTTTGTGAAGCTCTAAAAATTACAACTACAACATTTGAACATAGCCCCCATACCTTAAGGTAAGACGTATTCTACGTCAAAACAAAAATCCACTGTTGCATGTCCTGACTTTATTTGCCCATATCGCTGGAACCAGTAGGAATATTCGAATGAAACAAAAGACAAAATACTTGTTATATATTAAAATATACATTTCAAAAAAAAAATCATAGAAATCGGTTGAATAAGCATTAAAAAAACCGCAAAATAAGGTCCCGGGTACAAACGTATCCCGGGTGTGTGTTTACGTGGTATTTTCTGGGTGTGTGTTCTAGGGTTAATAAACTGCTTAAAAGTGACTATTGTTAAGTTATCCACCGTGCCCTTTCCTGGAATGTTTTGGGTGGTCCTACCTTTCCCCGTCAGTTCGTCAGCTTTGCAACTACCATCAATTTTCCGGTGTACCCGGCAACCATATATATGAGTAGAATTCTACGTAAATATGTATGTTCTCGCTCAAAAAGCTACGGCATTCATCGGGGGACTTCACTCTGTCTATGCGTGTGTCGAATGCTTTCCTTCGAATTCTTGTCACTTGTTTACATACAGTGGTCGAGAAAATTATAGTCGCACCATATTTTGACAAGTTTCAACATATTTTTTTTGTAATTTAATTTTGGTTATTTTTTATAAAAATATTGTTCTTACTTTTACAGAACTCAAAAAATTCAAATTTCAAACTTTGTTCAATATTTAAAAAAAATTCAACAAACTTTCGTAAAAATTTTAGATGAATGGAGCGCTAATTGCCTGAAAAGCTTGGTGTCTTCGTATATATATATGTACAGACATATCGAACCCTAATTGCCAAAATAACGTAATCGAGACTTGTTTTCTAAATGTTCGTTTTGATTCAGACAGGCATCTAGATGCTGTAGGAATATTTCTGCATCAAAAAGAAAATTTTGGAAAAATTTCGTTTACGTTATTTTGGCGGTTATATGTACGCTTGTACAATTCTGCACATAAAATAATTTTGGTAATTTTTTGTTGAATTTGGCAACTTTCTCCGCTGACTTTGGTAAAAAATAAAAAATTTTTGTGGCAACACTGTATTGGAAATACACTCGAGATGGGTCCGAACAAAAAGGAAACCATAGTAACAAGAGAGAAAGTGAATTCCAGCTCATTCTCGAAGGGAAATATAAAACAATCACTCTCTATCATTAATATTTCAATTCGAAATGGGCAAAATACATTGAGTAATCAAGGTTCCGTTTTGCTATAGAATGGGCTAGTTCTCGAATCAAATACTAACCTATATATGTGCCGTTCATTACCGAAGTAGAGACTCGAAAAAATATTCGCTTTCCAATAATTTTCGAATTGTTAACCAAGCCCAATGTTTATTGGGTGGATAGGAAATCTAGGTACAAATTTGGTTTTCGTACCGCAACACTATGGTCTGAAATTCAAATTTTTTGGCATAAATTAGAAGGAGTG
>NW_023458557.1:68849827-68857811 GCF_013731165.1 Rhagoletis pomonella
GAGTAAGTGTTAGAGCATTACGAGTGTATATATACGTGTTTTAGCGAATGTACATACTATGTGGTGTCAAGTGAAAATGAACCGTTTAGTGAGCAACTTAAATGTGTGGTACGAAATTTTTTTTTCTGATAACTCTGGAGCGAAAAGTATGGCAAAAATGCTGCAAGGCATATAATATAATCGCATGCACTTACCCTGCATGAACCACTGAAGATTTAGAGCTCTATAAATTTATATATGCACATACCGAGGGCCTCCACACTAACGACACAACTAAAAATTTCATGTATTTTGGTTATATAGCGGATTAGGATGATAAAAGGCTATATTCTTGTCTGGAACATCGGCATATCGCACACGATCTTCAAAAGAGACACAACTCAAAATTTGGCATTTTTGAAATTATGCGCTCAAAAAGCTGGAGCAAATATTTGTCATAATTGTTAAAAAAAAACCCAAGGTAAAGTCTCGCTTGCCCATATGACAATCATGTGCTAAGAAATAGTTTTTCGCATTTTCCGACAAACGAGTAATTTTGAGTTGTGCTCCTTTTGAAGACGGTGTGCGATATGTTCGCTTGTTACCAATCAGACGCGGGACGCAATTGGGCCATTTATCAGAAAATCGATGTTGGCAACCCTTACTACTCAACAGTGGCACATGTTTCAGTTGCTACCGAATCTCTCTGCGGGCAGTTCTAGTGTTTATCGTGAATATAGGCATAAGTCAAAAGCTGTCGACGGGTTATTGATGTTTTTATAGGAAATAAGGAAATTTTTCGAATAGCGCCGTTGTTTAGTAATACCAGTAGATTTACTTCACTTAACGGCTTAATAATAGTTACTTATTGTTTAAATAAAATAATGTTTTCAATCGAATTCTTAATAAACCTTTATATAACTCAGTCATAATTTGAATTACATAATGACCACAAATAATCCATAAGAATTACGTCCCAAGGCATATCATTGCTGTATTATAAAACCGAAAACTTAAATTTTTTTTCTACCGAAAATTTTTGTAATTTGAGTTGTGTCCTTATTGCACGACCATCTATATGTACAAACATGGGTACTTGTTATTTTTTCTACCCCTTTTGATAATTGTGTCGTATACTAGTATATTTTTCGAGGACATGACCAATCAACGTCGAATAACTCTGTGAATTCTTTTTTGTTGTATTTAAGTACGAGTGCATTCAACGGACTCTAAACATCTAAGGTGCGAGACGTTTATTAAATTACAGGTTGTAACGAACTCGGTTGGTTGTCAGTCAGTACATGTACAAATAGTACCACGTTTTTACAACCGCACATACATAAGTGGTCAATCTAATGTTGAAAAGCATCCCTGCAGGGAAAAATACAAATTATTAACCAGAATACTACCTGCTTGCTTTTTAGATTAATGTATCCTGTTTTTTCCTCTGCTCGTGGCTGGTGTTTTTAACATAGCGATGTTCAACGCAATGTCAGTTATTTGGCTATGCATCACCCAATCGATACTTAAATTTTAATACTTGAAAGTTTTAAATAACCTTATCCCCTAGACTTTTAACCAAAAACCCGTTTTTGCATAGGTTGGAGCAAATATCAGATTTCAACATTTTTTCCAGCGACCCGACTAGAAAATTCTAACCAACTGAATGCCGTCTTTGTACTTAATAATACAATTAGGAAGTCGGGCGCATTAGGGTGGGTCAAATTTTTTTACGACTTTGTTCCGGCGACTAAAGTATTCTTCTAGTAATTCTGAGCAAAATTATTCATGAATTTCAGAGCTCCTAATTTTTAATTTTAGTTATTACTCAGCGATCTAATAATTTTAAATATTTTATTATATACATATGTATATGAGACTGCATCACCAAAAAAAGTTGCGGGTTTTCCGCCAGGATTACAAAATCTATTATATTTTAAGACGTCCACCAAAATATTTCGGAAAAATATTAAGATTTAAGTGAGCTGGACCGATTTGAAAATACCTCCAAAAATGGAGTTTTTTATGAATAAAAATATTTTCTTAAAGAACTTTTTGGAAAAAGTCCCTTCAGATGACAAAACAGATTAAGTTTAAAAAATCTGCATAAAAATATTTAAAAAGCTTTTCAACGGAATCGTAAGAATGAGATTTTTGATGCTGTTTTTTTTTACTTTTTTCAAAGATTGGTTTACCAAAAACTTGAATAACTGGTCCAAAAATATTCTGATTTAGACTTATGGGATCTCAGTAGAAAAGTATTTTCACACTGTTTTTATTTCTGGCCAAAAAAACGTCGTTCGTGTCCCATCTAGTTTTTTCGAAATACCAACACATCTTTATTCTACTTTGAATGACGTTCGTTCATCCTACCTTTCTTTTTCATCCTTTGAATGAGTTTATTAGCAAACAAATAGAAAGGATGAGAAAATTACTTTCCAATGACACCTCTTAATTCTAAATCGGAAGAGTTTAGGTTCAGTTATTCAAGTTTTTCTTAAATCAATCTTTGAAAAAAGTTAAAAAACAGCATCAAAAATCTCATCATTACGATTCCGTTCAATGTTTTCTTAATATTTTTATGCAAATTTTTTAAGCTTAACCCGTTTTATCATTTGAGGTAGTTTTTTCAAAAAATATCCTTAAGAAACTATTTTTATTCAAAAAAAGCTCCACTTTTGGAGGTATTTGAAATTGGTCCAGCTCACTTAAATCTTAACATTGTTCCGAAATATTTTGGTGGTAGATTTTATAATTTTTTTTTGTATGGGGAGTGATGCAGTGTAATGTATATATATGGTATATTCTTTCTGAACGTTACCCCACCCTGCCCAACTTTCCACTTAAAACTTTTTAAAAAATATGTAAAACTAAAAAAAAAACAAGCTTTCCAATGCCGAGTGTCATAATAACGTGACGGTAAATTTAAAAATCATTTCGAGGTCAACATGGTGTTTTTTACTGGTAACCCCCCTTTTTTTATCACTAATTCAGAAAGAACGGAAAAGTCTACGTTCAGATAGCATATAATATATGGGGTTCAATTGACCGTCAGGGTCCGTTCCTTCTGAATTTGAAATAAAAAATACCATGCTGACCTCAAAATTACTTTGAATTTTACCCTCACGTTATTTTTTTAAATGGAATTTTACATATTTTTAAAAGGTTTTTAGTTAAAAGAAAAACAAGTAAGAAAGTCTAAGTTCGGGCGGAGCCGAACATTAAATACCCGGCGCAAGTATTAAATATATGTTTTCCTCCTTTCCGAAAGCTACCGCTACATGATAAGCCGGGGTGTATTCATTTTAAGTAAATTAGCGTCCTTAAATTTCGAAATATTGAAATTTCAAGCATTTCTGAAATTTACCGTTATATGAAAAGCGGGCTCAATTTTAGTCCGATTTCAACAATTTTCAACGGGTTGCTTTTATGTGGCAAGCACAATAACCATACCGAGTTTGGTACGAATTGGTAGAACGGTTACCGAGATACATATATGTGATCACAAGTGGACGGTGCTACGCCCATTTTCCAAAATTTTGTCATAAAAGTATTTCTTGGTAAAGAATTGTTGCAACCATCAGTTTTGAATAAATTAGCTTCAATATTTACTGATATATCGAAGATTTTGTATTTCTGGAAATTACCGTTATATGGGATGTGGGCGTGGTTATTGTCCGATTTTAGAAATTTTCGGCCATTTGGTATGCTGTACCAGGACCAACAACTGTGCCAAGGTTGGAAGAAATTGGTGCAGCGGTTACCAAGATATACACATGTAACCATAAGTGGGCGTGGCTACGCCCATTTTCCAAAAATTTATAATATTCATGTTTTCCGTCTGAAACTAATTGTAAGTAACAATTTTGAGTGAATTATCTTCAGTAGTTACTAAAATATCGGAGTTTTCGTATTTCTTAAAATTACCGTTATATGGGAGGTAGGCGTGGTTATTGTCCGATTTCGCCCATTTTCAATACCATCCGTCCTACGCCCAAAAGAAGTTGACGTACCAAGTTTCGTTAAGATATCTCAATTTTTACTCGAGTTATAGTGTGCACAGACGGACGGACGGACGGACGGACAGTCACCGCTGAATCGATTTCTCTTTTCATTCTGATCATTTATGTATAAAATTGTCTATATATATCTCGATTCGTTTTGCCTGTTACAAACAACCGTTATGTGAACAAAGTTATAATACCCTTGTGCACAAGTGCGCTCGGGTATAATGAGCAGACGGGGGTAACGTTCAGAAAGAATACCCCATATGTGTATATATTTTTTTTTTTTTGAAGAAAGGGTATCTAGGCTAGGATCAATTCAATTTGGATTTTTAGTTTGCTCAAAACTTTCCTGTAGGGGGCATAACATAGCAAAAAGTAGTAATTTAATTGTGAATTCACCATGAAGTGGAAATAACATTTTGTGTGCTATTAAAATGTGATTCGCCATTTAAAATATTTCTTGTCGACTGGGCAGAGTACACGTAAGTTATAGCCATTGCATATGAATTCATATGCGCCCGTATTCTACATAGGATGCATGCGCGTTAGCAACTCCTCGCTACTTGAATAGCTCAGCTGGAAGGCCATGACATTTCTGCCTTCTCGGCATTAGATAGAGGAGCAAAGCGATTGGGCCTGGTGGGGAATAAGGACAAAACAAAGTATCACTCTCCTGGCACAAACGGTTCCGGTTTCTTGGTCATGCCGCTGGAATGTAGAGCAACGTCTCAGCCCTGAAAGTATTCAACGCGAATAGCGATGCAGGTAACAGAGGAAGAGGAAGTAGGAAAGACTAGGTGGAGAAGGACTTGGCATTTCCAATTTGCGTCAATTGGCACAAAAGAGAAGCGACTGACGTGCTGATTTGGAATCGGCCAAAATTGCTTAGGTGGTTACAGCTTCAAAAAGAAAAATAAATAGATGTCGCAAGGTTCTTTTTCAGTTAAGTCATCCAATGTCCTTTCGATGACAGTAACTAGCCGTGAAGAGGCAACTTCCCTATTAAGGTTCCGCTAATTTTATGTAAATGCCCTAAAATCTTAGTTCTTTGTACGTTTGACGTGTTCGTCATCAAAAAAGGGCGGTTCCATTCGAGGCTGAATTGAACTTTTAATTGACAGGTGTTTTACGTGACAAGTTGTAAATGGAGCGCAAAATACATTATTGGGGGTTCGCCTCTTCAAAATTATTTATCTCGCTTCGAAACAAGTGTTCGGTTGTTACCAAGACAATACTTGGTGTAAACGACGGAAGTCGTGAGCCGCTTGAACCGGATGCAAGAGAATAGTTTTTGGCTACTCCCTGTTGAATGGCGATTAAAAACTGTCTCCCCACACTTAAAACCATTCTATCTAATTTACGTATATATTTCATTTTGAAGAAGCATAACATCTAAAAATGCTCACTCAAAAATGTGTCCTTAATAATTATAGCTAGCTTCTCGATGATAAAGTAAAATAAGACTGTTAAACCTCAACGGATCTAAAATTGTTGAATCTTATTAGAAAAAGAATCGAAAACGTCTCAAGCTGAGGTTCTCTTATGTATACAGAGGCAAATAAAGTACTTTGCGAAATATAAATGCGAAATTTATTACAAAAAAAAGGCGTGAGTACTAAGTACTCATGAAATTTGATGCGTAAACATATGCGAACGGCAAAGCATAAAAGTACGTTTACATATTCGTCGCCTGGGTAAAAGATTGTTGTAAGCGCCATTTTGACGATTTTTAGTTCTAGATGCAGTTATATATTTTGATATAAGGTCTTTCGATTGGTGTTATCAGTTTTTATATATCTCCTTTAGTTTCGCAGATACTGACTATAATTTTTTTGGTAATTTGGTAAAATTTAGTTAGTGGTGCTGTCATATTAAACTAATCAATATCTTAGAAATGGTGTTATCCCATTTTGTATATCTCCTTTAGTTTCCGAGATATTGAGTAAAAAGTGTCGTTAATTTAGTAGAAGTTTTGACCTCATTTTGTCGTATTTCATACAAAGTGGCTGGCAAATTGTGGACAAATGGCGTTTACGACAAAATTTTACTAAAGAAAATCCCTCATAAACTCAAAACTAATTAACAATAAACATTATAAATTAATTCATTTAAGAGTTTTGTGAACTCGTAACGTTTTCAGAGACTTTGGAGAAAATCTATTTTCGCATTTTTGAGAAATTGTATTCCAAACTTCAATCGCGATTTCCCACAACCTACCGAAATTAACATAGGTTAGGTTAGAAATTAAACATTAATTTCACTTAATTTTATTCACTTTGCTGATTTAATTTGGTTTTATTCATTTTCATTTTTAATTCATATAGTACATGAAATTATCGGTATGATTGATAAAATATGATACTTGTATATACTTGTGACTCAAGGGCGTTAAAATATCTTGAAAACACCGCATCAAGCTTATAGTTTGACCATTTCTATTTGTAAATGTTCCTAAATTTAGTTTTTCTTTTCGGAGTATAATCTGTGGTTCATGTAACTGAGAGCGATTTTTGGAGAGTTGTGTAGAAATTGAAGTTGCAAGATTTTACCCGATGGTTTTTTTGCTCCGTACTTTTTGTTGTTACTCACTCTTTACTCTCACTTCAGAGTGTGATTTTGATGTTTGACTTTTTCCAGGATTTAACACGAAAAGTATTGGATCAGAGCTATTATATCATCCATACATATGTACATTATACATACATATATGCATGTATGTTCATCAGTTATCAACGGTCCCAGTTAAAATGATTTCAGTATTTTTTTAAATTTTCGTTTTGCTTTTTTATCAAAATAGACTAATAAACCTATGCCTAAATCCATCTACGAATATCAAGACCATTTGCACCAAATGAATTCATACATATATATGTATGTACATACAAACTTATGCATGTGCGGAGTTTGCGTAATCGGTAGTAATAAACAATCGCACCGCATTTCCTGTTACTATTCATATGCCTAAATATATGCAACCACTTACAATAGCAAGTAAACACAGCGCGGTTCTAATGAAATTAAAATTTTATGCTGAATTACACATGCTAAGCCGTTCGAAATTTTCTGCTGGGCTATGCGTTACAGCTTCGCAAATTTTACCCCTACCGAAACCAAAGATGTATACACATCAAAAATTAAATTATTATTATTAAGGAAGCATGAAAGGTGGAAATAAAACCAAACGAGAGATTTTCAGTTGACACAAAACACTTTTAGCCAATTATCTTACCTGATCTATTTATTGATAACTTCCTGAAGAAAATTAAGCTTATCTATATATGTATTTTGAAGTAATTTTCATTTTTTGTTGTTGTCGGAATCTGAATCTAATGCGAAATAACAAACGTACACATATGTATGTGCATGGGAGGGTATGTGCATGCTAGCAGGTATAAATACTATTTTCAAAAATTAAAGGTAAAGTTTCTGTGACTGCAATTTTCACCTAGTTTTTAAAACTTTTGTATGGGAGCATATCTATGGATAAGTATGTATGTATATATTTATGTATTCTCGTGTGTATGTATGTATATGAATGCATTCGCCATTTTGCAGGCGCAACCACACATGTAAAAAGCCACACTCATGCTAATCTATATACATACATACATACATTTTAACGCAAGCCTGTGTACGGGTAGGTACATATGTGTTCTTTTAACTCTTACCTTGTGCAAACACGAGCGTGCCACTTCCGCTTCCACTCCGGTAGCCGATTGCGATGAGCAACAAAAAAGCTGTACTCCACAAAGTGTCTACGTAGCAACATTTATACTGACCCATGACTATGGAGATGTAGCCAATATGCTTAGTGGCTTCGTGTATAATTAGAGTAGAATAGATGATAGTCGTGAAGGAGATGCACGATAGCGTGGAAACAAAAGCGTGCTACAATTGTAATGCCATTCATATGCGTTTATGTATTCGTGCTTGAAGCTAATCCACGGGAAGCAGCCGGTAAAGTCTATTTACTACTGGATCTCTGTAGTTGCTCTTGG
>NW_023458557.1:68857821-68861667 GCF_013731165.1 Rhagoletis pomonella
AACGAATGGTTACGTTGGTACCCAAACCTAGATCTCTTATTTAATTTTAAAACCTTTAAAAATAATATGCACTCCGAGCAAATGAATATTAATTGCCGTATATGTAGTGCAACGTTTCCACAGAAGTCGGGACTATGTAGCTGAAGTGAACTATCACTCCAGCAACATTCTCGAAAACTCTTAGAGGAATTTCTTCGAGTATGATGCAAACCAAAAATAGCAATTGGAAGCGCAACGCAGCAGAAGTCATTCGGTGTAGAATAAGGCATATGCCGGCCAAAAAATATACCAAAATCCATACAGAAAATTGGTTGGATGATTTGGTTCGTTTACTCTTTGGTAAGCAATTTGCTGGATATGTATCTGTACAAAACGCGGCAGCCGTGAGTTACACAGCTAAATATAAAAAAATATGAAATGTTCAAGTTTAGGCAAGGGCGTCGAACACAAAGGCGGGGAGAAATTCTTCAGCGCAATGACTGCACAGGCAAGATAAAAGCGCATACGTACACAACAAAGCACCACAATCAGAACTCCTAGGTGCAGAGAACGTAGACGGAGGAGGAGAAAGTTGAAAAAAAAAAACATAACACTGGAAAGTAGCGAAAAGAAATAGCGCAAATAAAAATAACCGACAGCAGTTCAAGTGTTGCGGATATGATTCGATTTCGCTGCAGTGGCAAAGGAAAACTGCAACGGCAGCAACAAAGCGGTCCCGTTAGCTGTGAGTGGGAATCAGTTGATGGAAAAACGTTATCGCAGCTGCATACATATGCACATATTTATGTAAAATTATTTTTCGTTGCGTCACTCGTCATATATATTTGTTGAATGAGTTTTTCGTCTCTCCTTTCGGTCTGCGCAAAAATTTTTAATTGACATGCTTTTGATTTGCGTAAGTGGCTTTCACGCACAACTCAACCCACCGAGCTTTTGGTCTACTTTAAACCGTACCACCCTACAGACATTAAAAGTTCCATGTACCTTCAAATCTAAAGTATCTTTGCAAGGCAATTGTTTTGTTGACCGAAGGTAGGGGTGGCCTTTCCACATTTTTCGCCATATCTTCGGAATTTATAGTCGGATATTCAAGAATGATACCTACATATATATTATATATCTATGTTTTCATCACGAGGAAACAGGTTTTTTTGTATCCTAGGCCATTGACCTCAACTACTCCGTTCTAGTTGTAATTTATTGACATACGAGTGGTATGTTAGGGTGATTAGTGGGTAAGTATTAGAACGGAGTACTTGAGGTCAATGAAGTTTGGAAGAAAAAAACTGTTTAGAACTCTCACAAGATGTCTGTAGTCAATGAAAACAAGAACCTAGCCAGAAATTTTGTGAATATGGGAAATGCGAGATTTGCCCACTTGCAGACCCTCGAAGCCTTCCTGTTGCGAAACATTCACCCAGTCGGACCGAGAAACATCAGGTCTGAAACTTTTCCGGTCAAATTGTCTTACTACCAGTTACTTGCCGGTGACCTAGCAGTCAGAGTAAAGAAAATTCGTTGTGTTTACCAACGTAATTTAAAGAGATCTGCACTGAAGAAGAACTAGTTTTGAAATATAGTGAGACGGCTGGTTAATGCCTCGCGTGCAGCTATTCAGTCACGTCAAACGCATAAAATTTCTCTCCACCTGTTTTGCACCACGAAGAAATTCTATAAATTTGTGAAAGATTAACGCTAGATAATTCAATGTGCCCGTCACTATCAATGTTACTTTATTTCTTATGATTTATCTTCCAGCAATAGACGACTTGATGATTGATACTTTCCAAGCTCTTTAGGAGATGTTAAAATTGTTCTTATATTTTTTTTTGCACATATACCTTATTTTTAGTGCATTAATATCCATGTCCTAATTATAAGTAATTTGTTGGTTGTCGTAAGTAAAAAATGGGTTTTTCTTAATTACTTGCAATAAGGCTTTCAAATAATGAATTTTTTTTATTTCATGATAAAAATTCTATGCAAAGAGTCGCATACTTTGGCAATTGCAAGATTGACTTGAGTAACCTCAAGTGCTTGCATGAATACTGCAGAGAGAGTATAATATGGCATCCATCTTTAGAATCATTAAGTGTCAAACTTAAGAAGATTGAAAGGAGTGGCGGTCGCTTTGGAGAGCAAGCTGAGCGACAGATTTTCAAAGTTGTTTACTTGGTTTATGGAAGCTAGTGATTATATAGTGGCGGCAGTTAATTCGCAAGAAATAAGTGAAGAATTTTATGACTTTGACGGTACTAATTTATTATATATAAAATACTATACTACTAAATTTCTTAGATTTTTTTAAGAAAAATCTTGAGATTCATCTGATCGAGATGATACTGGACAAAGTAACCGTTCAACGTTTCAGACACTTGAACGAAACTGACACTACTGGGGAGTGTTTTATAAAGTATCCGATGCAGATTTACTTCGCCAGCAGTGGTGGAAAGAGTATTGTCTTTCGTTGGTATAATAAGTGGGCCACGTCGACACACTCTTTCTGATTTTTCTTTTGAAAAATTAGTTTTGTTGAAGGCTAATATTGGGTAAAATGATTGAGTGTATGTTTGTTTTACTATATTCATAATGTAAAATTTCACCACCGGGATGTGGGTTTTTGTCTTTATTACTTGTGTAAAAATTTGTATTTTGATAATATTGAAGTTTTCTTATTTTGTTTAAGATTTTGATTCATATGTGTGTACGAAGACTGCAGCAGTAAATTGTAATATTTTTTTTTTTAATCAAAATCCACTCTTGGATTACGGTTATAGTTATCGTAATTTTAACTAATTTCGTTCGTTAACCGATTACTTTATGTTGCGCGTAAAAATTTTGGAAATCGCCTTGGGCGATTTTTCCCCTTTAAATCAATTTTTTGTGCGCTACCATGTAAATGCATCGAAACACGTGAAAAGTAGGTTGTGGAGTTAAAGCTTTAGTTGTGATGTGGCAATACTTTTTGTTGTAGCATATTGAACATTTGCCAATATTAAACCGCCATTTGTGAAAACTCCCGCTGAATGTTGAATATGCAATTTCATTTGTGGTAATAGCTGATCTCGCCTTATTATAGCTTGTTATTTTATTTTTAGCGCCGAGAACCTAAAACGGATTATGTGTTAATTATTATTGTGTTATATACTATTATCCTGAAGGTATTATATTCGTGTTTGGTTTTCAAAACTATGTTATAACACAATCTCACTTTTTTTCAAACAATCTGGACACCCTGCTCCCTTCCATACTAGTATTGTATGTACATACATAAATACTGCACATTAGAAGGAATACGCTTAGTGTCTCTTGTAAGAGAAAGGAATATAATTCAAAGCTGCAGTTTACTGTGACTGAATACAGACAACCATCTGTTCCTTTTCTCACTCCATGAATTTAAATTTTTTTTAGGTTGCTGCGGCGTACACTTGCTTTGAATTTATCTTTACTAACAGTTCTTGATTTGGGTGGTCATGGCGTATACGTTACGTGAATATTAGGCCACAACAAACTAATCTATTCGATAGAGAGAAATTTCAAGTGCGTATTGGAATTCAAGCTTACGTGCACATGTATGAGCGTATATGTACATATTTGCATTCATATAACTACATACATACATATGTATGTACACACAAGCTCCCTGAACTTCGCCGTTGCATTAATACCGGCCAAATCGGTTATCTGTCAATCGTAAGCCATTGAAAGTGTGCAGAGATTTCCAAGTACGATGGCTGTGCAATAACAAATCATTGGTCTCTCAGACACCTCTTTGGCATATTGAATAGTTCAGTAGAATAGACATTGGCAGCCAATTGAGGTGATTTTATGAGCATACCAAATTTC
>NW_023458557.1:68861767-68866713 GCF_013731165.1 Rhagoletis pomonella
AAAGAACACATATGTACCTACCCGTACACAGGCTTGCGTTAAAATGTGTGTATGTATGTATATAGATTAGCATGAGTGTGGCTTTTTACATGTGTGCTTACGCCTGCAAAATGGCTAATGCATTCATATACATACATACGAGCATACATAAATATATATATACATACATACATATCCATAGATATGCTCCCATACAAACCTTTTAAAAACTATGTGAAAATTGCAGTCACAGAAACTTTAACTTTTATTTTTGAAAATAGTATTTATACCTGCTAGCATGCATATACCCTCCCATGCACATACATATGTGTACGGTTGTTATTTCGAATTAGATTCAGATTCCGACAACAACAAAAAATGAAAATTACTTCAAAATACATATATAGATAACCTTAATTTGCTTCAGGAAGTTGTCAATAAATAGATCAGGTAAGATAATTGGCTAAAAGTGGTTTGTGTCAACTGAAAATCTCTCGTTTAGTTTTATTCCTACACTTTAATGCCTTCTTAATAACAATTTAATTTTTTTATCACCATCTCACTTCATTATTAGTTAGTGAAGATATGCTTTCCTTAACACATACATACATATTTACGTAAAAATGTAGTCAACACAAACATAACAAAGTTTGGGAATTTTAAATTTTTTGGAAATTTCGAACACATCCACGTCCAAAAATTTTTTGAATCTTCAAGAATTACGAAAATTTTTTATATTTTCAAAAACGACGAAACATGAAAATGTTTTCAACATTCGAAAGCTTTTAATTTCGCTTGATTAATTTTGTATATTCGACACTTTTACTTCGAAAAAATTTGTTAGAATTCCTACAATTCTCAAAATTTTTGAAAAATAAAAAGTTTCTAGAAATCTAGTATTCATCATTATATTGAATTAATTGAATTATTGGGACTTACTAAAATTTCTCAAATTCACAAAGTTTTGAAAGTTTAGAAGATTTTGGAATTCCACTCAAGTTATTAACTTCAAGAAATTAAAAACTATCAAAACTCTAAAAATTTTAAAGTGCAGTGATTTTTAAATTTATATGCACGATAGGGTAAAATTCAAAGTCATATTGAGGTCAACATTGTGTTTTTTATCTCAAATTCAGAAGGAACGGACCCTGACGGTCAATTGAACCCCACATATGATATATTATCTGAACGTGGAATTTTCCGTTCTTTCTGAATTTGTTGTGGGGGTTATCAGTAAAAGGCACCGTGTTGACCTCGAAATTATCTTGAAATTTACCGTCACAGTATTATGACAGTCGGCATTGGAGAGCTTGTTTTTTTTTAATTTTACATATTTTTTAAAAAGTTTTAGTTAAAAGAAAAATAGGCAGGGTGGAGGTGAGGTTCAGAAAGAATATCCCATATATATACATACATATATAATAAAATATATAAAATTATTAAACTGCGGATTAATAACTAAAATTAAAAATTAGGAACCCTGAATTTCATGAATAATTTTGTTCAGAATTACTAGTGGAATACTTTAGTCGCCGGAACAAGGTCGTGAAAAAATTTTAAGACGGCATTCAGTTGGTCAGAATTTTCTAGTCGGGTCGCTGGAAAAAATGTTGCAATCTGGTATTTGCTTCAACCTATGAAAAAACGGTTGTTCGGTTAAAAGTCTAGGGGATAAGGTTATTTAAAACTTTCAAGTATTAAAATTTAAGTATCGGTTGGCTGGTGCATAGCCAAATAACAGAGATTTCGTTGAACATCGCTATGTTAAAACACCAGCCACTATCAGAGGAAAAAGCGGGATAAATTAATCTAAAAAGCAAGCAGGTAGTATTCTGGTTAATAATTAGTATTCTTCCCTGCAGGGATGCTTTTCAACATTAGATTGAACACTTATGTATGTACGGTTGTAAAAACCTGCTACTATCTATATATATAATACGCGAAGTCATTTTTTGTGCAGCATAAAAGATCTGCACCGTTCGTTCGATTCTCAAAAATGGGGTGTCAAATTAAATCGCTTGGCCTGTAGATGTGCAATAAGGTTTTACTTTTTCGAAAGAAGTTGCCACCTGTTAAGAAATTTAGCTCAAATTAATTAAAAAGTTAAATCAATTATTAATTATGGGTATCAATCGAAATAGTTTTGAAAAGGCTTTATAACTTAACTACGTATAGGAGGGTTGCCACATGTTAAAGAAATTTAATTCAATTTTAGTTAAAGGAATTTAGTAAGTGAATAAGGTATCGCTATATGGGTGTCATACAAAAGAGGTTTAAGAAGGTAGTAGTTTGAAAATATTTTGAATAGGGTTGCCACCTATTTTATAATAGAACTATTTTTATATGAAATATTAACGATAGATGTCAAATGAAAGAGCTTCAATATTTAGTTTGACAAGTTAGAACATTTATGGTGTGTTTGAGGGTTGCCCCAGTTTAAAGGGCTAAACTAAAATTTGGTTATCAATGGAAATGAGTTTAAAATCCTTTATTTAATAACTATATTTAGGAGTATTGCCACGTGTTTAAAAAATAAATTTCCACTCAATTCCCCAGTTACATGAAATATTTATAACAATATCAGACGACAAATATTTAAGGAAATTTTAGTTCGAAAATAATTTTTAAGAGGGTAAGTTACATGAAATTTTAAAATATGGTTATCAAAAGAACGAGTGTTAAGAAATCTTTAAGCTGGACATTTGTTTTTTTTATTGAAAAAATTGAGCTCAAATTATTTAATAAGTTAAATGGATTGTCAAAAGATGGGTATCAATCGAAATGGGTTTGAAAATAATTTATTTCTAAACTGCATTTAGCAGAGTTGCCATGTGCTTAAAAAAAATTAAATTCGACTTAATTTATCAGTAAATTGAAATATGTATAACAATGCCAGGCGAAAGATTTAAGTTTGAAAATACTTTTAAAGGGGTTACCACCTGTTTGAAAAGTCGAATTTGTTTTACTTAAACGAATGATACATAACCGAAATATCGAAATATTAGTGTCAAACGAAAGAGTTTTAAGAAAACTATAGGCTGATCATAGTGAAATAATATAAAGTGTACCAGGTAACTGACGTCTTCATATTTGAAAGCAAAATATGATTTTGTTATTATATTTTCTTTAGTTTCTGGTATTCGCTTTTTTCAATTCTGGCAGTAACCCTTGGTTTGGTTGCACATCTCTGTCCTATTTCGGCTTAGATCATCTTCTTTCTGGACTGAAAACAACAGCACTGCAACGCTATGTGTGCTTTTACGCAAGCGATAAGAGTCTCTTGCCATATTTTGTTGACTTTTTTATTCAAATCGAAAAAAGGTTTTATTTTTTGAAGTTCCAGGGAGATTTGAAATTTGATGAAATGTAAACCGACACCATGCGAGACCTCTCATCACTGAGAAATGGTTTAGATTAATCATTAGGAATATTTCTAGAGGTTTTTGAATAGGGTTTCACCTGTTTAAAAAATTTAATTAAATGTTGGCGTTTTGACGCCATGCGGGTTCACTAGCTTGTTCCTAATATTTGTCTAGTAATATTGTACTGGCTGACAACCAACCGAGTTCGTTACAAACTGTAATTTAATAAAAGTCTCGCACCTTAGATGTTTAGAGTCCGTTGAATGTACTTATACTTAAATACAACAAAAAAGAATGCACAGAGTAATTCGATGTTGATAGGTCATGTTCTCGAAAAATATACTCGTATTACGACACAATTATCAAAAGAGGTAGAAAAAATAACAAGTACCCATGTTTGTACATATCGATGGTCAATAAGGACGCAATTCAAATTATAACAATTTTCGGTAGAAAAAAATTAAAGTTTTCGCGTTTAATTATATAGCAATGATATGCTTTGGGACGTAATTATAATGGATTATTTGCGGTCATTATGTAAGGAAATTTTATAAGTTTTCAAATTATGACTGAGTTATATAAAGGTTTATTAAGAATTCGATTGAAAACATTATTTTATTTAAACAATAAGTAACTGTTATTAAGTCGTTACTGGTATTACTGGTATAAAAACATCAATAGCCCATCGACAGCTTTTGACTTATGCCTTTATTCACGATAAACATCTGAACTGCCCGCAAAGAGATTCGGTAGCAACTAAGACATGTGCCACTGTTAAGAAGTAAGGGTTGCCAACATCGCTTTTCTGATAAATGACCCAATTACGTCCCGCGTCTGATTGGTAACAAGTGAACATATCGCACACCGTCTTCAAAATGAGCACAACTCAAAATTACTCGATTGTCAGAAAATGCGAAAAACTATTTCTTAGCACATGATTGTCATATGGGCAAGCGAGACTTTACCTTAGGTTTTTTTTTAACAAATTATGACAAATATTTGCTCCAGCTTTTTGAGCGCATAATTTCAAAAATCCCAAATTTAGAGTTGTGTCACTTTTGAAGATCGTGTGCGATATGCCGATGTTCCAGAGAAGAATATGGTTTTTTATCTACATAATCCGCTATATACCCAAAATACATGAAATTTTTAGATGTGTCGTTATTGCGGAGGGCCATCGGTGTGTGCATATATATATAAATTTATAGAGCTCTAAATTTTCAGTGGTTCATGCAGGGTAAATGCATGCGATTATAGTATATGGCCTGCAGCATGTTTGCCATACTTTTCGCTCCAGAGTTATCAGAAAAAAAATTTTCGTACCACACATTTAAGTTGCTCACTTAACGGTTCATTTGCACTTGACATCACATAGTATGTACATTCGCTAAAACACGTATATATACACTCGTAAATAAAATGCTCTAACACTTACTCCCCCACACACAACCCATTCTCACATTTGCAATCTATTCACGCAAGTAACTAACCAAATGGGCTGTCATCACTTCCATTTGCAGGCCATAATCAACCAGATGAGCCAGAGCCTGAATTCTTGGCGCAATTGACCAACTTTACAGTGCCGCAAGGGCGCGACGTCTCATT
>NW_023458557.1:68866813-68875660 GCF_013731165.1 Rhagoletis pomonella
TTAAGGGTACATCTTCCAAAAGAGTTGGAAGCCGTTCCTGAAGGAACTCTAAATAACTGTGAGAGTTGAGCGTTGGCGGCAGTTCCACAGGTCCCAATATCTGACAATTAAAAATACCGCACCATAAATTTATTTTGTACCGGTACTGCGAACGATCTTCTCTCATTTCGTGAGGATTGTATATCTGCCAACTGTGAAGGTTGTGTAAATTAAAATAACGTTTGCATGATGATTCATCGCTCCAAATTATTTTATTAAAAAAGTTGGGGTCTGATTCATGCATTCGCAACATTTCACGGCAAAATCTAACCCTCGACAGGTAATCTCTTTCCTGTAGAGCCTGAACACGTTGAATGTGGTAGGGATGAAATCGATGGTCTTTTAAAGCTTTGTGAACTGTAGTTTTTGGTATTCCCGTCCGTCTTTCCATCATTCTCACTGAAGTCGATGGAGCTAGTTCCACTTCCTCTAACACAGCTTCAACATCTACCGTTGCAGGACGTCCTGTTTCGCCGCCACGCCTTCCAGGTATGCGACCTTAAAAAAGTGAAAAATTATAGTTAACAAGCAAGCAAACAAGAAAGGTGTAAAAATCACTTACCTTCATATATTTCTCTATGGGTCCGGGCGAATACTTCTCGACCCGGATGTCGACGATTGGGGTATCGCTCTGCATAGAGTCTTTGAGCAGCTCTGGCATTACAGCAAGCTTCACCGTAAATTAGGTGAATATCCGCATATTCATGCGACGTATACTGCGTGTTCTCTGTCATAATATTAATAACACAATGTTCGAAGGCTCCAATTTCACAAAATCCACTTTCACTAATTCCGGTAACTAACATAAAATAATGTCAGGAGCAGGTAATAATGTACCTTTGTACTATTTAGCATGTCATTGGTCGGTAACAAGAGCAACTTAAAATTAAATCTATTAAATACATTCTAGCGTGTCTCAGTCCTTTGCCCACAAAAGCGGCTATAACTTTATTTTTTCTATTCGAAAAAAAAAGAGTGGAACCTTTCTGAAATCTTTATTAAATGAGCAATTTTTTTATGTAATGTAAAGTTATAGCTCAGTACATTTTTGTTCACCAGAGATAGTCAAAGTTGGGGAAGAAAATATCAAAAAGTTAAAAATCCCAAAATAGTCCTAATTTTATGATGGTCCCTTAATTTATTTTAACTACATTGCATTTGAGTATGGAGAGGCAACTATCTGGAAGTATTTTACATAAAAAATTTACTAAGTATTGCCCGGTTTGTAGTTGCAGTTAAAGAAAACACATGAAAAGGCACGATTTTTTTTAAATTCGAAAAAATGTAAATATTTCAAAAACGGTGACACTTTTACCTGAAAATTTTTTGTTTATCAGTGAGCTCACCCCCCCACCTACCTTGCCCTAAAGTTTGGCACGTTACTTCTGGGACACCCTGTATATATACCTTAATCCTTATATATATGGGGCGTTCTTTGTCAGAAAAGCCCCCCTGCCCCCTGCAGACTTTAATTTTTGAGATAAATTAATGATTTTGGGCTTACATTTTTTCTTAACTAGTTTTTTACGCCGTATGGCGAATTTTGATACTTTTGTGATTTATTTTTTTGTGAGTTTTGGTCACTTTTTTGGCCAAAGATGAGTACGAAAAATTTAAAAATGCGAAGAAAACTACTTGAGTGTTTTTTTCTGTTTTTTACAAGGGCATCTTATTCCTTGTAAAAAAATAAATATATTTTAAGCTTTTAGGAATTTTAAAAAGTTAACCCTTTTCGGCAAAAGTGGAAAAAAAATATTAAATTTAATACTTAAACAATTATTCTATCCATAATAAGGCACCCTGGGAAAAAATTTCGTAGAACAAAACTTACTTAGAATTTGCCAAAAAATGCCAATAACTTACAAAAAAATGTTAATTTTTGGTTTTTTTTTGCAAAATTAAAGTGTTCAAAAAAATCTGAAAATTCGCATCCATGTTTTGTAGCATAATTTAAGCATTTGTTGTGTGTGTGGGGGGGCGGGGGGGGGGTAGATTTTCTGACAAAGAACGCCCCATATATATATATATATATATATATATATTTATATATATAATATCATAAATCCGAAAGTGAGTTTGTTTGTTTGCTACGCTTTAACTACTCAACCGATCATAATGAAACTTTGTACACTGCTGTCATTTAGCCCAACTTAAAATATAACATAAATTTAATCTCGATTAGACAAGGGGGCGCCTCTCATACAAACGGAATATTTCATACTGAATTTCTTAGGAAATATTTTTGATAGATTACTGGAACCTGGTATGGAGATATATAAAATCATTATGTACGCATGGATGAGAGCTGCCACCTTTTAAAAAAATCTAATTCAACTGTAATTTAGGGACTTATTTATTTGAAATTTATATTAAACAAGTAAGAAAGTCTAAGTTCGGGCGGAGCCGAACATTAAGTACCCGGCGCAAGTATTAAAAATATGTTTTTCACCTTTCCGCAAGCTACCGCTACATGGTAAGCCGGGGTGTATCAATTTTGAGTAAGTTAGCGTCCTTAAATTTCGAAATATTGAAATTTCAAGCATTTCTGAAATTTATTGTTATATGAAAAGCGGCCGTAATTTAAGCCGATTTCAACAATTTTCAACGGTTTGCTTTTATGTGGCAAGCACAATAACCATACCGAGTTTGGTACAAATTGGTAGAACGGTTACCGAGATACATATATGTGATCATAAGTGGGCGGTGCCACGCCCATTTTCCAAAATTTTATGATAAACGTATTTCTTGGTAAAGAAATGATTTTTTTTTTTTTTTTTTTTTTTTCCTAGGAGAGGGAAATGCTTTATGCACTGGCCGGGGGCGCTAGTCTCTATACTACCTTCCCCGAGTGTGGGACTCCCACCGAAGCGTGTTGGGCTACCCACTAAAACCCAAACTCCCACCGCCCGCGCAAGAATCCCGCATCTGGCACCGCAATTCTGCATGTCTTCAGATGCAGGAGCGCGCTGTTAGAGCCTTGGGGCTGCTCTTTTGTAGGGGCGTTTCATTCGGGTGTCCTCAGTAGACAACCGTCCTCTCGTTTGCAGCGGAGTACGAATTTCACGTATCTCGCAACTGCTTCCCACTTTTCTGCGCTGGAAATCATTATCCCAACTATGTTGTCCGGAGTAATGTCTCCGTGTCTTTCTTCCAACATTCTGCGCGAGATCAAGAAGTGTTCGCAGGTGAAGAATGTGTGGTACACGTTATCTTCGACGTTTCCACAGTAGTGACAGAACGGTGAGTCCACCCTTCCCATTCTATGAAGATATTCTCGGAAGTAACCATGACCGGTGAGGAATTGCGTCAGGTAGAAATCGACTTCCCCATGTGGTCTGTTCAGCCATGTTTGAAGGTCGGCTATCAGGGAGTGTGTCCATCGACCTTTTGTGCTCGCGTTCCAGTTTTGTTGCCACTGCTGGATCAGTTGCACGCGCGCCCTTGCCGCGGCAGCTGCTCGACCTATCTCGGCACTGAGATTGTAAATCTCTTTTCGCTCGTAAGCAAGTAGCTCAATTGGCATGACGCCAGAAATAACCAGAACCGCGTCCGCGGACACTGTACGGTATGCAGAAGCAATGCGTAGTGCCCCTCTGCGCTGTACCGAAGACATTTGAATCCGGTATTTTTTGACTTTCAATGCGTCAGCCCATATTTCTGCCCCGTACAGGAGCACCGATTGGACCGCTGTCATCAGAAGCTTCCTGCGGCATGGCTTCGGGCCGCCCACGTTCGCCATCAGCCGGCTTAGAGCCGCCGTGCTCTGCGCAGCTTTTTCACATACTCCATGGATGTGTTCCCAGAATGTGAGTTTGCTGTCAAGCTTCACCCCTAGGTATTTTGTAGACCTAGAAGTCGTCACGAGTTGAGGTCCGACCATTATATTTATAATTGTTGGGATCCGTTTCCTGGTGAGGAGCACGATCTCCGTTTTGGCTGTAGCCAATTGCAGACCGTGATCGCTCATCCATCCACTGACGTTGCGCATGACCTGGTTTAGCTTGAGCTGTGCTAGCTGGACATTTCTTGCTGTTATGACGGCTGCCACGTCGTCCGCGAAGGCGACAAGGAAGGCGCTCTCCGGCATTTCCGTGCGCAACAGACTGTCATACGTGGCGTTCCAGAGATCCGGGCCAAGTACAGGTAAAGAATTGTTGCAAGCATCAATTTTGAATAAATTAGCTTTAATATTTACTGATTTATCGAAGATTTCGTATTTCTTTAAATTACCCTTATATAGAATGTGGGCGTGATTATTGTCCGATTTTTTAAATTTTCGGCCATTTGGTATGCTGTACCAAAGCCAACAATTGTGCCAAGTTTGGAAGAAATCGGTGCAGCGGTTGCCAAGATATACACATGTAACCATAAGTGGGCGCATGTAATACACTTGAATTGATATGAAAAGTAATATATGTATGTATGTATGTGGGTATATGAATAACGACCGCTTAAAATCGATTTCAAAGTTCTACTTTCGCTGTAGAAATTTTAGGTCTACGTTATGTAGTTTGACTATTGTCAATTAAATCGAATGCTTTGTATTGCATGCGCTCCACGTTTTTCATTTTCAATTTCATAGATTGTTTATAATGACTTTTGCTAAAATTTCAAAATCAAAAGTTATCAAAACAAATTCTATGGGACTGAGAAGTATTATTTTCTACTTTTTAGTCCATTTATAAAAGCGTTGTATATTAAAAAGTTTTTTTTTATATTAGTTATTTTTTTCATTTACATGTATGTATTGTATGTTCCTTACGTTTTTATACATACATACATACTATAAAATAGTTAGGGCTGTTAACTTATCTATTAGCGATTTAACTATAGTTTAAAATGGATAAGTTTACGGCCCTTAATATACTTAATTTATTAAATGGCCCAGCAAGTCGATTGACCGCGTATGTTCTTTGGTGTGATTGTACCAGCTGCTGGTGCGACTTCAAAAACTATTTGAAAATTTTATGATTGTACCAGCATGCTGGTGTCGTAAGTGGCGAAATTAGCTCAATTTTCCAAGTAAAAAGTATTTTGGCGGAAATTTCCTGCACTATATGAGTCAAAGCCGTGTTTGTGGAAGATAAAGTTCGCGATATTGCAGTTGTGAATTAAAAAAAAAAAACAATGTTTAACAAAATGGTAGAAAAATTGTAAAATTTCGGCTCTAATCATTTCGATCTTTCCTGGACCTCATTTGTAAAGAAATAAATATTGTACCAGCATGCTGGTAAGTTATATGCTTCGAGCCGGATGGTACAATCACTTGATGGAGCCAGCAAGGTGGTGTTGTATATTTCCCCTTTTATATAAAAAGGTTTAGCTTTTTACCCAGTGTTCATTGTTCTTCTATACCATTACTTTTTTAAAATGTTTGCATGTATACTTATATATGTATATGTAAGTAAAAAAATTTAGCTACCATTTTTAGTCACAACGACTTTCTTTAGCTCTTTTTTAGCCCTTTTGTTAAAGGAATTTGGCTACCACTAAAAATGATTCGCGGCAACACTGCTCGTTACGCGGTAATCTAAGTGGGCAGGAGGCTTATGGCAGTGTTGCCAACTTTTCATTTTCAAAAAGCACCAAAAACTTGGAAAAAAGCGTTTTACCAAACTAAAAGCACCAAATTTTTTTTAATCAAAGGATGCTTTTTTCATAACAGTTGGTATTTAACAAAAACAAAAAAATTAAAAATATTTACAAGGATGCACACATAAATTAATAAACAAAACTTTTTCGCTCATAACGATTGAAAAGCCACATGCTATAATAACTCATGCTTACGACGTAATACCGAAGTACTGCACATTAAAACTGATATATCTCAAGAAAGAAAAATCGAATCCCAACAAACGAAAATCATGCCATAAGTAGAAATGAGCAAAAAAAATTATGTTTTCATTATATAACCTCAAATATCGCAAAAACACGTGTTCTTCGTAATCTGGGGGTAGAATATCTAGCAATCCCAGCACTAGAGCATTTGTGCGGCCAGATTTGGATTCAGCACCAAGAAACGATGTGTTTTACTCAGGTGCTACAAAAATAAATATTTTTACAAATAATTAGAAAAGAAAAAAAGAAATACTTAACTTACTCGCATATCTACTAGCATTTTCAAGGCGAATAGAATTGAACAAGGTGGGTTTGCAAGTTCAGCTTTTTATCAATCATGGTTGTATTTAAATGCATTTAAATTTGTAGATTTTTGTAAATTCAGTGCTGCCACAGCTACTATATCGGAGTAATTTGAGTTCAAAAAAAAAGCACTAAAAAAGGCACTAGGTGCTAAATAATTTTTTTAAGCGTTTAATTTTCAAAAAGCACTAAATCAAGTGCTTAAAGCACCAAGTTGGCAACTATGGCTTATGGTCTGATTATGCATACTTCGCAGACCCTTAGGCTCCTGTCCACTGAGACCGGTTTTATAAAAAGAGTGGGTTTGGGGTCTGTGCGAGGACTATTCCCCCTCTCACAAGCCCCTTCAACCTTTCGGCCTTTCCCGTAGGGCGAGCCGGGGGCGCTCAAGGTTACGCGGCCTAAGTCGTCTCGATGCGCCCATTACCTACGGAAGCTGATGCTGGCTGAGTTAGCGTCGATCAACTTAAGTCGGTTTTTAATGTACCGGTTGCGAACCGAATGAAGATTGCGATTTTTGGCATGCTTGCGTAATGAATTTTCGCGGAGTATTGGTGTGCACGAATGCTTTTGGTTGCTGTGCACTTTTGCGTGCTTTGCTTTGATTGTCCATACGCATAGCTGTATGTATGTAAAGTTTTATGAATATACGTGCGTAGCGTATGTATAGTTGTATGTATGTATCTGCCCTGCAGGGAAACCACGGACTAGTGAATCAAATTTCTAGTTTCGTACTAGGTCTTTATCGCCAAAAAGGAACTAGTCCGATAGGAGCTAGATCCCCACCAGTCCAAAATCGGCGAAAAGTGGTACTTTTAAAAACTAATTTTTTCATTTTTTTTCACTAGTAATCTATATCTAAGTGACGAATTTAGAACTGCTTCGGAACTATAGAAAAAGAGATGCAGAACGAACTAGATCTTATTTGTCGAATTTAGAACTAGTTCGGAACTATCGAAAAAGGGATGCAGCAGGGGCTTGTTTACTTTACATAGATATGTGTTCGGCGGCTTTTCCGTTCAAATACGTTTCTATTCTGTGCTTCGCAGATGCTTTTTCATAGCTTGGTAATAGAAAACTAAAATTTGTGTTAACATTGCAACATCTTGGGACAGTCTGGAATCTAAGAAATAACAGCGAGCAGCTCTGCAAACTCAGCTACAGCTAAAGGTATGTAAACGTACATTTCTTACAATCATTCAAACAAATTTAATTTCAAATTGAAAACATATTTCATCCAAAACAATTTAAAATCGCACACACGGAAGAACCAAAAAGATTGAAAAATCATGATACTTTTTTCTTTTGTCTGTCGATTTTAGAACTGGTTCGGAAATATAGAATTATGGACTAGTTCGGAACTTATGAAAAAGGGATGCAGCGGGGGGCAATTGACACTTCCTAGGACATCGCCATGTTAAATTCGCCAGTTGTTTGCATGCAAAAGAGATTTATCGCGAACCAGTACTGGGTCTAAAAGTACTAGAAGCACACCAGTTCAGAACTAGAGCTTTTCCCCACAGGGTGGATATGTATGTATCTGGATATGTATGTATGTACCCAGTAGAAATTGTATGCATACGAAATTGCTGCGGGTGGCATGCGCTTGCTGCTGTGTATACATGCCAGTTCATTTCCATTTAAGACGCGTGGTTTCTCAGAGTGTATGCGTACTCTAACCATACACTTGTACTGCTGCTGTATGCATATGGCTGTATTAATCTTTCAAACATACAAAAATGCATTAATGGAACAGTACTAAAGCATTCTTATAAGATCTCCATATGTAAATGCTACCTTCCTGATACATGTTAATATACGGGGACATACAAACAAGTAGCACTTACATATATATGCAAATGCATATCTTGTAAAAGATCGTTTGTGCTAAAAATAGTATCGCACAACACATCCGTTCACTAAAATCTTTGTACAAGACTGAATATATTACAAAAATTTCACTTCAAATTTATCAAAAAATGTACTTAAAACAACGACAACGTATATTCGCTTGCGATTCGCTAGAATTTGAATTTATTCGTGGAAATTCATGACTACGCATGAATTGTTCACACTTATTCACTCATATAGCAAGCATCCTTCAAAAATGCATACAACCGATTTCTACTGGGTATGTAAATGCGTGGTTTAAGTATGCATGTATAGTTGTACGTAAGTATGTAGATATGTACGTATGTACATATGTTTGTAAGTGTAGCGTGGGGGAGCTACGTTACAAGCTTTTTTAAGGCTCTTGACATCAATTTTTAATATAAATTTCAAATAAATAACTCCCTAAATTACAGTTGAATTAGATTTTTTTAAAAGTTGGCAGCTCTCATCAATGCGTACCTAATGATTTTATATATCTCCATACCAAGTTCCAATAATCTATCAAAAATATTTCCTGAGAAATGCAGTATGAAATTTTCCGTTTGTATGAGAGGCGACCCCTTGTCTAGTCGAGATTAAATTTATGTTATATTTTAAATTGGGCTAAATGACGGCAGTGTACAAAGGTTCATTATGATCGGTTGAGTAGTTAAAGCGTAGCAAACAAACAAACTCACTTTCGGATTTATAATATTATATATAAATATATATATATATATATATATATATATATATATATATATATATATATATATATATATATATATATATATA
>NW_023458557.1:68875760-68879872 GCF_013731165.1 Rhagoletis pomonella
CCCCCCCCCCCTCTGCACACTTTAATTTTTGAGATAAATTTATGATTTGGGCTTAAATTTTTTCTTAACTAATCTAGTTTTTTATGCCGTATGGCGAATTTTTATAATTTTATGATTTGTAAGCGTTTTGGTCACTTTTTTCTTATTCCGTCAAAAAATTAAAATATTTTAAACTTTTAGAAATTTTAAAAAGTTAACCCTTTTCGGCAAAAGTGGATTAAAAATATATTAAATGTAATACTTAAACAATTATTCTATCCATAATAAGGCACCCTAGGAAAAAATTTCGTAGAACTAAACTTACTTAGAATTTGCCAAAAAATACGAATAACTTAAAAAAAATGTCAATTTTTGGTTTTGCATTTTGCAAATTTTTTTTTTTGCAAAATTCAAGTGTTCAAAAAAAATCTGAAAATTCGCATACATGTTTTGTAGCATAATTTAAGCATTTTTTGTTGAATAATATTTTTTTCTAAAATTAACCCTTTAACGCGAAAGTGGGCCAAAACCTAATCATCCGAAATAATTAGTCAAAAAATATCGTTCACCTCTGCACATTTTACTCTTTGAGGTATGGTATCCCATAAATCCAGAAATCAACATCTAACCCTCTAGTAGGCCAATTTATATATGAGTTGAAAAATTCAGGAATGGGTGATTTTAGCACGAGAAATCCAAAAATGATCTGTGACAGTAACTTTTTCCTACAGAGGAGAAAAACAAAGACCGTCTGGAGACGGGCTCGCCGATATACTTTGAAGTATTTTCAGCTTCTCTTACACAATGTTGGCCTACGAGCCGGCAATCCCGTCTGCAGACGGTCAAAAATTCAAACTGGGTTTATGTAATGTCGGCAAGCCGGTCTGTAGACGGTCTGTGTTCGAAAGCAATTTTCTCCACTTCGAATAGTGACATAATTATAAAGCTTATATCAAAATACTGTGCATTTAACTACGAAACCCACTGAATTTTTTTGTATCAAAAAATGTTTCAAAAGAAAAAATTTCTTTAATTACGAAATTACTAAATAGCAAGAAATAATTAATTTTAACCGTGTCGTTCACAATCTGTAATATCAACTACCGGTTAAAATAAAACGGGTTGACATAACGGATTCAAATTTATTTCGCCGTAAAGGTACGCTTTTTTTCTAAAGATCGTGCTTTTCGAATATAGAAAAAAATTGTTATAGGTGCTCTAAATACGTGTTTAGTTAACGACCGTCTGGAGGCGGTTCAGCCTACTAGAGGGTTAATCATTTAACAAAAAATGCTTAAATTATGCTACAAAACATGGGTGCGAATTTTCAGATTTTTTTGAACACCTTAATTTTTCAAAAAAAATTGCCAAATGCAAATCCAAAAATTTACATTTTTTTAAGTTATTGGTATTTTTTGGCAAATTCTAAGTAAGTTTAGTTCTACGAAAATTTTTCCTAGGGTGCCTTATTATGGATAGAATAATTGTTAAAGTATTAAATTTAATATTTTTTTACCCACTTTTGCCGAAAAGGGTTAACTTTTTAAAATTTCTAAAATCTTAAAATATTTTTATTTTTTGACAAGGAATTAAATGCCCTTGTAAAAAACAGAAAAAAACACCCAAATAGTTTTCTTCGCATTTTTAAATCTTTTGTACGTATCTTTGGCCAAAAAAGTGACCAAAACGCTTATAAATCACAAAAGTGTCAAAATTCGCCATACGACATAAAAAACTAGATTAGTTAAGAAAAAACTTAAGCCCAAAATCATTAATTTATCTCAAAAATTAAAGAGTGCAGGGGGGGCGGGGGTGGGTTTTCTGACAAAGAACGCCCCATATATGTATATAAGAATTAAGGATTATATATATATAAGGATTAAGAATTAGGGATTATCTCATTTCTTCTTAATTTATTGACAGCTTTTATAAGGCATAATTACTTGATTTCAGCATAATTTGTTTAAAAATTACGAATGAGCCATAAATTACGATAATGTGAACATGCTTTAAGTGATACTCGATTTTGGAAAGAGCGTAAGAGTGTTTGAGCTCCTTAACTACTAGTAATATTCTACGATGAAAATATAAACCTCAAGATTCCTGCAATGAAAGGTTGATAAAGAAAGTCTCCACCAACCCTTAATTTAGGCTCCCATATCACAGCTGTGTTTTCCAAGCAGAGGTTTCTGTTATTAAGGAAGCTGTCGATTGGCTGCCGTTGCGTATAGTGGCGGTAAGGGAATTTAAAATATACCTACTCAGAGAGCCAGGTGGCAATCTGAGCCCTCTATTCACTTACGGTACGCTCGAGGCCAGTAGGGAAATGCCTAAAATATATATCGGTAGCTTCGAAATATTATTTACCTTTGTTGCGGCAGCGGCTGCTCATAGACGTATGAGTAGATGCACTCGAAATAAAACACATATATTTGAACGCGCGTACAAGCTAAATTTGCTAGTTCGAAGTTTTAATATTTGCAAAAATGGTGTATAACAATAAATTTGTATACCTTTTTCGTGTGCTTCGTCCGAACGCTATTTGAAAAAGGAAGTTAAGTTCGCCATTTTGACTCAGCTTTGTTCGGTTTCTAGCTTATCGAAACAATTTACGTTCAGAGATACCATATGTTAGAGACTATCACGTTAAAGTAGAAACTTTATACATAAATTAAAATTTACAATAGTAAATAAATGTAGCAATTATTTTATTCTGCAACAACCTTGTCATGCTTGTATCGATCCAGTATCGGAGAGGCTGGTTGCAGCCTTGACTATTTGTAGACTTCTCTTGGAAACATGGACCTCGTACTAAGTTACCCAATTCTGGGAGAAAACATGACATCGTATATAACAAAATATGGTATGACTGATTAACTGACAAGACTGGACCCCTGAATAATTCTTTTCCTTGAAAAATAGGGCATGGTTTGCCACGCATAGATCACGTTGACATCTGCTCTGAGTGTCAGTCAAATTTTTCCATATTTTGAAAATATGTTGGGTTATTTAAATTTTAGTAGTTTTTTATAAAAATATAGTTCATGCTACAATAAAATCCGTAAAACGCAAAATTTCTAACTTTGTAACAATTACAAAAAAATCGTAAAATTTTCTTCAAACTTTCACACTTCTTATTCAGGATTTTTAGAACTTTTTTGTTTTTGGTATGAAGTGTCATAAAGTGGAAGCTTGGAGTCGCTAGAAAATACCGTATATTTTTGACAATTCTTTGTTCGAGGGTGTTGCGCATTTTCTTCCATATAAAAATAGATTATGTGCATATATTGTGAGTTGGCTTCAAAAGCACTTATAATTGCAAAAAGGGTTCCCTAAAGTAGACACAAGTAGCAGTAGTAAAGTAGAAATGTTGGGGCATTCTAAATCAAGGTTGAGTCTAAAGAACTGCTCAATGCTTTTTAAAATTATAAAACTTTCGTGTCAACTTCGCGTATTTGTTTCAATTTACTAAATTGATATGTTGTTACATAGTAGGTATTCACCGAATTGGGCAAGTGGCCTGGTAAATACCAGCATAGTCCGTATGATTGATTTCTATTTAATCCTTTTATTCTCTTGGGTTCAAGTATACTCCAAAGTTGACTTACAATATATTAGTAGCTATAGCTTTTAGCCAAAACTTTTATTAAATGAGTCCATAGCGCCAGTCTAGGCTCCAACATAGAAATATACTTTAATAACCATGTGGTATGGTATACCAGGAAAAGGATGAAACAACATTTGGGTAAAAACTCGAATGAACAAACTTATAATAACTCGGTTGAAATTCAAAAACTTATAGTTACACTCCACTGAAAAGGATTTAAAATTAAATTGGCCACATTAAGTTAAACTTGCGGAAATATTATATTCATTCATATCCAGAAATTCTAACACACTCAACATTTGGTGACGTTGATGGTGAGGAAGTTTGTTTGCACAACACTCAGGAGCTCATAGGAAATCGAAAAGAAATTCAGAGCTTTTAACAGCTGTTCGCTAGGAGTAAACGAAGCTAGGATTTGTTTTCGAAAATCATATCAAACAGCAACAAATGCTCAATAGTCTACCTCTGTTCAATATGAATATTTATGTATAATGAAAAACAGTCGAATTTTTCGAACCAGCTACGA
>NW_023458557.1:68879972-68882859 GCF_013731165.1 Rhagoletis pomonella
AATTCTACGGTTTTTCATTACACATATTCATATTGAACAGGTGTATATTACTGAGCATTTCCTGCTATTTTATATGATTTTCGAAAACAAATCCTAGCTTCGTTTACTTCTACCGAACAGCTGTTAAAAGCTCTGAATTTCTTTTCGATTTCCAACCAGCTCTTGAGTGTTGTGCAAACAAACTTCATCACCATCAATGTCACCAAATGTTGAGTGTGTTAGAATTTCTGGATATGAATGAATATAATATTTCCGCAAGTTTTACTTAATGGCCAATTTAATTTTAAATCCTTTTCAGTGGAGTGTAACTATAAGTTTTTGAATTTTAACCGAGTTATTATAAGTTTGTTCATTCGAGTTTTTACCCAAATGTTGTTTCATCCTTTTCCTGGTATACCATACCACATGGTTATTAAACTATATTTCTATGTTGGAGCCTAGACTGACGCTATAGACTCATTTAATAAAAGTTTTGGCTAAAAGCTATAGTTACTAATATATTGTAAGTCAACTTTGGAGTATACTAGAACCCAAGAGAAGAAAAGGATTAAATAGAAATCAATCATACGGACTATGCTTGCCCAATTCGGTGAATACCTATTATGTAACAACATATCAATTTAGTAAATTGAAACAAATACGCGAAGTTGACACGAAAGGTTTATAATTTTAAAGAGCATTGAGCAGTCCTTTAGACTCAACCTTGATTTACAATGCCCCAATATTTCTACTTTACTCCGGCTACTTTTGTGTACTTTAGGGAACCCTTTTTGCAATTATAAGTGCTTTTGAAGCCAACTAACAATATATGCACATTATCTATTTTTATATGGAAGAAAATGCGCAACACCCTCGAACAAAGAATTGTCAAAAATCTACGGTATTTTCTAGCGACTCCAAGCTTCCACTTTATTACACTTATGAATATTTATACCAAAAACAAAGAAGTTCTAAAAAACTTGAATAAAAAGTGTGAAATTTGGATGAACATTTGTCGATTTTTTGGTAATTGTTACAAAGTTAGAAACTTTGTAGTTTTACGGATTTTATTGTAGCATGAACTATATTTTTATAAAAAAATACTAAAATTTAAATAACCCAAAATATTTTCAAAATATGGAAAAATTTGACTGACACTCACAGCAGATGTCAACGTGATCTATGCGTGGCAAACCATGCCTTATTTTTCAAGGAAAAGAATTATTAAGGGGTCCAGTCTTGTCAGTTAATCAGTCATATCATATTTTGTTATATACGATGCCATGTTTTCTCCCAAATTTCGGTAAGTTAGCACGATGTCCATGTTTCCACGAGAAGTCTACAAATAGTCAAGGCTGCAACCAGCCTCTCCGATACTGGATCGATACAAGCATGACAAGGTTGTTGCAGAATAAAATAATTGCTACATTTATTTACTATTGTAAATTTTAATTTATGTATAAAGTTTCTACTTTAACCTGATAGTCTCTAACATATGGTATCTCTGAACGTAAATTGTTTCGATAAGATAGAAACCGAGCAAAGCTGCGTCAAAATGGCGAACTTAACTTCCTTTTTCAAATAGCGTTAAATAGTTAAATAGCGAAAAAGTTATACAAATTTATTGTTATCTGTGATTTTTTCACATATTAAAACTTCGAACTAGCATCTTTAGCTTGTACGCACGTTCAAACATATGTGTTTTATTTCGAGTGCATCTACTCATACGTCTATGAGCAGCCGCTGCCGTAACAAAGGTAAATAATATTTCGACGCTACCGACATATATTTTAGGCATTTCCCTACTGGCCTCGAGCGTACCGTAAGTGAATAGAGGGCTCAGATTGCCACCTGGCTCTCTGAGTAAAGAAGTCAAACTAGCGATGGTACTATCGATAGTATCGATAGTTTTATTTTTTTGCCCCTATCGATGAGTAGTGATAGTTTCTCTCAAAAAAGGTTAAACTATCGATAGTACTAGTTGACTATCGATAGTACTAGTTGACTATCGATAGTTTAAAACCACTAGCACAGCCGATTTTATTTATAATGTATCCATGTATCTGCGCGTCAGTTTTTTAAGTTTGCCAATTTTTTATTATAAGTGATACTTTCTAATGACCGTTTGCTCAAGCAACCTTTAATTAAAAAGCTCATTTTTATTTAAACGTTGCTTCAAACCATAAGGCTATGTCTGAAGTAAAGCATTTCTATTATCGGTGTTTAACGTTTGTATGTTTCTTAACTGTATACGAATCAAAAAATTATTGTACGAAATTTAAACAAAATATATCATATTTGAAAATTTATAATAAGCAACAATTAAACAAGGTAACAGTGATTTTGTTGCGGCAAATGATAAAGCTGGTTTTGATATACTTTCTTATGCTCACGGTGGGCAGGAAGCGAAGATAGGTTGCATAAAAATGTCGACAAAATCTGAAAGCAGGGTTGTATTTGTTGATATCTTAAGGTTAAGAATCCGCTTAAATTGAAATCCTAGCTGCTCCTGTTTTAAAGATATCCACATTTTATATACTTCTGATAGGATATATTTGCAAAAGAGGAAGGCGTACTTCTCGATAATTAGAGCATATTTATACGAAAAGAAATCTCATACAAATCTGTTCCCCTTTTTTAACTCACTAAAACGGATCAAATCAATGTGAAACATTTTCATTTTTTCCTACCGAAAGAATAATTGATCGAGATTTATTGGGCGCTACCGGTATACAACTTAGATAAAACACCACAATTACCTTTTTCTGTAGCGTGAACTTTCTCATTACAAACACTTTCAATATCGCAATATATGTATGTATGTATGTATACAATATTGTATGCTATATAATACGGTAGTAATTTTTATACCTTTCATGAGCATGAAATGGTATTATAACTTTGGTCC
>NW_023458557.1:68882959-68884008 GCF_013731165.1 Rhagoletis pomonella
TATGCATATAAATAAAAGACTTAAGTTTTATTATAGGTAAAATAACCTTTTTTATTAATTCTAAACTACAGTGTAGTCAGAAAATTCTTCTTCTTCTTTCGAAGAACGTATGATTGCTTTTATTATTAACACTATAAAAAACATGAGTAAAATTATAGCACAACACTTTCATTATATTTTAATCATTAATGTTAAGCGCTTTTGCAAAACGTTTTGTTAAACAAAAACGCTTAAGATTAACGATAAAAACAAAGTAAAAGTGTTGTGTTACAATTCGTACTATGTTTTTTACAGTGTGGAGAATGAAAGCAAAATCGCACATTCCACGAAACAAGCGCAGATTTTACGAAAGTGATTTCGTTAAATATACGAATTATTTCTGAGCATTTTACAAAAATTTCGTAAAAAAAATAAAGAAATAGTACGAAAATTTTAAGTAAATAGTACGAAATTCGTTTGTAAATAGTACGAAATTCTTTAGTAAATAGTACCAAATTCTTTGTAAATAGTACGAATACATGATGCCTCATATTTTCGTAGTATGTACGAAAACGGTTTTGTACAATCAACGAAAACTTTCGTGGCTCAAAGTGACGAAAAATTTCGTAATATTTACGCAAGTTTTTGTTATATTTACGCAGATTTTATTTTCAGTGTAAAAAAAAATTGATAGGTACCTAAATACCTCTCTTCACAAAATTTAATCTTTTAATAAGCTAAGACTTTTTTTCTGGGAAGTGTAACAATCAATTAACAAACAAAAAATTTTCAGCAACTTAATGATATCTATTTCAGACATAATTGTAACTCATACGCCATGGCGCACGAGTAACTTAGATTAGTATACAAGTAATGTGATACGCGCCAGTGAAAATCATTAACATTGGTATTTTCAGAATTCCTACTGAGTTGAACTTTTCCCCTTACTTACGTGCATAGTATAAAGTACCTTGATTTGATGCAGAGAACGAAAATGGAAATGAAAGGAAAAATTGTGCATTTGTTAAAAGGCGAACATATTTTTATTTATTTGCGAAATACTTACAAGA
>NW_023458557.1:68884108-68885471 GCF_013731165.1 Rhagoletis pomonella
AAAAATTGCAAATGTATTTAATATGGATATACTTTTACGGTGGCATGCATCATTTAAATCAGCATTGATATCAATATTTAACAGTGAAAACTTTTGAAATATAAATTGGCATACAAATGACATAGAAATCACATCATCCTGGGTTTGATACTATTCGTGTCGGCAGTACTTGGCTTGATATCCACTGAAAAGGTGAATCGTGTTGGAAGCAAAACAAATTACAAAGGAAAATGAAACCCAGCAGCATAAGCCACTAAAACTTTAAATCATTTGTTTGACCACGCTCAACTCTTTCAGCGGCTCGCTTCCAATATTTCTATTCATACCAACATGCGGCAGCAATTGTATCAAAGCGGAGTGGAGCTATAACAATTGTGGCGATGTGGAAAACAAATGTCTGACAAGGCGCTTAAATTGCCATTCGCCATTGTCTTTCTTTAAAAAGCTACTTTTTCCACTTGTGGCATGAACTTTAGCGGAGAGTTTTCTGACAGGCTTGCACACATTGAAAAGAAGTCTAGCGAGAGCAGAATTCTAGGACTTCTGTTATTCCTTTCGCCGCACATTACTGTTGCAAGGCGCGTGCCATTATATGCGATGGGATTGGACCTTAGGTTACATTCAGACACGCTCGCTTGAACCACGTTCCGTTGCGTGGTAAAAAACAAAAGAGTTCAGTGCTGGTATTAAGTAGGTATGCAAAAACGTTTGTGGTACCGAGTGGCTGGTAGCGGCTGTGAATTCTCTTGCATTAAATGAAAACAATTGCAAGATGGCGATGCTCATAGTCGTTGTGCTCTACACGCATTTGCACTCAGGATATGGCAAAGAGCATTTAGGAGTCGAACTACAATAATGGCAAGTAGCGATGTGTAAGAACAAAATGAAACAAGGAAATAACATTGACTTTGTAGCGTAATTAAATTTCGTGCATTTTAATAATAAAAAACAATAACAGTAAATTTGCAACACTCAGTGAGGGCGTCTATGCTTCGTACCACCACATTACGGACAATAATATTTGTGGAGCAACAAGTCGAGTGATGTTGGTGTAGACGTCGCTGCAGCAATTGCATAGCATAATAAATGTTGTAGCAGTAATTTTAAAAAATATGCCGCACTTCGGGTTTAAAGTGACTTGGTGGAGGTTGGGTTTTGGCCTTGGGTGTGGAGTGATTTCGATGGCGATGACGGGGATGTGTTTGGAAAGCAAAAAATCAAACGAATGCAGTGAGTTGCCTCTTAAAACCCTGGTATTTATTTCTGATTGTAAATAAGGAAAAGTAGGATCAAAAGGTTATTTTTTACTGAGTTGGTATTGCTTCAGCCGTTTTAAGTGAAAGAAACAATAATTACCTTTTTT
>NW_023458557.1:68885481-68886769 GCF_013731165.1 Rhagoletis pomonella
TTTTTCTTTCTTTATTCCTTAGATGCTGATAGAATTTATTTGTTTTCAGGGTTTCATCGGCTTTTCCTGGAATTAAAGTTTTTTTAGAATTTCCTAAATTTGACTTTTTGTGAGTAAGCACAATCGCAAGTTGTTTGCAGTCTCAGCTGCTTAATAATATCAAATACCTAGCTCTTCTGAGATTGAGGGCGATATGCTGCACCTCAAAGCCTTGCAGCCAATGCTAAACGAAATATTCACCCAGTTTCAAGCAGTGACTGCAATGACCGAAATGAGAGTGCTATGGCTGTTTGCGGACAAATAAATATTTGATTTGAGCGCTCTGTAGCCATATGGTCAGACATTCCTTTACCAGGTACTCCCGAGTGACCTGGCACACATAGTGAAGCAGTGTCCCTTTTGGAGCCGTCAGTAAAGACTCAGGGAAATCAGCATTGTACGTACTAGTATCCCTTCTGACAAGGAAATGGTGACATACTAGCCTCTGTGGCAATCGAAAGATGTTAATATTCAGATCGGTGCCACCAGAAATTTCCACCTCACCTCAAACTGTATCATGCCCGCATTCATTTATTTTAAGCCAATAAGTGGCCTTAGGGGTCTCCTCGTGGATAAAGACAGTAGGTGACGTCTAACCATACATTCACAGCAGTCCCAGGTATTGCAGGGAAGGTTCCCTGCCAACTGCACAGGCTCTGTGAATAATTTCCCTAAACATTCTGGCATCTGTAGATAATACATATAACTAAACTCGTGATCGAAGGGATAAAACAAAGAATGTGTTACTTGGTAATACACAAGGAGATTCTGAATAAAGTAAAACCTGTTGTGAAAAATCCGTACTCGTGGGTTAGCACAAAAGTCAAAAAAGGCTGATTTTAAGTGAACACGCTAACAGGAGATTCAGATTGTCTTAAAGGGGACTTGTTTTACCAAGCTTTATGCACACAGAGCAAAGCAGCTGATACGACTTTTTAGTTCCGGGGCAAACTGTGAAGAGGACAATGGCATATCTTGGGTTTAGAATTGTTTTCGAGCTTTTGTTTTCCAACTCATTCTGACGACTGCGAATGTATTTAGGAAACTAATTTTTAAACCGAAACACTGCGTAAACGCACTAATGGGCTATATACATGGCATGCGACAGAATGCTGCACAATGCAATAAAGTGTAAAATTCCAATGCCACTAGCATAAAAATTACTAAAACCAAGGACATTCACAATGACTATGAGTATGTACTCTTGTAAGTATTTCGCAAATAAATAAAAATATGTTCGCCTTTTAAC
>NW_023458557.1:68886869-68893642 GCF_013731165.1 Rhagoletis pomonella
GAGGTCTTTTATCATAACTCCTCCATTTATGCAGCTAGGAACATGAAGTTTCGCACCATTTTCACTCATTATTAACAGAATACTTACAGTGAAAATAACAAGGATCGGATGACTACAACATATATCTCCCAAACATCTGATTGTTCAGATATGGGATTTTACTGTAAAACTTCTTTATTTGAACAGCTAAAACCGATAAATTTCGTAAGATATTTTATAAATAATAATACAAAGTCTACTGAGAAAATCGTCAAAATCTATGCTGTATAAGCTTTATCTCCTATAGCACTGATTGTTCAGATACCAGTTTTTGCGATATATCTCCTTTATGTAGGAAACTAAACCCAATAAATTGTGTTACCGGTTTACATACCGATCACATAGCGGTGAAAATCACTTAGATTGGTGTCATATAAAGTATATCTTCCATACCTCTGATTGTTTAGGTGCGATTTTTTATATAAGTATGTAACTCCTCTATCGATGTATGCAGATGTATTCAAAAGCAGTAATCTGTCAAAGTAAAATTTGCAGATGTTCATGAAAGGTATGAAGCCTTCGGCATAGCCGAAGACAGCGCTGCTCTTACTTGTTTTCCTTTAATTTATAGTCGTCAAGGAAAAAAACATCGATGAAGCTGCGAATCTGTCAAGTGCCTCTACATAAAAATATTATAATGTTTAACAAATTAAAACCAGTATTTTTTATATTCTTTCATATTTTATATCTTATTATATTTAGTTTTGTTGTGTCTCATAGTTTAACACTTTGCATCAATATACTTTATTGAATGAAGCATAAGCAATGAAAAAATATGTAGTATAGAATCTATTCATTTTCATGAACCTATTCGTATGCATATAAATAAAAGACTTAAGTTTTATTATAGGTAAAATAACCTTTTTTATTAATTCTAAACTACAGTGTAGTCAGAAAATTCTTCTTTTATTATTAACACTATAAAAAACATGAGTAAAATTATAGCACAAGTTTCATTATATTTTAATCATTAATGTTAAGCGCTTTTGCAAAACGTTTTGTTAAACAAAAACGCTTAAGATTAACGATAAAAACAAAGTAAAAGTGTTGTGTTACATTTCGTACTATGTTTTTTACAGTGTGGAGAATGAAAGCAAAATCGCACATTCTACGAAACAAGCGCAGATTTTACGAAAGTGATTTCGTTAAATATACGAATTATTTCTGTGCATTTTACAAAAATTTCGTAAAAAAATAAAGAAATAGTACGAAAATTTTAAGTAAATAGTAGCAAATTCTTTAGTAAATAGTACGAATACATGATGCCTCATATTTTCGTAGTATGTACGAAAACGGTTTTGTACAATCAACGAAAACTTTCGTGGCCCAAAATGACGAAAAATTTCGTAAGATTTACGCAAGTTTTCGTTATATTTACGCAGATTTTATTTTCAGTGTAAAAAAAAATTGATAGGTATCTAAATACCTCGCTTCACAAAATTTAATCTTTTAATAAGCTAAGACTTTTTTTCTGGGAAGTGTAACAATGAATTAACAAACAAAAAATTTTCAACAACTTAATGATATCTATTTCAGACATAATTGTAACTCATACGCTATGGCGCACGAGTAACTTAGATTAGTATACAAGTAATGTGATACGCGCCAGTGAAAATCATTAACATTTGTATTTACAGAACTCCTACTGAGTTGAACTTTTCCCCTTACTTACGTGCATAGTATAAAGTACCTTGATTTTATGCAGAGAACGAAAATGGAAATGAAAGGAAAAATTGTGCATTCGTTAAAAGGCGAACATATTTTTATTTATTTGCGAAATACTTACAAGAGTACATACTCATAGTCATTGTGAATGTCCTTGCTTTTAGTAATTTTTATGCTAGTGGCATTGGAATTTTACACTTTATTGCATTGTGCAGCATTTTGTCGCATGCCATGTATATAGCCCATTAGTGCGTTTACACAGTGTTCCGGTTTAAAAATTAGTTTCCTAAATACATTCGCAGTCGTCAGAATGAGTTGGAAAACAAAAGTTCGAAAACAATTCTAAACCCAAGATATGCCATTGTCCTCTTCACAGTTTGCCCCGGAACTAAAAAGTCGTATCAGCTGCTTTGCTCTGTGTGCATAAAGCTTGGTAAAACAAGTCCCCTTTAAGACAATCTGAATCTCCTGTTAACGAAATTTTAAGTTAGCGTGTTCACTTAAAATCAGCCTTTTTTGACTTTTGTGCTAACCCACGAGTACGGATTTTTCACAACTTTATTCAGAATCTCTTTGTGTATTACAAAGTAACACATTCTTTGTTTTATCCCTTCGATCACGAGTTTAGTTAAATGTATTATCTACAGATGCCAGAATGTTTAGGGAAATTATTCACAGAGCCTGTGCAGTTGGCAGGGAAATCTGCTTACCAAATTTCAAAGAGCGAGCGCAATTCCCCATACGGAAACCTTCCCTGCAATACCTGTGACTGCTGTGACCCCTAAGGCCACTTATTGGCTTAAAATAAATGCATGCGGGCATGATACAGTTTGAAGTGAGGTGGAAATTTATTTTGGCACCGATCTGAATATTAACATCTTTCGATTGCCAAAGAGGCTAGTATGTCACCATTTCCTTGTCATAAGGGATACTAGTACGTACAATGCTGATTTCCCCGAGTCTTTACTGACGGCTCCAAAAGGGACACTGCTTCACTATGTGTGCCAGGTCACTCGGGAGTACCTGGTAAAGGAATGTCTGACCATATGGCTACAGAGAGCTCAAATCAGATATTTATTTGTCCGCAAACAGCCATAGCACTCTCATTTAGGTCATTGCAGTCACTGCTTGAAACTGGGTGAATATTTCGTTTAGCATTGGCTGCAAGGCTTTGAGGTGCAGCATATCACTCTCAATCTCAGAAGAGCTAGGTATTTGATATTATTAAGCAGCTGAGACTGCAAACAACTTGCGATTGTGCTTACTCACAAAAAGTCCAATTTAGGAAATTCCAAAAAAACTTTAATTCCAGGAAAAGCCGATGAAACCCTGAAAACAAATAAATTCTATCAGCATCTAAGGAATAAAGAAAGAAAAACAATAGGGGTTTCTTTCATAAAACATGGAATATGTACTTATAAATCTATAATGTTAAAATATGAAATTTAAGTGCGAAAGTTTCTTCAAAGTCCTTCTGGTTTTAAATCAAAACAATTATGATATAAATATATGGTGATTTCGTTTCGCTTCCAAGGGCAGATAATGTACCTTTTGTGCCTTACAAGAGTGTGAAATTTAAAAAAACGAACACAAAATTTTCTAACCGTTTACCTTTAGTTTAGAATCAAACACGAAAAGAAAAAAGGCCAAACAAAAAGCTACATTATTTGGTAAACATTAGTGAAGGTGTAGTTTTTAATATTTATTACATTTCATGTTTATTATCTTGAACAGAGTACAGACTCCCTGAAGAAGACGTGAAAGGCGTTGAAACTCGTAGGGGGGAAACGAAAAAAAGGTAATTATTGTTTCTTTCACTTAAAACGGCTGAAGCAATACCAACTCAGTAAAAAATAACTCGTTGATCCTACTTTTCCTTATTTAAATCAGAAATAAATACCAGGGTTTTAAGAGGCAACTCACTGCATTCGTTTGATTTTTTGCTTTCCAAACACATCCCCGTCATCGCCATCGAAATCACTCCATACCCAAGGCCAAAACCCAACCTCCGCCAAGTCAATTTAAACCCGAAGTGCGGCTCATTTTTTAAAGTTACTGCTACAACATTTATGAGGCTATGCAACTGCTGCAGCGACGTCTACACCAACATCACTCGACTTGTTGCTCCACAAATATTATTGTTCGTAATGTGGTGGTACGAAGCATAGACGCCCTCACTGAGTGTTGCAAATTTACTGTTATTGTTTTTTATTATTAAAATGCATGAAATTTAATTACGCTACAAAGTCAATGTTATTTCCTTGTTTCATTTTGTTCTTGCACATCGCTACTTGCCATTATTGTAGTTCGACTCCTAAATGCTCTTTGCCATATCCTGAGTGCAAATGCGTGTAGAGCACAACGACTATGAGCATCGCCATCTTGCAATTGTTTTCATTTAATGCAAGAAAATTCACAGCCGCTACCAACCACTCGGTACCACAAACGTTTTTGCATACCTACTTAATACCAGCACTGAACTCTTTCTTTTTTACCACGCAACGGAACGTGGTTCAAGCGAGCGTGTCTGAATGTAACCTAAGGTCCAATCCCATCGCATATAATGGCACGCGCCTTGCAACAGTAATGTGCGGCGAAAGAAATAAAAGTAGTCCTAGAATTCCGCTCTCGCTAGACTTCTTTTCAATGTGTGCAAGCCTGTCAGAAAACTCTCCGTTTAAGTTCATGCCACAAGTGGAAAAAGTAGCTTTTTAAGGAAAGACAATGGCGAATGGCAATTTAAGCGCCTTGTCAGACATTTGTTTTCCACATCGCCACAATTGTTATATCTCCACTCCGCTTTGATACAATTGCTGCCGCATGTTGGTATGAATAGAAATACTGGAAGCGAGCCGCTGAAAGAGTTGAGGGTGGCCGAACAAATGATTTAAAGTTTTAGTGGCTTATGCTGCTGGGTTTCATTTTCCTTTGCGATTCGTTTTGCTTCCAACACGATTCACCTTTTCAGTGGATATCAAGCCAAGTACTGCCGACACGAATAGTATCAAACCCAGGATGATGTGATTTCTATGTCATTTGTATGCCAATTTATATTTTAAAAGTTTTCACTGTTAAATATTGATATCAATGCTGATTTAAATGATGCATGCCACCGTAAAAGTATATCCATATTATATACATTTGCAATTTTTTGCATGTATACTAAGCTACAGTGCAAATATGTACTACCATGCTCCCAAAAAAATAACAAAAGCGTGAAGATTTCCGATAGGCCTTCTTCTTAAGATCGGATAAAAAGTCTTTTCGATGATGTTGAGTGAAAAATTCAAGCTGACTAAGCCTTATTAGCATGGCTTTAAATCTGGTAAATCCACCTTAAACCAGGTATTTACCAAACGCCAAGTCTTGGAACAGACCTGTGAGAAAAGTTTTGTAAAATCACGTTAAGCACCACCACCAGTTCCATCATAATTGGATTCCAAACGAGGTTTTAGACAGGGCAACTTCCTTTCATGTGATTTCTTTAATCTGGTATTGAAAAAGATAATAGGAGCCGTATAACCCCTGCAGGGAAACCGCGGACTAGTGAATCAAATTTCTAGTTCCGTACTAGGTCTTTATCGCCAAAAAGGAACTAGTCCGATAGGAACTAGATCCCCACCAGTCCAAAATCGGGAAAAAGTGGTACTTTTAAAAAACTAATTTTTTTCAGTTTTTCACTAGAAAATCTATATCTAAAGTGACGAATTTAGAAATGGTTCGGAACTATAGAAAAAGGGATGCAGAACGAACTAGATCTTATTTGTCGAATTTAGAACTAGTTTGTAACTATCGAATAAGGGATGCAGCGGGGGCTGTTTAATTTACATAGATATGTGTTCGGCGGCTTTTTCGTTCAAATACGCTTCTATTCTGTGCTTCGCAGATGCTTTTTCATAGCTTGGTAATACAATACTAAAATTTATGTTAACATTTCAACATTTTGGGACCGTCTGGAATCTAAGAAATAACAGGGAGCACCTCTGCAAACTCAGCTACAGCTAAAGGTATGTAAACATACATATCTTACAATCATTCAAACAAATTTAATTTTAAATTGAAAACACATTTCTTCCAAAAAAACTTAAAATCGCACACACGGAAGAACCAAAATGATTGAAAAATCATGATACTTTTTTCTTTCGTCTGTCGATTTTAGAACTGGTTCGGAACTATAGAATTTAGGCCTAGTTCGGAACTATCGAAAACGGGATGCAGCGAGGGGCAATTGACACTTCCTAGGACATCGCCATGTTAAATTCGCCAGTTGCTTGCATGCAAAAGAGATTTATCGTGAACCAGTACTGGGTATAAATGTACTAGAAGCGCAGCAGTTCAGAACTAGAGATTTTCCCCACAGGGACAGAACCACTCAGGTTCAATTGCTGGCGTATGACGATGTCACCGGCGTCCGCTTTTATACAGGCGTTAAACACAGCAAGGACGGTTCTTTTAGAAGGTAATTTTTCACGTGGTGGTTGTTGTTAGTTTGGTGAGCTTTGTGAACTTTTTCATTCTCGTTCAGACTTATTTGCTGAAGTCAAAGCATTACAAAATGCTGATTTTAGAAGTCAAGTCTTCACTACCTACAGAGTCTTTGGGTTCCATCAGTTAGTACCTAAAAAAGCATTATTTTCGGAACTACATTCTGCACGGTCCGTTTGGGTTGGTTTGATACACACATACATCTAAATTAATATATTCGTATATTTGTACATATTTTTATATGTATAAAAAGATATAAGATATTTGTAGATAATGGTGAACATTTTGAAGGGCAAAAAAGTGTAAACTATCTGATGCAACACATTATGAAGAGAAAGAATGTTTTTAAGTGTTTGTGGTATTAAAGGTATACAAATAGAATGTAAAAAATTCCCATTAAACCAATAATGATACAAAATTTCAGATAGTCTACAGTATCGCAGTTTCGTTCAAGTTTAGTAGAATAAAACTTTACAAAAAACAGAAAACTGGGCAGAGACAAGCGAAAGGCAATCTTTATAAATTCAAGCAAACTTGCTACAAACGAAAGTCTTCCTTTCTACGGTAGTATTTAGTTGCTTTGT
>NW_023458557.1:68893742-68895872 GCF_013731165.1 Rhagoletis pomonella
AAAAATGGGCGGTATTGGAAAAGAGGGCGTGGCACCTCCCATCTTATATATAAAAAATAAGTGCAAGATCTCAACCAAATTTATACGGCATAGTCGGGCTATTATGCAGATGGTTTGTGTTAAGTTTCCCCGATTCGGCAAAGGGGGCGTGGCACCACCCATACTAACAAAAATTTTCATCTGGTGTTTTTCTTGAAATATTTGTGGTAGATTACTAGATTTAGGTATAGAGACATATGAACTCATTCCATACTCATGGAGAAAAATGTGCGGTATCGGAAAAGGGGGCGTGGCACCTCCCATCTTAAATAAAAAAATAAGTGCACGAGTTCTACCAAATTTAAAAGGTATATTCGGACTATCATGCAGATGGGTTATGTGAAATGTGCCCGAATTCGGTTCAGCGGTTCATGATATATGACAGTTTATGTCTGTCACATGAACCACGTATATGGTACAACAGCAGATGCATGAAAAATCAAAAACATAGTGAAAAATTGTTGCTATGATCTGCTGTGTTTATTTTTTCTTCGGATAAATTAAATCAAGTATAAACATGGCTGCATTATAGTAAAAAAAAATCATATAGAAAAATGCCAGGATTTTTCAATATTTTTCAATATTTGGTGTAGAGAAGCACACCGGGGTACCGCTAGTAAATTAATAAATCTAAAATGTCAATAGTTCACTGCTGAAACTCCTTTTTAAAATCGTACTCTATTTTGGTGCCTTGATAAAATGGCTCACTAGATTCAATTAAATGCTTGGCCTGTAGGTGTGCAACTACGTATTATTATTTTTTTTTTAAATAGTTGCCACCTGTAAAAAAATTCAATTTAAATTAATTGATAAGGTAAATCAATTATTTCAATATGGGTATCTATAGAAAGGGTTTTTGAAAAAGCTAGAAGGGTTACCACCTGTTAAAAAATCCAAGTTCAATTTAAATTAAGGCAATTATAAAATTAAAATATGTCTTACGATATGGGTGTGAGGCGAAAGATGTTGTGGAATGAAAACATTTTGAAGTGGCTTGCCACCTTTTTAAATTCTTTAAACGCAATTGGTTAAATACATTTCCACAAGGTAGGAAGAAACTTTTTTTCTTAACTAAATTTAGGAGGGTGGATACCTGTCTTAAAATTTAATTTCTTTTTAGTAAAGGCAATTAGATAATTTAGATATGAATCACAGTATGGGTGTCAGGCGAAAAAAGTTTAACAAGGTTTTCGTTTATAAATGTTTTGAACAGAGTTACCACCTGTTTGAAAAGTGAATTATATTAAAGTTATATATAAGATAATCTTTAGTTTGAACATCTAGAATATTTAGAATAATAAAGAGGGTTGCCATACGTTTTACAAATTTGAGCTTCAATTATTTTATTAAGTTAAATGAATTGCTAAAAAAGGATAGCAATTGAAATAAATTTAAAAAAGGCTTTATTTCTGAACTATGTTTAGGAGGGATGCCACGTTTTTAAAAAATCAAATGTATCTTCATCCGTAAAGTAAGTGAAATAATATTTCGTATTTCTAAACTTTATTTAGGAGTGCTGCCACCTGTTTGAAAATCCGAATTTAGCTAACCTATAAACAAGCCCGAAGACGAAGACAATGCGAAGACGAACACGAAACCGGACAAGAAGGCGACTACTAACACCCGAATTTAAGCTAGTATTAAAAGTATGACAGATGGCGCTGCGCAAATATTAACTCACAGAAGATACTCTTCATATATTTATCGGCAGTCAATGTGGGTCTTCTTCTCTATTACGGATCGCTGGACTGATAACTTTTTTTTTGGTTCATGAACCTTCAGATCCTCCTGAGTAGGATGCTTTAGCGAGCTTCTTCTTCTTGTTTGGTGATGTAACCGCCTAAGCAATTTTGGCCGAGCTCAACAAAGGTCGCCAGTCCTTTCTCCTCTGTGCCAACTGACCCCAATTGGAAATGCCTAGTGAAGCCAAGTCCTTCTTCATTAATTCTTTATATCGCAGTGGGGGCCTCTATCTTTCTCTGCTACCATCAGCGAGCTAGGAGTTGAGCATGGCCAATCGAACAAAAATTGTTTAATTTCTTGCATCATCTTTCATATTTATCAAAGAACACACACTTACTACACAATTTT
>NW_023458557.1:68895972-68900132 GCF_013731165.1 Rhagoletis pomonella
AAGGTTATGGATTTGCGAAAATCTATTATAACAGCCGTTGTACCGTTTTTTTTTTTTGAAATTTCGAACACCTACTGCACATTTTCCATATCTCTGGAAGTGTTCATTGAAAAGTACCTAACAGAACTTGGTATCGATTTATTGTAAAAGAGGGTGTGGCACCTCCCATACTAACTAAAATTTCTATATTGTATATCTCTTGAAATATTTGTGGTAGAGTAGCGGAAATTGGTATAGAGGTATATCAAATAATTCCATATTCATGGAGAAAAATGGGCGGTATTGGAAAAGAGGGCGTGGCACCTCCCATCTTATATATAAAAAATAAGTGCAAGATCTCAACCAAATTTATACGGCATAGTCGGGCTATTATGCAGATGGTTTGTCCTAAGTTTCCCCGATTCGGTAAAGGGGGCGTGGCACCACCCATACTAACAAAAATTTTCATCTGGTATATCTCTTGAAATATTTATGGTAGATTACTGGATTTAGGTATAGAGACATATGAACTAATTCCATACTCATGGAGAAAAATGTGCGGTATCAGAAAAGGGGGCGTGGCACCTCCCATCTTAAATAAAAAAATAAGTGCACAAATTCTACCAAATTTAAAAGGTATATTCGGACTATCATGCAGATGGGTTATGTGAAATGTGCCCGAATTCGGTTCAGCGGTTCATGATATATGACAGTTTATGTCTGTCACATGAACCACGTATATGATACAACAGCAAATGCATGAAAAATCAAAAACATAGTGAAAAATTGTTGCTATGATCTGCTGTGTTTATTTTTTCTTCGGATAAATTAAGTCAAGTATAAACACGGCTGCAATATAGTAAAAAAAAAAATCATGTAGAAAAATGCCTGGATTTTTCAATATTTTTCAATATTTGGTGTAGAGAAGCACACCGTGGTATAGCTAGTAAATTAATAAAACTAAAATGACAATAGTTCACTGCTGAAACTCCTTTTTAAAATCGTACTCTATTTTGGTGCCTTGATACAATGGCTCACTAGATTCAATTAAATGCTTGGCCTGTAGGTGTGCAATAAGGTATTATTTTTTTTTTTAATAGTTGCCACCCGTAAAAAAATTAAATTTAAATTAATTGATAAGGTAAATCGATTATTTCAATATGGGTATCTATAGAAAGGGTTTTTGAAAAAGCTAGAAGGGTTACCACCTGTAAAAAAATCCAAGTTCAATTTAAGTCAAGGCAATTATAAAATTAAGATATGTCTTACGATATAGGTGTGAGGCGAAAGATGTTTTGGTATGAAAACATTTTGAAGTGGGTTGCCACCTTTTTAAATTCTTTAAACGCAATTGGTTAAATACATTTCAAATGACTTTGAAGAAACTTTTTTTCTTAACTAAATTTAGGAGGGTGGATACCTGTCTTAAAATTTAATTTCTTTTTAGTAAAGGGTATTAGATAATTTAGATATGAATCACAGTATGGGTGTCAGGCGAAAAAAGTTTAACAAAGTTTTCGTTTATAAATATTTTGAACAGAGTTACCACCTGTTTGAAAAGTCGAATTATATTAAAGTTATACATAAGAAAATATTTAGTTTAAACATCTAGAATATTTAGAATAATAAAGAGGGTTGCCATACGTTTTAAAAATTTGAGCTTAAATTATTTTATTAAGTTAAATGAATTGCTAGAAGAGGGATAGCAATTAAAATAAATTTAAAAAAGGCTTTATTTCTGAACTATGTTTAGGAGGGTTGCCACGTTTTTAAAAAATCAAATGTATCTTCATCCATAAAGTAAGTGAAATAATATTTCGTATTTCTAAACTTTATTTAGGAGTGCTGCCACCTATTTGAAAATCCCAATTTAGCTAACCTATAAACAAGCCCGAAGACGAAGAAAATGCAAAGACGAACACGAAACCGGGCAAGAAGACGAATACTCACACCGAAATTTAAGCTAATATTAAAAGTATGACAGATGGTGCTGCTCAAATATTAACTCACAGAAGATACTCTTCATATATTTATCGGCAGTTAAAGTGGGTCTTCTTATCTATTACGGATCGCTGGACTGACAACTTTTTATTTTTGGTTCGTGAACCTTAAGATCCTCCTGAATAGGATGCTTTAGCGAGCTTCTTTTTCTTGTTTGGTGATGTAACCGGCTAAGCAATTTTGGCCAAGTTCAACAAAGCTGTGCCAACTGATGCCAATTGGAAATGCCAAGTGAAGCCAAGTCCTTCTTCATTAATTCTTTCTATCGCAGTGGGGCCTCTATCTTTCTCTGCTACCATCAGCGGGCTAGGAGTGGAATACTTTCACAGCTGGATCAGCGGGGTTCATTCGAACGACATGGCCAATCGAACAAAAATTGTTTAATTTCTTGCATCATCTTTCATATTTATCAACGAACACACACTTACTACACATTTTTGCCATAATACGCATCATAACTTATTTCTTTGGTGTAAATATTGTTTTTTTTATAAATTTGTTTTTCTTATTCGGTATATACGAACGTACTTATTTTACAAAATCCATTTATATACTCGGATTCGGAAAATTGCAAATTGTTTAAAATTGCACAATTTTAACACTCGTATTTACTAGATTTAGCTTATTCCTGCATCGCGCCACTTCAACGGGCCATAATGTCAATTGACCTTATGACACCCCACCAAGGAAAGTACAAATTTCTGCGGAAAGATTTGCCGGCTAAGTGGATCTGGAGTGGAGTTATTACCAAAAATCTTATTTATGAACCATTTTGGCATATATGTATTATATATGGTAAGAGCAATACTATTGCCAAAAAAAGTCCGATTTCATCAATGCGCTAGATCACTGAGTATTTGGATGTGCTTTGCCAATGCGCTTAAGCTCCAATTGGACTGAGTTGTTCAGGCGTCAATTTCAAATGATCACCGTTAAATCAACCACCAGAACCACTGCGGTCCATGATTTCTGTAGACCAACGATACTTCCCCATTTTGAAATTTCGCTACACTATACACTTTCAAGGACAGACTCACTATCGAGGAGTGCCGCCAGAGAGTGATAAGGAAAAAGTTATTTGAATTTATTTCGTAGCGCGATTAACCATGCTATGAAATGTTAGATCACTGTAGAATTTGGTTTATTTAAGTCGGCAACAGAAATGTGCCTTCTGAAGACTACCAAACCATAACCTAAGCAGAAATGTGCCACTGGAAATCGTGAACGCGAATCGTTGGTCAAAATGTTGGACCAAAATGTTTGAAAAAATCAATTCATTTTGGGTGGTTCGCCGGGTCTGCTAGTAAATAATAAAACGAGGTGCATTGGCTATTGCACATTTGATACCAAAATTCATCATTACTGATTTCAGTTAATTTTTTTGTATACTCGGGCCACCATAAATTTTATGCTACAACGGATGAATCATTTATTTCATTTCCCGTGATAAGCTAACAATTTATTAAAACATATGCATTCATATGTGCGCTATAAATGCAAAACAAAAAAAAACAAGTCATAAATACGTAAGTCTACATATTCGTATCCATATGTAAATGGACATACATAGATACATATCTATATATGTATGTATATAAAAGGTTGGTTATTCGAATTTTCTGCCTTTGGATTTGTGGTTACACGCATAAATTGATGTCGCCAAGCCACATACACACAGCGACTGCATGTTTAATAGTGGTTGAAGTCGCATTCACAAATGCAAGGCCACTGTTCCAGCAGCTACTATCAGTGTCACATTCAGTGTCACTTTAATCGAATATCCTGTTTTTACTAGCAGTGATGTATGGCCACACCAGGGCGACTTTAAAATCCGGTGAGATATTACTTGCGATGTATACATATGTATATACGTAGATAGTTTTGACATTCGGGGATTTACTCGAGTGCGTCAGATTAACATAGGGGGGATACATAACATCCTTTTGAGTACCTCTTCCAAATCTAAGCCATCTCTGTAGAGCCGCGCACATAGGAGAGCTGATCAGAATAGTACACTGAAAATAAAATTTCGTAAAAGTGCTACGAAAATCTTTCGTAGTGTTGGTTTTTGTACAATGTACGAAACTTTCGTTCATAATACGAACACATTTATCACAACGAAACAAGATTTTACGAACCATACGTAAATATAACGAAGGGACTTTCGTAAAGCCTTTTTT
>NW_023458557.1:68900232-68901298 GCF_013731165.1 Rhagoletis pomonella
ATCATCTTTCATATTTATCAAAGAACACACACTTACTACACAATTTTGGCCATAATGCGCATCATTACTTATTTCTTTGGTGTTAATATTGGTTTTCTTATAAATTTGGGTTTCTTATTTGGTATGTACGAACGTACTTATTTCACAAAATCCATTTATATACTCGGATTCGGAAAATTACAAATTCCCTAAAATTGCACAATTTTAGCACTCGCATTTACTAGATTGTATTTATTCCTTCATCGGCCACTTCAACGGGCCATAATGTCAATTGACCTTATGACACCCCACCAAGGAAAATACAAATTTCTGCGGAAAGATTTGCCGGCTAAGTGGACCTGGAGTCGAGTTGTTACAAAAAATCTTATTTATGAACCATTTTGGCACATATGTATTAGATATGGTAAGGGCAATACTATTGCCAAAAAATAGTCAGATTTCATCAATGCGCTAGATCACTGAGTATTTGGATGTGCTTTGCCAATGCGCTTAAGCTCCATTTGGATACACCAGGACTGAGTTGTCCAGGGGTCAATCTCAAATGACCACCGTTAAATCAACCACCAGAACCACTGCGGTCCATGATAAAGAAATTTAAGGTATTTCGTCTGAAGTAAGTCTATGTATATCGGATTTCTGTAGACCAACGATACTTCCCCATTTTGAAATTTCCAGCAGCTACACTATACACTTTCAAGGACAGAGTCACCATCGAGGAGTGCCGCCAGAGAGTGATGAGGAAAAAGTTATTTGAATTTATTTCGTAGCGCGATTAACCATGCTATGAAACGTTAGATCACTGTAGAAGAAGTTGCCGCTTCATGGACTTTCGTAGGCTTATTTAAGATGGCAATAGAAATGTGCCTTCTGAAGACTACCAAACCATAACCAAAGCAGATTAATGTGCCACTGGCAATCGTGAACGCGAATTGTTGGTAAAAATGTTGGACCAAAATATTTAAAAAAATAAATTCATTTTGGGCGGGACGAAGTACGCCGGGTCTGCTAATAAATAATTTAACGAGGTGCATTGGCTATTGCACATTTGATACCAAAATTCATCATT
>NW_023458557.1:68901398-68905623 GCF_013731165.1 Rhagoletis pomonella
TTCCTGCAGCACCATTGGAATGAACTTGCAGACATTCATGTACATATGAATATATGGCGCAAACTATTCGGAAACTGTTATTTTATTTCTGAAACTTTTAAATTAGTAAGCAACATGCAGTACACAGTTTCGTGCATGTTTGTGTACACTTCATACGAGCACAAGTTGGCACAGTACTTGAAAAATTGTAGTGGCTAAACGGTAAATGCTTGCATTTCTATAGATTTTCTCAACACTTGAAATAGCTGCCTCATACATACATACATTTCGCACACCGTCTTCAAAAGAGTCACAACTCAAAATTTGGCATTTTCGAAATTATACGCTAAAAATGTACACGGAGCTTTTATTTACCTTTCAGCAAAAGCTGGAGCAAACTTTTGTTATAATTTGTTAAAAAACCTAAGGTAAAGATCCCCTTGACCATATGATTAGCATTACGAACGTATTATTTTGAGTTGTGACTCTTTTGAAGACGGTGTGCGATTTGTATGTGGATGCCTATGTACATACATATGTCCGAATTCAGTTGTTGCTCGTTTCACTAGTTTCGTTTTGAAAAACGTTTATCCCTTCTGTATAATAAACGATTTTTCAGGACAGCGAATAATTTCAACCACAAAATCCCTAAAACAGTTACTGAAATGTTTGCTTAACCCTCTAGTAGGCTAAACCGCCTACAGACGGTCGTTAACTAAACACGTATTTAGTCCACCTATCATAATTTTTTTCTATGTATATTCGAAAAGCACGATCTTTAAAAAAAAAAGTGTACCTTTACGACGATGTAAATTTTAATCCGCTATGTCAATCCGTTTTTTTTTAAACCGGTAGTTGATATTACAGATTGTGGTTAAAATTAATTATATCTTGCTATTTCGTAATTAAAGAAATTTTTTCTTTTGAAACATTTTTTGATACAAAAAAATTCAGTGGGTTTCGTAGTTAAATGCACAGTATTTTGATATAAGCTTTATAATTATGTCACCATTCGAAATGGAGAAAATTGCTTTCGAACACAGACCGTCTACAGACCGGCTTGCCGACATATAAAAACCCAGTTTGCATTTTTGACCGTCTGCAGACGGGATTGCCGGTTCGTAGGTCAACATTTGGCCTACTAGAGGGTTAAATACATTTAAATTTACACACCGTGTAGTAAAAAGGGCACATGCGTTCATTGATGCAAACCTAAATTTCTATGAAATAAATATTTTACTAAATCGATTACTTAAATTTATTAACCGGTGGCAACCATGGCTGTGTTGCTAGAGATGCACACTACAACCCGACAGGGCCCAGGTTCAGTTCCTGGTGGCTTTGCTTGTTAATACTTTTTTTTGGTGACGGCTTTTGCTATTTTTTTTTGTAACAAGTGCAATCTTTTCAAGCTGGCGCTGATATTTTGAGATTTTGCTGCGTACGGTCCTCCGCACTTTATTGCATAAGAAATTCACGCTTATATGGGAAAAACTACAATGATTTTTTTCTGATCGGTTTATGCACTTTTTTCCATATACCTAAGCATGAATTTCTTGTAGAATAAAATGCGGAGGACCGTTCCCAGCTAAAAGTCTAAAAATCAGTCAGCACCTCCTTTGAGTAAAAGTGTATGGGCTATAAAACTGCAATACCAGGTTCACCGAGCTTTGCTCGGAATGCATATCTTATAATAACTCGAATGCATACACTTTAAAGTGTTTAAGGTTTCAGTATCAATAATGATCAATTGAATAGTTTTAATTAAAAACTCGTGAAACCTCTGTATCTTAAATTATGTGTTATTTATTTCAATATATATATTTTTTTTTAATATTAAGGTAAGGGTTGTAAATGAAATTTGTTAACTAATATTATACCTATCAAATACCACTTTCCATACAAATTATATCGATACAAAAAAATATTATCAACTCGTTAATATCTTAGATTAGGAAGTACCTCAGTGAAACAAAATTAAATTAAAAAACTTTGAAAAAATAATGTTGATTTGCAAAAGTATCGTCAATATTCGACAAACAGGGTGTTCTTGAAAAAGATTTAAAAAATTTGTACTTTTTGAATCTAATAAATTTAAAAATATTTGACATCAAAATTAAATGACAATCTTATAAGAAATACGCCAGGTTGGAGAGGACATATTTTGAGTGCAAATGTACTGTGAACACATACATGCTTACAAAAAAATCCCGGTGAAATTAAAAGGATTCAAATTAGTATTAAAAAACGTGGCAACCCTCAACGATGAAATGCTGTGTATTTGTAGTCCCTTCACCAATCCCCACCCTAAGAAACACTTTGGAAATTTTTAAAGTCAGACAAGAACCATGCTCACCTACCATATAACGGTAATTTACAGAAATACGAAAACTGCGATAAATTAGTAACTATTTAAAAGCATAAACAGACGGCAGCGTTGATCCGGATCAACTCGGGAATTAACTGCAGTTGATCCGGATTAAGTCCGAGTTAGTCCGGATCAACGCTGTCGTCTGTTTGAGCTTTAAGCTAATTTACTCAAAACCTCTCATCAGAAAATGCAGCTTAAGGAAATTTTTAGAAAAACGTGTGTTTATCTCGGTAACTGGTTAATCAATTCCTACCAAACTCTGTACATTTATCAACCTTGCCTGAAAAGAGCAATATGTTGAAAATTTTTGAAATCGGACTAAAATTGCGGCCACCTACCATATAATGGTAATTTTCAGAAATACGAAAGTTCTAAAATTTCAATACCTAAACACGCCTACTTACAACAATCTCTGAAAAAGACACAATATTATTGGTTTTTGTAAAGTGGGCGTGGCACCACCTTCTTATGACAACATAATTAAATAAGTGTATATTGATAGCCCCCTTATCGATTTCCACCAAACTTGCTACAATTATTTCAATATCGCATAGCATATTATCGAAACTGTTTGACATCGGGTTAAATACTCTTGCTTATCATGCGGTTTACTGAACTTATAGTTCTTTACTTGTTTTCTTTGGGGTGATGTGAAATCAGAAGTCTTCGTCGATAAGTCAGCTATGATTCAAAACTTGGAAGCCAACATTACTCGCCCAATGCTTGAAAGGGTAATTGGAAATTGAACCTTCCGGATAGACCACCCTCAGCGAAGTCACGGCAAATATTTGAATGAAATTATTTTTTAAAAGTAAATGGCAGAGTCTTTTCTTTCGGGTGATAATAAAGATTCCAACATCCATTTTTATTTAAGGTGTTTTATACAAAATTAACAGTAGTTCAAACGTACTTCTGCAAAAAAAAGTCGCATACAAATATATAGCGAACAAAATCGTTTTGGGGTTGTTTAAACTTCCAGCGAACATTGGGATGCTATTACAATTATCTATATTTAAATGCTTGGAAATGACTTAACCTTGAAAGTCAAGACAAGCGATTATTGCAAACTGACATTTCTTTTGCACTTGGTCTGCTGTTACGTTCGTGAACACCTTGTTTTCGTTGTCCAACCATGGCTACCGGGGCGGCGGATGTTTTCACCGGAGCGCCGTCATCCATGCATACGGCATTCCCAAACCAGCGTAAGCTCTGAATTTTTAAACCCTTAATGATGTTCATTCCATTACACATAATGCCTAAACAGTACGTCATTCCATCTACTTGCCACACGTCGCAACGTTCCAACGTAAACTTTCCTACGATATACATACATATAAACGGACGCGTAAATGAAGGATTTTTACGTATGTATGTTCATATCAGTTTGAATAATTTTTACTTAGACGGACAGATGTTGCAGCTAAAGTTTTGGGTTGCTGTTCTTCCCTAATTCGATTTAAACACATATGAAAACAAAGCTACCCAATTACAAATCGGGAACTGTACGCTTGAATAACAGTGGACCCAACTGACGGATAGAGGAATAGAAACTACGTAAATTGGCTTGCAATCTCAGACCGTAGTTGTTGGCTGACTTTGTTGATGCCATGGTTATTTGCTATTGCAGGCTTGAGACCGAATTTAGCGCAACTAAAAAAACACGCAGATGCACCAGAGGGGATATTGTATGTGCATATGTATGTTTATGTTATGCACTCAAACCTAGGAATGTTCATAGTACAGGAATTTCAGCTTTTATGTTCACATATGTATGTACAGACATGCATACGGAATCCGTGTAGGCGTGTTTTTAAGCATATTGCATACAACTTCAACAACAACACCCACATAAAACGTCTGAGGTCTACACACATA
>NW_023458557.1:68905723-68908297 GCF_013731165.1 Rhagoletis pomonella
TGCCGTATTATACTAAAGCCAGCCTTTCAACATAAGCTACTATTCCACATGAACACAGATTTATGTAATAACTAGCAGACCCGGCGAACTTCGTCCCGCCCAAAATTATTATATATTTTATTGAAACTTTTTTGTCCAACATTTTCACCAACAATTCACGTTTACGATTTTCATTGGCACATTCGTCTGCTAAGATTATGGTTTGGTGGTCATTTGCCGCTTTAAATAACCTAAGGAAAGTGTTATATCCGTGAATAAGTTCTTGAAATTCTCCAGTTGTCCGGCATTTCATAGCACGGTTATTCGCAAAGCGAAAAAAAAATGACCCGGTTCTATAGTGAATGTCCTAGAATCTTTACAGAATAGTTGGTGGCAATTTCAAAATGGGTGCGGATCATTGTTCTACAGAAATGCAATATACATCTACTTATTTCAGACGAAATACCTTAAAAGTTTGAATAACAATATTGGAAAATCACATCCATTGGGCCAATCGCAACGCAGGAGCGTTCGATATACTCAATGGTGCAACAGCTCGATTGAATCTGACCTTCACGGCTCTTTTCTCACTTGGGTATTTTTAGTAATAACTTGACTTCAGCACCACTTGGCAGCACGTTTTTGCAATAGTATTGCATACATATTTAAAACATTAACCAAATCGGATCATAAATAAGATTTTTAGTAACAACTCAACTACAGCGCCAACTGTCGGATTAAATTGAGAAACTAAACCATCCAGAGACACACTCAAACACACACAAAAAGTTTCGTTAAAATCCGTACAACCATTTAGGAGGCTTTCACTCACAAACACACCTACAGAAGAATTATAAAAACATTCAAAGATAGCTAAAGGTCGGTAGGTTTGTAGGCCTCACACCCCCTTTTCAAATAGCCCAAATTTTCTCCATGAGTATGGGCTTGATTTCAACTACATACATATCTCCATACGAAGTTCCAGTACTGTAACAAGAATACTTTCAGAGCTATGCAGTATAAAAATTCGATTTATATGGGAGGTGCCACGCCCCCCTTTCCAACAGTTGCCCTCTTTCTTCATGAGTATGCGATTTATTTCGTATATCTCCATACCAAGTTCCAGAACTCTACCATGAACATTTCCAGAGACACGTAGTATGAAAAATTTGGTTTGTATGGGAAATACCACACCCCTTTTTACAATAGCTTAAATTTTTCTCCAAGGGTATGTGATTGATTTCCTATATCTCCATACCAAGTTCCAGAACTCTACCATGCACACTTTCAGAGATATGTAGCATGAGAAATTCGGTTGGTATGGGAGGTGCCACGCCCCCTTTACATATTGATTTTTTGTTTAGCCTAAAACCATCCTTGGGACACGTGCGGCAGGTGGCAGTTTCAAAAAAATCGGTTAAGCCGCTCTCGAGCCTTGCGAAAACTAAAAAGGGGTTTTCAAAATATATATTAGTTGAGATATATTATATATTATAATTATATTTTGACAGTATCCGTTGTTTCTGATTGGCGCAAAAATATCTTGCTTAGTGACGAATTCACCCCTTGATATGGTGGTTGCTCAAAGCTATTTATATTCGAAATTGCATGAAAACTGGAAAACAGGAATCTATAAGCTTATCCAGGCAAAAAGCTACCTAAGTACCGAATTTATATGCTAATATGTGCTAAAAAGCTACCTACGTACCGAATTTTAAGCAAATCGGACCGTAAATACGGATTTTAGAAATATCTCGACTCCAGCTCCACCTATCGACATTAGTTTTGTTCTATAACACTATAACACACCAGTGATTATATGCACCTACCTTAAAAATTTCATGAAAATCGGTTGGGTACTTTTCACGCCTATAAAGGACATACAGACAAACATTCATTTTTATATATATAGATGCTTGAAGATAGTTGAGGTCCTAAAGTAACTTTTACACAGTGTTACCGGTAAATATGTAAGTCTGAATGTAAAAAATTTATAGAAACAACCGGTATCGAAGCGGCGTCATTTAGAACGCCTTAATGAATGTAGAACATATACTTATGTATGTACATCGAGTGACAGTAATCGCAAGGACTACATGGCTTAATTGTCAATAATTACAAAACATCATTCACACGAGCAGGGTTGGGCATTTTTGCACACGAGCAACAAATGCACGTAATTTGGAAACAGACAATCGTTCCATATTACTGGCTATCAGTTTACATACAAAATACAATATGTAGTTAGTCATATGTACCAGGGTTGTTGCGAATATTCGTATTCCCATTCGCAACCGCGGAGCTTCCGCATTAGTTTTAACATGCACATTAGCTTTCGCATTCGCAAAAATCAATGCGGATCTTTTGCGAATGCGAATATGGAAGGAACCGAAAATTACACTTACATTTTTACGAGTTAAACCTGGCCAAGTATTTTTTATTCCGAAATAAAAGTACTTTCCGAATAATAAACAAACCACTTATCCAAATTAAACTAGTTTGGTATCCAATGAAAGAGGACCTGCATAGCTTTAAAAAGGAAATGTCTAAAAGAGCAAAGCCTCACATTGAAAAATAGTTCAATAAAAAATGTTA
>NW_023458557.1:68908397-68912466 GCF_013731165.1 Rhagoletis pomonella
TTCTATGGTAATTAATTAACATTTTTTATTGAACTATTTTTCAATGTAAGGCTTTGCTCTTTTAGACATTTCCGTTTTAAAGCCATTCAAGTCCTCTTTCATTGGATACCAAACTAGTTTAATTTGGATAAGCGGTTTGTTTACTATCCGGAAAGTACTTTTATTTCGGAATAAAAAATACTTTAACTCGTAAAAATATAACTGTAATTTTCGGTTCCTTCAATATTCGCATTCGCAAAAGATCCGCATTGATTTTTGCGAATGCGAAAGCGAATGCGAATGTTAAAATTAATGCGGAAGCTTCGCGGTTGCGAATGCGAATGCGAATGCGAATATTCGCAACAACCCTGGTTCATATGACTAAGTACATATTGTATTTTGTATGTAAATTTATAGCCAGTAATATGGAACGATTGTCCGTTTCCAAATGACGTGCATTTGTTGCTCGTGTGCAAAAATGCCCAACCCTGCCCGTGTGAATGATGTTTTGTAATTATTGACAATTAAGCCATGTAGTCCTTGCGATTACTGTCACTCGATGTACATAAGTATATGCTCTACACTCATTAAGGCGTTCTAAATGACGCCGCTTCGATACCGGTTGTTTCTATAAATTTTTTACATTCAGACTTACATAGGACCTCAATTATCTTCAAGCATTATTACATAAATCTGTGTTCATATGGAATAGTAGCTTATGTTGAAAGACTGGCTTTAGTATAATACGGCATTCGCAGCATACGATTGGGAGTGACTCACTGGCGCCGAACCGTTGAAGAACTGTTGGCAGATAAACGTACAATAAATAGTTCCGATAAAAGCAAGTCAATATTCTTATTAAGCCCCACCAAGAAATTCCTTGTCGTTTAAAGAATAAAGGGAATGTCGCATTATACTCAAGCCAACTTCCCGACATAAGCTACTATTCCATACGAACACAGAAATATATGCATGGTACTCAAATCTTATTAGTTATTTTATTATGCTCTCTCACAAATGCTTCTTTACAGTGGGTTAAAGCCTAAATTACTCCAACTGTAAAGCCCAAAATGTTAAATAGAAAAACTCTTAATTAAATCTTACTCTACATCAGAAATCCCGTTTTGCGAGCAATTTTTCCTAATGGGATTTTTTTTATGGGACTTTTAAAAAGTTCTTTAAAAAGGTTAGTTAGAGGGTTAAAACTTCCTGCAGAAGTATGAGCCGGAAATTTTACTAGGGGTCTACATATATATGTATATATAAAGAAACACTCCGATTAAACCTAAGTGCACTATACGTGTTCATCTTATTTTGAGCTCCATTATGAACGTATATGGATAAATGTTTAGAAATAATTTAAAACTCAAAATCTGCTCCCATTGGCTTTCTAAACCCTCCACCAACGTTTTTTTATCCTTTTTGAAAAGGTTTATTAAGAAACAAGTAAGAAAGTCTAAGTTCGGGCGAAGCCGAACATTAAATACCCGGCGCGCGTATTATATTTTGTTTTCACGTTACCGAAAGCTACCGCTACATGGTAAGCCGGGGCGTATCAATTTTGAGTAAATTAGAGTCCTTAGATTTCGAAATTTTGAAGTTTCAAGCAGTTCTGAAATTTACCGTTATATGTAAAGCGGCCTCAATTTTAGTCCGCTTTCAATAATTTTCAACGTTTTGCTTTTATGTGGCAAGCACAATAACCATACCGAGTTTGGTACAAATTGGTAGAACGGTTACTGAGATACATATATGTGATCATAAGTGGGCGCTGCCACGCCCTTTTTCCAAAATTTTATCACAAATGTATTTCTTGGTTCAGAATTGTTCCAAGGATCAATTTTGAATAAATTAGCTTAAATATTTACTGATTTATCGAAGATTTTGTATTTCTCTAAATTACCGTTATATGGGATGTGGGCGTGGTTATTGTCCAATTTTCAAAATTTTCGGCCATTTGGTATGCTGTACCAAGGCCAACAACTGTGCCAAGTTTGGAAGAAATTGGTGCAGCGGTTACCAAGATATACACATGTAACCATAAGTGGGCGTGGCTACGCCCATTTTACAAAAATTTATAATATTCTTATTTATCGTCTAAAACTTATTGTAAATATCAATTTTGACTGAATAATCTCCAGTAGTTACTAAAATATCGCAGTTTTCGTGTTTCTGAAAATTACCGCTATATGGGAAGTGGGCGTGGTTACAGTCCGATTTCGCCCATTTTCAATACCAACCTACCTTGGATAAATGGAAACCGACATACCAAATTTCGTTGAGATATCTCAATTTTTGCTCGAGTTATCGTGTACACGGACGGACGGACAGACGGACAGACGGACGGACAGACAGACATGTCTTAATCGATTTCTCTATTCATTCTGAGCATTTATGTATACATTTGTCTATAGTTGCGTTCGATAACAAAATTAGCCAACACCTGCCAACAAACAAAATCAAGAGCGTACGCGAAAATTCTCTCCCAAAGAGAAGAAAAAGCAAAAAAGTAAACGAACAAGAAATTAGCCATCACTTGCAAAAACCGGAAGAAGAAGACACACCAGCTGACTTTGTTTATGTTTTATTTGTAAACAAACTGAAATTCATGTTGCCTCCATGGAAGAAAAAAGGAAAGTGAATATTCAATGTTCGCCAGGAACATTTCTAGAAGTAAAAACTAGTTGGCACTATCATAAAATCACATAGCATGCAGCCAAAAAGCATATAAATACCAAAACTCGAAAAATGCAATTTTGTTTGTTTACAAAAATTGCAACCATATGTTTTGTGATCATATGTTTTCGTGTTGGATAATTTTTGCTGACTAAAATTATGCTAGTACAAAATGAACGCTTGCTCTCTCAATTTTTGTGTGTTGGATATTTTTTTGTCGTTATCGAACGCAATCCATTAAAAATTTGGAAAAACTATTACAAATTTTTGACTTTTCGAATGCAACTTATATCTATCTCGATTCGTTTTGGCTGTTACAAACAACCGTTATGTGAACAAAATTAATATACCCTTGTGCACAATTGCGCTCGGGTATAAAAATACTAAAATTTCAAATGAATCGTCTAAAACTTTCGTCTTTGATCATCGGAAATTTACTTCTTCGGTAACGCCTAGTGAAACTCGTAGCTCAATATATTGGCAGAACACTTCTTAATTACCATTTTTTTGGCCGCTAATGGAGAAGGTTAGGGGCTAATATCTTTTTTTTGGAAAGGTTTTCGAGAACTAAGACCTTTAGTAACGTTTTCTGCATAACATTTAACCCTTCAACTGAAATTTTTAATGAACTTACGTGGTACTTCGTCCAAATGCGGATGAAATAAAGCATTCACGGTTTGGGTTTAAAGATTTAAAATATTTACAAAAAAATGTCTAGCTAATATTTACTCTAGATCTGCTTTTCTGAATTTGCTTTTCTGAAAATATATATAATTATAATAAGTTCTACATAAAGACATATATGTAGAAATCACTATTGTATATTAACCTAACCTAACCTGCGAAAAAAATCATTTTAGTTTCTCGTTATATATAAATATTTTCCAAGATTTCTTTCATCTGGTCCAATGTGAAAAAATTTAGCTCATATATTAGACGTGGGAGTTATCTACCAAGAACTGTCCGACACATGCCAATTTATTACAGTATACATAGCTGCACGTCTTTTAGAATATCAAAACATATGCAACAGGCATATTTCTGTATGCCAATACATGTGCGGTTGCCGCCGTACTAACTTGTCAAACGATATACCCATTTACTTTCTTCTCTTCAAAGCATACTGAGCAAAGCTCAGTAAAAGTAACACTGGGTTCGCTGAGCAGCTGTGATCTGTGGACCAAAGTACAAACATACATATATATGTACACATTTTCCAACCGCATTGTTGTATACAGATATCTATGTATATATATATGTATTTATCATGTTCGTACAAAGGTATGTATGTAAGTATGTGAAAAAAACCGTACCAACGAGAGCTCTACATATAACTTACCTCCAGCACTTAGTCTCCGACGGATATAGAAATTTGGTATGCTCATAAAATCACCTCAATTGGCTGCCAATGTCT
>NW_023458557.1:68912566-68913874 GCF_013731165.1 Rhagoletis pomonella
TAAAAAATGTGAAACGTTTATGGGACTTTTAAAAAGTTCCTTAAAAAGGTTAGCTAGAGGGTTAAAACTTCCTGCAGAAGTATGAGCCCGAAATTTTACTAGGGGTCTAAATATATATATATAAAGAAACACTCCGATTAAACCTACGTGTTCATCTTATTTTGAGCTCCATTATAAACGTATATGGATAAATGTTTAGAAATAATTTAAAAGTCAAAATCTGCTCCCCTTGGCTTTTCTAAACCCTCCACTAAAGTTTTTTATCGAATAATCGAAAAAAATTTAATTCCGTATGTATTTGTATTGAAAATATACTAAAATTTCAAATAAATCGTCTAAAACTTTAATCTTTGATCATCGGAAATTTACTTCTTCGGTAACGCCTAGTGAAACTCGTAGCTCAATATATTGGCAGAACACTTCTTAATTACCATTTTTTTGGCCGCTAATTGAAAAGGCTAAGGGGCTATTATCTTTTTTTCGAAAGGTGTTCGAAAACTAAGACCTTTAGTAACATTTTCTGTAAAACATTTAACTCTTCAACTGAAATTTTTAATGAACCTACGTGGTATTTCGTCCAAATTCGGAACGAAAAAAGCATTCACGATTTAGGTTAAAGGATATAAAAGATCTACAAAAAAAATTTCTCGTCAATATTTACTCTGGATCTGCTTTTCTGAAAAGGCAATATATATAATTATAAGTTCTGAATTATGCATACATATATGTAGAACACACTATTGCATATTAACCTAACCTAGCCTGTGAAAAAATCTTTTTAATTTCTAGTTATAGTTATATAAATGTTTTCCAAGATTTCCTTCATCTGGTGCAATGTGAAAAGATTTAACTCATATTTTACTCTTTTAATTCATATAACTACACGTCTATCAGAATACCAAAACATATGCAACAGGTATATTTTCTGTATGCCAATACATGTACGGTTGCCCCATACAAACTTGTCAATCGATATACCCATTTATTTTCTTCTCATCAAAGCGTACTGAGCAAAGCTCAGTAAAAGTAGCACTGCGCTCGCTGAGCAACTGTGATCTGTGGACCAAAGTACAAGCATACATATGTATGTACGTACAATTACACACATTTTCCAACCGCATTGTTGTATACAGATATCTATGTATATACATATGTATTTATCATACTCGTACAAAAGTATGTATGTAAGTATGTGGAAAAACCATACCCACGGGAGCTCTGCACATAACTTACCTTCAGCACTTGGTCTCCGGCGGAAATGGAAATTTGGTATGCTCATAAAATCACCTCAATTGGCTGCCAATGTCT
>NW_023458557.1:68913974-68917346 GCF_013731165.1 Rhagoletis pomonella
CCACATTTGTACGATAATGAGGAGTATATTATATAAGTTCCACCGAATATGTCTAGAAAATGCTACAATACTCCGCAAGCTTTTAAGATTTGTGCAAAACACCACAATTCACTGCCTACCGGACTAAATAATTACTTCCACTCAAGGATCCCCTTGAGGGAACAATTGCGGGAGGATTGGGTATTTATCTCGTATTCTGGCTCAACAGCCATCTACACTGATGGCTCCTGGTTGCATCTGAAGGTGGGAAGTGGGGTATACTCGCAAGAACTCTCTCTTTGCCTTAGTTTTCGTCTGCCAGATCTCTGTAGCGTTTTTCAGGCTGAACTAACAGCAATAAACGAAGCTGCAAGATCGCTGATCGATTCTCTAATCAGTCTGAAGGCGGTAACAAACTTTTCTAACATTAAAGCACTTAATTGTGACAAATCTACATCGAAGGTTGTTATGGAATGTCAACGTACTCTTAATGAACTGGCAAGATGTTACGTCACTAATGTTGTATCAGTGCCAGACACAAATACATACCGGGAAACTGTATTGCAGATGAACTAGCAAGGAAAGGAACATTGTTGTTTGCAATTAGTATAGCTCGTAATGTGTCTTCTTGCAAGCTCTGGCTGGATAATAATTTTATCGAACGGGAAAGTTTTAAGATGGTCTGGGGAACCTACTCGAAGGATTGCTATCCTAAGCTGGACAAGTGTAGATCTCGCCCTCTTCTCCACTTGGAGTAACCACTGCTCCGACATGTTATTGGAGTTCTCACCGAGGGACGACCGCTATTAGAAAAATTTTTGTTTTTGTTTTTTATTTTTTGTTGGTGGGTTGAACCGGGTCGTGCGCACTGCCAACCACTGCAACTTAGCGGCCGCAAATACTGAGCCTGACATTCGTTAAAAAGTACAGGGCCACAGCAACTTTAAAGTGCAGACGATTTAAGGCCCTGAGGAGGGTAACTTATATCCCGGGTATAAAGACTCCGTTAAAATACCTTAGAAGGTACACTTTTTTCGATAGCACCCCATTACTTTTATTCAATTTAATATTCTTATAGTTATAGCAACAAACAGCGGTTATTTTAAATAAAGTAAATAAATGTTTTCCGTAAAATAATTGCTAATGTAGGCAAAGCGGAAATTACTGGTATACCAATTAAGCGAGAACCGTACAGGAAGAAATGTAAAATGGAAATGAAAATAAAGTATAATATTATACATGCACACCTTTTCATACATACAGTGCACTCCAGATTGTAACTTGCCGAATTATAATAGTAAATATATTTATATTCCATATTTTATGGTTAGAAATGAAAAACTAATGGGCAATGGTTCTGGCAAGTGGCCAAACAAATGTACATATGACCGGTGAACACAGAAAAATTTATAGGAGTTTTATAATGCAGAACTTTTTTTTTCTTTTCAGGAACTCTAGAACCATTGAAAAATTACTCAGAACAGATTTACTAAATTTTTTTTTAATTTCTCTTTTTCCACTCTTCGAAAATAGTGTTTTTTGACGTAGTTTTGCAGAACTTTTTTTCCTTTTCAGGAACTCTTGAACTATTGAAAAGCTGCTTAGAATAACTTTTTTTTTGCCTTTTTGCCACGTGTTGTATGCTGCGTGAATCTGGCATAAACAATTTTCAAAGCATTTTTTTTTTGTCAAAATATCTAGAACCTCCTTTATCCTTTTCAAGAACTCTAGAACTATTGAAAAGCTACTCAGAAAAGATTAATTTTTTTTTTCAAAAATTTTAACTTTTTCAAAAGAAGTGTTTGTTTTTTGGGGTAGTTTTGCAGAACTTTGTTTTCCTTTTCAGGAACTCTAGAACCATTGCTACTCAAAACATGTTTTTCTGCGTAATTTTGCAGAACTTTGTTTATCCTTCTCAGGAACTATATACATATATAACTATTGAAAAGCTACCCAGAAGAGATAATTTTTTTTTTTTTTTTAATTAAACTTTTTCGACTTTTTGGAAAAAAGTGTTTTTTAGGCGTAATTTTTCAGAACTTTTTTTCCTTTTCAGGAACTCTAGTAACTACTATTGAAGAGCTACTCAGGGCAGATTTATTTTATTTTTTTCAAAAATTGACTTTTTCGAAAAAAGTGTTTTTTCGGAGTAGTTTTGAACTCTAGAACTATTGGAAAGCTGCTCACCACAACTTTTGATTTGCCTTTTTGCCACATGTCGTATGCTGCGTGAATCTAGCATACACAATTTTCAAAGAAATTTTTATTGTCAAAATATCCAAAACTTTTTTTTCCTTTTCAAGAACTCTAGAACTACTAAAATCGGCTGAGAACAGTTTTTTTTTGTCTTTTTGCGCCATACCGTATGCCAACTTCACAGACATGAAGTAAGGTAAATTAAAACCGCCACGTCTCCAAAAGAGTTAACTATCGTGTTTGTTTTAATTCTTCCCGTTTATATTGAGTTAAAGACAAATTTACTAAGTCCAAAAGAGGCCCAGAAAAATGTTTAAGGTAAAAAAAAATTCTAAATCTTTTAATTTGCAACGGCACTTTCTGCAAAATTCTTGAAGGTAATGTTTTGAGAAGTTGCTTTCCTCCCCTGTAAATTTTTAACAAAGGGACTTAGCAACTTTTCACTCTTAAAATTATCAACATGATAACCTCTTTCAGAAATATACCACTGTTGCTCTGCAAAACTATCGTCGAACAGTCTTATAATACAGAAGACTTTTATTAATTTATTTATTTGTATGATATAATTTATAAAATAATTAGGGCTGTTCAGGATCTTGTTGTATTTGTAAATTCCCAACAATAACATGCACATGGTTCAAACTGCAAATCTAATACCATTTCCACAGCATCCTGAACAGCCCATTGTTTTTGATCTCAATCGCTTTCTCTTTGAATAAAATAAATATTTATGTATAAAAAATAAAATGCGTACATAGAAAAGAAGTAAATTCTGTTAACAAAATTCTGGGACTTTTTAAAGAACAACTTATTAGACTTTGTACTTTTTTCTTGTTTTTGGGAGGCACTCCTAATAAAGCAAGTTTTAAAACTAAAGTATTTTTGATGTGTATACATCTTTGGTTTCGGTAGGGGTAAAATTTGCGAAGCTGTAACGCATATCCCAGCACAAAATTTCGAAGGGCTTAGCATGTGTATTTCAGCATAAAATTTTTATTTTCATTAGAAGCACCCTGTGTTTGCTTGCCAAATGGTTGCATACATTTAGGCATATGCATAGTAAGAGGAAATGCGCTTCAATTGATTATTACTTCCGATTATTTAAACTCCGCACATGCATACGGCTTTGTACCTATGTATGTACATAAATATGTATGGACTCATTTGTTGCAACTGGGCATGAATCACGTAACTTTG
>NW_023458557.1:68917446-68918927 GCF_013731165.1 Rhagoletis pomonella
AGCAGACCAGTTCAGGCAATGAGTACCACGTTATCTGCGTAGACAATAATCAAACATGCTTTAAGGTATGATGTTACTTAAGGTCTTCCAAGAGTTTTATCTCGTTCACATTAATTGTGAGTTATAAACAGAGGTGGGCACTACCACAAACAAGCGTTAGCTAAAAGTGTGAATGTGTTAGTGTGCCTAATTCATTTTGCATGCTGTCGCGTTCGCATCGTTACCCTCTTACTCGTATACGTACACACGATGATTACGCTCTTTGAGCGTGTGCTCGTTCTCTGCCCATGCCTGGTTATAAGTCTGTGTAATTTATACCTCACTTTATTTATAGTAAGAACGTAAAAACTTGAATCTTCTTCTTACCATAAATTGAATTAAAAATGTGAATATTGCTTGATGTTCTTCTTTGCTGTTCTTGTAAGTGCCTACGGATAAAACGACACCATGGAAGTATCGATACCTGTACTTAGAAGTAGCATCCAAAGAAAGTATCGATACCTACTAAGTATCAGGCTAAAAGTATCGATACCTACATATATCGATATTTGTACCTAAATATATAAGAATTGTTTGTATAAAAAAGCTATCACATATGCATCTATGAATTTTTGTCAAAACAACTTATATGACTATCATTTTTGATTTTAGATGAATGGTACTTAATCTTAAAAAAAAAAAGGCGTGAGTACTAGGTACTCATGAAATTTGATGTGTATACATATGCGAACGGCAAAGCATAAAAGTACGTTTACATATATAGTCTGTTCCAATAGCAGTCCGGTTTACAGGATTTAGTCAGAACTTACAGGAAGTCGTTCCTATTGACATAAAACCTGTAAGTGGGAACACATTTGAGAGAGTAACTGAGCAACTGTTCCTAGTCAGAAGTTACAGGATTTAGTCCGGAGTTTTTTTTCCTGTAAGTTCATGAAAACTGTCAAACGATCAGCTGATTTACATGTGCAAACAAAAACAGAAAGCGGTGAAAGCAAAGAACCTTATATTTGTTATAAAATGGAAGTAAACAACGAAATATTTAAATATGTATAGATTTTATTAATTATTTAGTGATATTTCAGCCAAATCAGTGTAGTGCCAATGACATGTAAACAAACCGTCTGACGTTTTTACAGGAAATAGTGCTTTTTGCGTTCCTATGCACTTCTGCATCTGTTCTCCTTTTACTATCATTTGAGAGCGTAAAATTGTAGTTTGACAGTTCCACAGGTTTTAGTCCGAAGTTCAAAGGAACAGACTAATAAATATAGACTCAATCAAAGCTCGGTAGCTGTCAAATTGGTTGTGCTTGTTATTCACACAACTCGAGGAAAAGTTAAACTTCTTCTCTGTGCCACCGTGGTCACTTTTTTTTGCAGCACATATTAGGCCATTTAAATATATTTATAACTGAATATTTTATTAAAAATACCTTTACAAACCTATTTTCCTTACTAGCGTCAATTTTTGTTTACTTTAAT
>NW_023458557.1:68919027-68920179 GCF_013731165.1 Rhagoletis pomonella
ACTCAGTTTGTTTTTTGGTTACAAGGTTACATGGTAGAGGACTATTTCTAGCAAAAAATATCAAATATACAAATCAGAAAGATTGAGTTTCTAATAAAGTACGCCTTCATAACTCCGCCACCCAATGTAATTATACCTATATTCCAAAGGCTGGTACTCTCCCATTGACCTCTGGGGGGATAAGCATTCGGAAATGCTCTCGATGCGCACCGATTCGTTGCTTCCGGTATGAAATAAGGATTTTCGACTACTCATTTTACAATTTAAAGCTAAAACCAGCGCCTCTGAGGGCGTAACGAACTGCGGCAGCTTTATACCCTGAGCAAACTTTAACCGCTGAAGTAGGAGTGATTCAGAGCGTTCTTTTTATTCCAACAAAGTCGGTCCAAGCGTTCTAGCTTGTTAACTATACTTTTTTTAGTGAAATCCACCATACATTGACAACATACAACACAAATGGGGAAAATTTGGGGAAAGCCCCCAGATTTTATCCAGCTTTTATAGCAGTACAGAGCAACTGGTTCCTTTCCTACCCTCTATCTAGTATTTGGCTTTCCCGATAGTTTTTGGTAAAGGACTCTGTCAAAGAGCACTAGAGAAAGGGCATCGATCGAAGGAAGCTGGATATATCGCATTTTAAACCTTCTAGTGAACAGAGAGCGCTACGTTTTTTGCGAGAGCTAATAGCAGACCAGTTCAGGCAATGAGTACCACGTCATCTGCGTAGACAATAGTCAAACATCTTCCCCATCTGTGGCTTTAAGGTATGATATTACTTAAGGTCTTCCAAGAGTTTTACCGCGTTCACATTAATTGTGAGTTATAAGTCTGTGTAACTTATACCTCACTTTATTTATAGTAAGAACGTAAAAACTTGAATCTTTTTCTTACCATAAATCGAATTAAAAATGTGAATATTGTTTGATGTTCTTCTTTGCTATTCTTGAAAGTGCCTACGGATAAAACGAGACCATGGAAGTATCGATACCTGTACTTAGAAGTAGCATCCAAAGAAAGTATCGATACCTACTAAGTATCAGGCTAAAAGTATCGATACCTACTTATATCGATATTTGTACCTAAATATATAAGAATTGTTTGTATAAAAAAAGCTATCACATATGCATCTATGAATTTTTGTCAAAACAACTT
>NW_023458557.1:68920279-68921477 GCF_013731165.1 Rhagoletis pomonella
ATCTAAAATCAAAAATGATAGTCACATAAGTTGTTTTGACAAAAATTGATAGATGCATATGTGATAGCTTTTTTTATACAAACAATTCTTATATATTAAGGTACAAATATCGATATAAGTAGGTACCGATACTTTTAGCCTGATACTTAGTAGGTATCGACACTTTCTTTGGATGCTACTTCTAAGTACAGGTATCGATACTTCCATGGTGTCGTTTTATCCCTAGGCACTTTCAAGAACAGCAAAGAAGAACATCAAGCAATATTCACATTTTTAATTCGATTTATGGTAAGAAAAATATTCAAGTTTTTACGTTCTTACTATAAATAAAGTGAGGTATAAGCTACACAGACTTTTAACTCACAATTAATGTGAACGAGATAAAACTCTTGGAAGACCTTAAGTAACATCATACCTTAAAGCATGTTTGATTATTATCTACGCAGATGACGTGGTACTCATTGCCTGAACTGGTCTGTTGACAGCGTAATTGCTATTAGCTCTCGCAAAATACGTAGCGCTCTCTGTTCACTAGAAGGTTTAAAATGTGATATATCCAGCTTCCTTCGATCGATGCCCTTTCACTAGTGCTCTTTGACAGAGTCCTTTACCAAAAACTATCCGGAAAGCCAAATACTAGATAGAGGGTAGGAAAGGAATCAGTTGCTCTGTCCTGCTATAAAAGCTGGATAAAATCTGGGGGCTTACCCCAAATTTTCCCCATTTGTGTTGTATGTTGTCAATGTATGGTGGATTTCACTAAAAAAAAGTATAGTTAAGAAGCTAGAACGCTTGGACCGGCTTTGTTGGAATCAAAAGAACGCTCTGAATCACTCCTACTTCAGCGGTTAAAGTTTGGTTAGGGTTTTGTTGCTTATGCGTATAAAGCTGCCGCAGTTCGTTACGCCGTCAGAGGCGCTGGTTTTAGCTTCAAATTGCAAAATGAGTACTCGGAAATCCTTGGAAACTTTGATTTCATACCGGAAGCAACGAATCGGTGCGCCTCGAAAGCATTTCCGAATGCTTATCAACCCAGAGGTCAATGGGAGAGTGCCAGCCTTTGGAATATAGGTATAATTACATTGGGCTGCGGAGTTATGAAACTCAAGCGGTATTAGAAACTCAAGCTTTCTGATTTGTATATTTGTTATTATTTGCTAAAAATAGTCCTCTACCATGTAACCTTGTAACCAAAAAA
>NW_023458557.1:68921577-68925701 GCF_013731165.1 Rhagoletis pomonella
TTTGCCACCAAATTTTAAATATAGTCTGACTTTGATGACATATGGTGCAGAAAGTCATCGCCGAAAATTGACCTGCCCCAATGTTTAAACATATGTAGTTAGACATATGTACATGACTTCCGGATATGAAAACCGTCGTTGTTTTTTGGACGTTCTTCGATGCGTAAATGAATGAAAATTGTTGGCATTTTCTATTCGTTTCTCATCTGGCTGGATAGTTTGTCAACTTTCCTTTGCAGTGTCGTGTCGTGCAGTTCCGCTGCAGCGTAGTGCGGTATGTTGCATATGAATACATGCAAAGAATATTTTGATGTTCAATGTAGTGTCGCATCATGTCGCTTAGTTCGGTCTTAAAGTACGTTTCCGCGAGCTTCAAATTGGGTTATTTCGATTGTCAATTTAAATTTGAAATTGTAAATATTCACACGACAACTTTCCATTTCACAAACAATTTTGATGCCAATTGTTTGCAATCGTTGTGAAAAGCAGAAAAATATAATATGTCCCAAAATGTATTGCAAAGTCGAAGCACTTCTATGTTGCAAACTTTAATTTTAATGACAACTTCCAGACGGCAGGCAGTGTCCTGCATTCGCTGGAAAATGATAAGTTACTTAGGCCAATAAAATGGCGTCATGCATACATATAAGAGCAGAATTAAAAAATATGTGCAATATGTGAAGAATTTCGAGAAACAAAACACAAATAAATATGAGAACTGCGATCCATCCGGAGAAACGTGTGGCTATAGCACTATACACTCTCGGTTCCAGCGCTTATACCTTCTTTTTATAATCATTTTCAAATTTTATTCTCTGTAATCTTTTGGATTTTAATCATTTTCACGATTTTTACATTTTTTTCTAGATTTTATTTTATTTATTCATGGTGGAATAATAACAAGGTGTTGTCAGTAGCGACGTGTTTGTTGTGATTTTGACAAGATCGGCATGCTTATTTTCAGTGCCGCCGATCTTAATTTTTATACTGCTATTCGTTGGAAAATAGTATCTAAAATACTCCATTTTAGTGATTCGTTTTATCGTGGTTTTTAAAGAACTTGGTGTTTTCAGAACAATATCAATATTTAAAATTGCTGGATTTGTATAATTTTTGTCCTCAAAAATTAGAAAAATAAAAGATATCGTGGTTATCGATGGAAAAAAATGTACACAAAAATCGTTTGGAAAGGCGATTTTTTTTTTATTAAATAACTTTCGCTGCAATGTCATAATATTGAGCCAAATGAACTACTGATACACTAGAATAGAGTGGCTGCATGGTTAAATTAGGAGTTCGTTTATATTATCGATATTTATGAAATCATTTACAGTCTTATAGAAAATTGCTTTATTTTACGGCTTTTACTTTTTTAAAGTTAAAATATATGTCCAAGCTGTGTGGAGCTGCCAATACAAAGATATATTCAGGCTTATAAGCCTATAATTATACATTTTTCTACATTTAATTTGAAATAGTATGCACCAACGCATTAAAGGTAGTAAATAATTAGTACCTTTTCTAGCACTTTAAAATGTGTTACCGGAATAGACTTGCGGAAAAAGTTAGGTTAAGTTACTGACAACACCTTGTTATTATTACACCATGTTATTTATTTATCTATCAATAAATAATTTTTAGATATATAAACCACTCAAAGTTATGAAGCTTCAGAGTTGCTAAGAAAGAATTTTGAAAATTGGGAAACATATGACAATTTGAAGCTAAAATTGAAAATGGTGCCCTGGTTGCGTAATTTGGGCCGGGTTGGTAACGTACTTTTATCTTTACAGAAGGCATCATTAGGGCACTTAAAATAATAATTTTCCTGCATAATTTTAGGCACAGTAACAGTTACGTGCATATTGAACACAGGGCCACCCAATAGCTTGTACGTAAATGTGTATCAATTGCGTAGACTTGTTAGACTTAATTGCATGTATACACGGTTAAAAATTTCGGTTTTAATTTTAAACTTTTTGGACTACATATATGACCAAACTAAATTCAGTTTCAAATACAAACCTTCTAAATTAAAAAAAGGGCACATATATATGTTGGGTTTAGAATTTAAATAGTTCGGTTTAAATTTGAAACCGAAACATTTTCATAATTAAGAATAAAAAAAAAAATCTTAAATTTCATGCTCCGTCTGATGGGGGATGGGGGCCAAAAATTTGGGTTTAATTTTTAAACCGCGCTGGGACTACTGCTTTTTTTAGTCTTTTATAGTCTACTTTTTAAACCAGTCAATAGTTTTAAGCAATTTTTAATATATTCTGGTTTAAATTTTAGTCCAAAAGTTCGTGGTTTAAAAATCAAACCAAAATATTTTAATTCTAGTTTCTAGGTTTCATATATAGAAACTTTGGTTTAAAATTTAAACCGAAATAGAAAATGTGGCGTGATTCAAACTCAACATATGAAAGCACATTTACATGCGTGGCTGTAGCTGAGTGTGCAAAGATGCTTGATACAATTGGTTGCTACCAAGTCTGTCCGGGTTCAATCCCCATCAGACGGAGCATGCTCTCTTTTTTTTTACCTTGTAAGGTTTGTATTTGAAACTAAATTTAGTTTGGTCATATATGTACTCCAAAAAGTTTAAAATTAAAACCGAAATTTTTAACCGTGCACATTCCAAACGCGGCCCCAAATTTGTTCTAAAAACTTCAATAGAGTGGCAGAGGTCATAAGCACCTTTGTTAAAGATATATCTATCGACTGATGTATGTATGTATGTATATGAATTAAGAGTATTGCATAAAAATTGGTCAAAATCCTAATCTCCCGCAGCAGCTGTTTTGCTGTTTACTGATATTTTTCGCATACACAATATTGTGTGTTCATTTACTTTACCAACATTCGAGTCCACCTTTTTGAGTTATAACAACAGACAAAGTGGTCCGCCCATCCATCCACCAGCTACTTTAACCACCTTCATCGTCTCCCGTACCAATTTTGTTTATTCTATTTGTTGAAATAAATAAATATCCCAAGTATGACGCTAATTTATTGTAAGCTAACATAATGCTAATGTTTTATTGGTAAAGATATGTATACGTTCATTCATATGTACATATTAGGGATGTTGCGAATGTGGAATTTTAGACATCCGCGGATGCGGATGCTATTGCGGATGTCATGTATTTTTAATAAATAATCTAGGTGGGTAAATTAGGTGATTTAGGTAAATAAAAAATGGAAAGGTTAATAATTTTTAATAATTTGCCTTACCCTGAATTCAACCGAAAATTTGTATTCCGCCCATAGTAAATAAATATGTACATGAAAACCGAAAGTGCAAAGTGAACCGGTTCGGGGAAAATCAAACTCATGATAAGCCTGAATATTTTTTTAGTACTTGAATTTAAAAATTGGAACATTGTACTTAATTAAAACTTTTTGAAAGGTCGTAAATCAAACCTGCGCCACTATAAAACAACTCGCTCGAGGCGACAAACTTGAAAAACTTGAAACTTGGCAAAGTTGTAGTTAAATTCTTTTCGATTGACACTGCACCAGTTGAGAGGACTTTCAGTTATATTTATTTATTTTTATTGCGGTGCAATAATTACTTTTTGAGAATTTCATCGGGGCTGCAAATATCGGATGTATCCTTCTGACTTTCATCTTCATAATCTAGCATCATGGCACAATCGTTTTTTAAACACCGTTTTTTTCGAAAGAATTCTTCATTCTTATTCTTTTGGTTGTTTCGGAATTCGTCACGTCATCAGCGTTTTTCGATTTTAGTTTTTGTAACTCATTTTTAATACTTTCTTCTGTGACTGGTTACATATACGTCTGTGCACTTGCACAATATTCTAGGGACCGAAAATAACAGTAATTTTTTCAGAGTCAAATTTGGCCTAATATTTTTTATTCCGAAATAAACCTCCTATCCGGATAATAAAGAAATCGCTTATCCAAATTAAACAAATTTGGTATCATATGAAAGAGGACTGAAATAGCTTTTCAACAGAAATAACGAATGAAGGTTAACACCTCTATTTATATTTTTTATAACTTAATACTAAAGAAATTCGTGTAAATACTTACCTGACCCAATGTTTGTTCTATGGTAATTAATTAACATTTTTTATTGAACTATTTTTCAATGT
>NW_023458557.1:68925801-68926839 GCF_013731165.1 Rhagoletis pomonella
TAACATTTTTTATTGAACTATTTTTCAATGTGAGGCTTTGCTCTTTTCCGTTTTAAAGCCATTCAAGTCCTCTTTCATTGGACACCAAACTAGTTTAATTTGGAAAGTACTTTTATTTCGGAATAAAAAATACTTGGCCAAGTTTAACTCGTAAAAATATAACTGTAATTTTCAGTTCCTTCAATATTCGCATTCGCAAAAGATCCGCATTGATTTTTGCGAATGCGAAAGCTAATGTGAATGTTAAAATTAATGCGGAAGCTCCGCGGTTGCGAATGCGAATACGAATATTCGCAACAACCCTGGTACATATGACTAAGTACATATTGTATTTTGTATGTAAACTGATAGCCAGTAATATGGAACGATTGTCTGTTTCCAAATGACGTGCATTTGTTGCTCGTGTGCAAAAATGCCCAACCCTGCTCGTGTGAAGGATGTTTTGTAATTATTGACAATTAAGCCATGTAGTCCTTGCGATTACTGTCACTCGATGTACATACATAAGTATTTGTTCTACACTCATTAAGGCGTTCTAAATGACGCCGCTTCGATACCGGTTGTTACTATAAATTTTTTACATTCAGACTTACATAGGACCTCAATTATCTTCAAGCATTATTACATAAATCTGTGTTCATATGGAATAGTAGCTTATGTTGAAAGACTGGCTTTAGTATAATACGGCATTCGCAGCATACGATTGGGAATGACTCACTGGCGCCGAACCGTTGAAGAACTGTTGGCAGATAAACGTGCAATAAATAGTTCCGATAAAAGCAAGTCAATATTCTTATTAAGCCCCACCAAGAAATTCCTTGTCGTTTAAAGAATAAAGGGAATGTCGCATTATACTCAAGCCAACTTCCCGACATAAGCTACTATTCCATACGAACACAGAAATATATGCTTGGTACTCAAATCTTGAAGTTATTTTATTATGCTCTCTCACAAAATTTTTCTTAAAGCTTACACTTCTCGTAAAGGCTAGAATTTTCCACAAAAATGTTAAATAGAAAAACACTCAATTAAATCTTA
>NW_023458557.1:68926939-68933273 GCF_013731165.1 Rhagoletis pomonella
TAATGTAAATTTAGTATAATTCTGCGACGAACAGATTGTTGAAAGTATAAGTACTGGTCACTTAGGCTACGATTTGCACTCAGAAACACTAAAAGCAATATCGTAAGAAATTTGTATTTTTATAGGAATTGAATATTGCACGATGGATACACGAGGCTATGGGTTGACCCATACTTCCTTATGGTACTTCCTTATGAAGCGATAAGTATTACTTCGCACAGTGTAACGTCCCCGTATAAGCAGCGGCCAAACATAGTAAACGGTGTCCGCTTTCAATGAAATTTAGTATACGATCTACTTTCACTTAGGAAAGAAATAATACATATGAAAGATTGGATGACTTCCCACCTTTGTGGGCGGAAGTGTTAAAAGTTATCTGATTTTGATAAAATTTGGTTTACATATTTTTTGTTTATCCAGTTAATATAAATCTCAAACATAATGAAAATCGGACCTCACCCAAAGTCCCCAACCACAGAAAATTTGCCACCAAATTTTAAATATAGTCTGACTTTTATAACATATGGTGCAGAAAGTCATCGCCGATTATATGTATGTATGTATGTATGTATGTATGTATATAAGAGCCGTAAATTTGCATGGAACGTCTTTTCGACATCGTTCCTAGCAGATTCGGATTCTGCATTAATTTCCATGAAAAAAGTCCATTCGAGGTTAGTTCTAAAGTCAAATTCGAGCCTGCGAAATTTTAAAAGGGGGATATAAAGATTAATATTTACTAAAATGTTACGAATGTTATTTCTTAATACGAACTTGTACTTGCCGGTATATTTGATATGAAGAACTCATTTTTCATATCTATTTCTCATTTAAAGAACCGAAAGATGGCGCTACAAATCAAATTAACATTGACATGCAACAAATCAAATAAACTATGTACTAATTAGAGATAGCTTCTTTTAAAGTTTTACGAAATTGACTTTAGAGCTATGGTCTAATGGAATTTTTTTCATAAAATCTGTAGAACATGAATCTGCTACGAACAGTGTAAATAGAAAAAAAATTTACCCGCGCTTATGCTTATACCAGTGACGTGAACCGTCACCGGATTAAAAATTTGGTCGGTTCGGTTAAGCGGTTCAAACCGTTTTTGAAGTTTTGGAGTGATTCGTCAAAGCGGGTTTTTTGGTCTTTGAACCGGGTTTTCGGTTTGGTTCAACGGTTCGGAAATCAAAAAAAGAATGTGTAAATTTAAAGACTCGTTTACATACATCTTTGGCATTGCGTTGGCGTTGGCGTCGCTTCGACCGCTGACTATGAATGCATGCAACTCTCAACTTTTAGCGTGCGCCGTTCGTCGGCTTTTCCTTTTCAATCAAATGCGTGCAAGAAATATAGTTTTTAATGCAATTATTGATATAAAATTTTGATTTTTCTGCCGCTAGTATATTAATTTAGTGACCAAAGTATTCGCTGCTAAGCGTTCATTGTATCAATCACGGGCGTTACTTGCCAAAGATGTACGTGGACGGGCCTTAAGTGTCGAGTGTCAAGTTCAACAACACGCAAAGGTAAGTGTTGAATGTCTCTCAAAAGAGATGGGCTGCCTTTACATTTGATATTGCCACATGATAAACAAATATGGTATGTATAACCATATTTAACAAATAGAATAATTAAAACAAAAGAAGAGAAAAAAATTTAAAAATGTTTATTCGTTTTTTATGAAAATATAACTTTTTATAAATGTTCATCACAAATTGGAACATTTTAATCTGATTTTCTAGAATTGTTTTGAGTATGCAGTTTTGTAGTCCATTAAATTTTAATATAATAAAGTGCATGTTGGAAGAAGCTTGGGCTTACCGTTGATTTTTGGCAATTTAAATTTTTTTGTATGGAGAAAATGTGCAACACCTTGCACTTTGCATACAGAGAATATTTCTAAGAAACCTAACAAAAGAGCTCAACATTTTGATGAAACTTTGTCGAATTTTGCAAATTTTTGTACAAAGTTTCAGGTTCTGACGTACATGATCTTTGTTAGATAACGAGCCACACTTTCATAAACAGGAATAAACATTAAATAATCGAAAGAGGAATAGCCAAAGAAAGCTAAAATGTCTCTTCCCTATTTATATTTTTGCCGGTCTATATCTACAGCTTACATTTTTGATAGGTATTTGTATTATTTTTTATAATTTTATTAATTATATTATTATATTTTTAATAAGGATGCTGGCTATGTTTATGGCCCCTTATATTCTATGTCTTTTGTGATAACGAAAAAGCTGCCCCGCTTGCACGAAAAATTGCTTTTGAGCCAGTGTACAGGGAGAGCCTTAATAGAAGAAATAAGAAAACAATGAAAATCGGGACTTAATCGGTACAAATATGAAAAATCAGGACACTTATACGTCCCGAATTTTAAAACATATTCAGCGGAAAAATTTTCTCAAAATTGGTACTGTCCCTGCAAAATCGGTACGAATGGTCTCCGTAGGTATGTTCCATATGAAATGCAAAGAATATTTTGATGTTCATTGTAATGTCGCATCATGTCGCTTAGTTCGATCTTAGGCACTCCGCACATTAAGCTCCTAATCATAGTAGTGTAATCGTTTTGGCATACTTAAGTATAAAGCTTTTATGCCGAACACATGTATTTCAATGAAGCTCTGTACATTACGATTCAAAATCTTGTTTTCGCCTAATCATAAAATCTTCATGAATCGAAGCGCCCAACATTGTAAGGCGCTTGCAGTTTTGAAATCATCATTTGTTTACCTTTTTGTGTTGGAAATAAAATTTATTTGTCAATTCAATAGAAAGTAAATGAAAATGAATGATTTCGTGCTAAAATTCGTGCAAATTGTATTAAACCACAAGCAATATTTCGGAGCAGAAATATTTGCAGAAGTGCGTAGTTGCGAAAGAACGGCCTGAAAATTTGTTATGTGTAGAAAGTGTTTATTAGCTGGTGACTTATGCACGGCGTACCAGTGTACAGAAGTCGAGTCATCATGCATTCGTTTCTGCATGACGAAACGATTACTCTACTTTGATTGCCTAAAGTACGCATCCGTGAGCTTCAAATTGAAAAATTTCAATTTGAAATTGTAAATTTTCACACGACAATTTTCAATTTCACAAACAAATTTGATGGCAATTGTTTGCAATTGTTGTAAGAAGCAGAAACATAATAAAAATAAATTATGTCTCTAAATGCATTGCAGAGAGGAGATTCAAAGTCGAAGCACTTCCATGTTGCGAAAGCCGCAAATTTTAATATTAATGACAACTTCCCGACCGCAGGCAATGCCCTGCATTCGCCTGTAAAAGGTAAGTTGCTTAAGCTGGATTTACATGAGGCGATTTTCTAGGCGACTCAACATTGCTCCAACAATCGCTCGTGTAAATGGTTATTCAAAAATCGCTTGCCTCAAAGTAGACAGCAAGTCAACTTTTGCGGGCGATCATCGCCTGTCAAAAAATCGCCTCATGTAGAGGCAGCTTTAGCCCAATAAAATGGCTTCATGCATACCTATAAAAGCAGAATTTAAAAATATGTGCAAAATGTTGAAGAATTTCGAGAAACAAAACACAAATAAATATGAAAACTGCGATACATCTGGAAAACCAAGTGGCTATAGCAATATGCGCTCTCGGATCAAGCGCTTATACCTTCTTTTTATAATCATTTTCAAATTTTATTCTCTGTAATATTTTGGCTCTTATTGACGTTCAATATTTTTGTATTTTATTCTAAAAATTGTTTTGTTTATTTATATATCAATAAAAAATTTTCTGGACATACGTAAAAATCACTCAAAGTTATGAAACTTCAAGCCCAAAATACAATAGCGCAGTGGCAGTTGCAGTGAGAGTTTCTAAAATCAGCTGTTACAGCTAATATTGGCAGTTACTGCGGCAGCAAACACAATACGGCGTTGTCAGTGACTGCTTTTTTGACATTCCCTTTTGTTTGTTTACATTTTTGGCTTCCTCACTGAACAATCAACAGAAGTTGGCTGCGCTTCATTTATGTCAAATTCAACATACGAAGTTTGCTGCGATGAAGGCAGTGGCAGTGAATTTAGAATTTGGGCTAAACTGAGCAGTACCGCCAGCCGCCATGCTGTATTGGGATTCGCGCGTGGCATCTTCCATACAAACCGAATTTTTCATACTACATATCTTTGGAAGTGTTCATGGTAGAGTTCTGGAACTTGGTATGGAGATATACGAAATCAATCGCATACTCATGAAGAAAAAGGGCAGCTGTTGGAAAGGGGGGCGTGGCACCTCCCATATAAATCGAATTTTTATACTTCATAGCTCTGAAAGTATTCATGTTACAGTACTGGAACTTCGTATGGAGATATGTATGTAGTTGAAATCAAGCCCATACTCATGAAGAAAATTTGGGCTATATGAAATGGGGGTGTGAGGCCTACAAACGTACCGACCGTTAGCTATATCTGAATGTTTTTATAATTCTTCTATAGGTGTGTTTGTGAGTGAAATCCTCCTAAATGGTTGTACGGATTTTAACGAAACTTTTTGTGTGTGTTTGAGTGTGCCTCGGGATGGTTTAGTTTCACAATCTAGCCCGACAGTTGGCGCTGTAGTTGAGTTGTTGCTAAAAATCTTATTTATGATCTGATTTGGCTAATGTTTTAAATATGTATGCAATACTATTGCAAAAACGTGCTGCCAAGTGGTGCTGAAGTCAAGTTATTACTAACAAGTAAGGAAGTCTAAGTTCGGGCGCAGCCGAACATTAAATACCCGGCGCAAGTATTAAATATATGTTTTTTCACCTTTCCAAAATCTACCGCTAGATGGTCAGCCGAGTAAACTAGCGTCCTTCAATTTCGAAATATTGCAGTTTCAAGCATTTCTGAAATTTACCGTTATATGAAAAGCGGCCGTAATTTTAGTCCGATTTCAATAATTTTCAACGTTTTGCTTATATGTGGCAAGCACAATAACGACATCGAGTTTGGTAGAAATTGGTATATCGGTTACTGATTTACATATATGTGATCATAAGTGGGCGGTGCCACGCCCATTTTCCAAAATTTTACCATAAACGTATTTTCTGATAAAGAATTGTTGCAAGCATCAATTTTGAATAAATTAGCTTTAATATTTACTGATTTATCGAAGATTTTGTATTTTTCTAAATTATCGTTATATGGGATGTGGGCGTGGTTATCGTCCGATTTTAAAAATTTTCGGCGATTTTGTACACTGTACCAAGGTCAACGACTGCGCCAAGTTTGGAAATTGGTGCAGCGGTTATCAAGATATACACATGTAACCATAAGTGGGCGTGGCTACGCCCATTTTCCAAAAATTTATAATATTCTTATTTTTCGTCTAAAAATTATTGTAAATATCAATTTTGAGTGAATTATCTTCAGTAGTTACTAAAATATCGGAGTTTTCGTATTTCTGGAAATTACCGTTATATGGGAAGTGGGCGTGGTTACAGTCCGATTTCGCCCATTTTCAATACTAACCTACCTTGGATTGAGGGAAACCTACACACCACATTTCGTTGAGATAACTCAATTTTTGCTCGAGTTATCGTGTACACGGACGGACGGACAGACATGGCTTAATCGATTTCTTTTTTCATCCTGATCATTTATGTATACATTTGTCTATATCTATCTCGATTCGTTTTGGCTGTTACAAACAACCGTTATGTGAACAAAATTAATATACCCTTGTGCACAAGTGCGCTCGGGTATAAAAATAGCCAAGTGAGAAAAGGGCCGTGAAGGTCAGATTCAATCGAGCTGTTGCACCATTGAGTATATCGAACGCTCCTGCGTTGCGATTGGCCCAATGGATGTGATTTTCCAATATTGTTATTAAAACTTTTAAGGTATTTCGTCTGAAATAAGTAGATGTATATTGCATTTCTGTAGAACAATGATCCGCACCTATTTTGAAATTGCCACCAACTATACTGTAATGCTTCTATGACATTCACTATAGAACCGGGTCATTGTTGCCGCCAGGGAGTGAAGAGAAAAAAATTTATTTCGCTTTGTGAATAACCGTGCTATGAAATGCCGGACAATTGGAGAATTTCAAGAACTTCTTCACGGATACAACACTTTCCTTAGGTTATTTAAAGCGGCAAATGACCACCAAACCATAATCTTAGCAGACGAATGTGCCAATGAAAATCGTAAACGTGAATTGTTGGTGAAAATGTTGGACCAAAAAGTTTCAATAAAATATATAATAATTTTGGGCGGGTCGAAGTTCGCCGGGTCTGCTAGTTATTACATAAATCTGTGTTCATATGGAATAGTAGCTTATGTTGAAAGGCTGGCTTTAGTATAATACGGCA
>NW_023458557.1:68933373-68942907 GCF_013731165.1 Rhagoletis pomonella
ATAGCCCGGCCCTCCTGGCTGAGGTAAATTTTAATATTCCTTCTCGAATGTCAAGACACTTTCGACCTCTATTTTTAAAGCCATGCAAAACTAATTTTGAACTAAACGAATCATTCCGTGGTTTATGTCAAGATTTTAACTGTCATTCCAGCACGTTTGACGTATCGGACTCGATTTTTACTATAAAGAAAACTATTATTTCCACTCTCAATAATTGAAATACTATCTTTAGCATATCCAATCAGCTGATGAATTTGATTCTGTAGCTGAATAGTTTTAGATCTCGACACTTAACAAACTCCTGTTTCCACTACTCGGCACGAAAAAACTAAAAAAAAAAAAAAAAAGGTTCCGTACGTCATGCGGACTGCGCCCCTCGTGTCGGTTGGGCGGGAATGGAGGGTAAAAAGCCGTTGGGATTAATTAATTAATTAATTAATTAGCCTGTACCCGTACTCCAGCATTTAGACAGAAATAGTCCGAAGTAGCCGTGGTGTAGAATACCAACCGTTTAGCCATAAAGAAATAAAAAAAAAATTTGCTAAATAGAACTTTCCATGCTGATTTCAACCATATGAAGATTATTTGGCGCAAATAAAATCTAAAGCCAGTAAAAAAGGTTAAAGTTTAACTTTTATATTTATAATATCTCGGAAACTATTTGACCGATCACAAACGTATTAATGCTAATTTAAAGATAATTTAAATACCTTTTACGCCATTAAAAAAAGAAAAAAAAAAATATATATATATATTTTGATTATTAGGTGTTTCTGGCTTAAAAATATAAATGAAAGGAAACAATTATGTCCACCAAGAGAAATATCGCCTAATTACCTTTATTTTGACGTCATTAGTTTTTTAATAGGTCATATTGTTCAAAAGATAATAATATTAAAAAAAATTTTAAAATTTAACTTTAACCATTGATATGTCCTTTATTTTTTTCTTTAGCCAAATAATTTTTGTAGGGTTGAAATTAGCACAAAAAGTTCTATTGAGTCACATTTTTGTTTTTGCATGGCTAGATTACTGATATTCTGTGGACGGAACGACCTGGGACTATATCTGATTAAATCCTGCAGTATGGGAACAGACTAACTGTCGGCAAATTGGTTGCAGGTTTGGATTAGCAAAGACACAAACCAAATTCGATAAAAACGGGTTGCATTGCATTTTGTTTGTGTCTTTGAAAATCCAAACCTGCAACCAATTTGCCGTTGGTCTGTTCCCGTACTGCAAGATTTTATTTGGCGAAAGTTGAAAAGAAATAAGATATCAATGGTTAAAGTTAAATGTTTTGATTTTTTTAAATGACGTCAACATAAAGGTAATTAAGGGCATTTCACTTGGTGTGCATAATTTGTTTCTTTTCTTTATAGTTTTAAGCAAGAAATACCTAATAACCAAAAAATATATAAATATATTTTTTTTAAATGGCGTAAATTGAATAAATTGAAGGCTTTTCTCATTAAAAAATTAAAAAATTTATTTCAGATTGCAGTCATAGATATATCAGGCACCTGTATGGCTGATGATTAATGTAAGTGCCATATTCAGTGGGAGAGCTTGTTATGGTTTACTATCATGATTGTTTTGAGGTAACCATACAAAATCAAGCAATCCATAGCATACTATGATTGGTTTTCCAAACACTCCCCAAATACAAACTGTGTGGCAGCTTTTTTTTACAGTTTCAGCTATTGGGAAAGGTAACGGAACTATTCCATTTGCCGCAGTTTCGTTAGGGTTGCCAGATTTTTTATGTACGAAATCAGTACGTTAGACGTTTTCATGCTAAAAAAATCAGTACTTTTCAGTACATTTTTATTCAATGCAAAATTAATAATGTAAGTAACAGATAATTCTTTAAAACGCAAGAGAACTTGTTTTTAACAACACTTTTGTATATAAATAAAATATAGTTCATAAAAAACCTGTCAAAATGTAAATATCCTGCCAAAATGTTGGACAGGGTGTTTAAAGTGATGTAAAAAGGGCATTTTATGGTATAATCATGGTCAATGATGGGTTTTCTTCAGAGTTGAACGTTCTACAAAAGTGTCCAGTTCGGCGTAACTCAAACTCCCACCAGCGAGGTAGTACGGGACACTAAACCCAATATTTTCATGAAATTCACGTTTTTTTGCCCCTATCTCGTAAATAACAGTAGATACAGAAAAATTGCAATTTTCGAACTTGTAGGTCTTTCAATTTCCTACAAAAAAGTTCTAAAACACCAAGTCGCTAATATCTCTGTTTCTTGAGATATTAGGCTTTGAAATTGAGGTAGTGTGGAATTTTCATTGATTAAGCTAAAATGTGATGATTGTGAGAATTTTTTTTAGGAAATTGAAAGACCTACAATTTCGTGAGATGCAATTATTCTGTACCTCTTGTTATTTGCGAGATAGAGGCAAAAGAGGAATTTTATGAAAATATTGGGTCTAGTGACCCGCACTAACGCGCGGGTGGGAGCTTGAGTTACGCCGCACTGGGCACTGCTATTTTTGTATTACATACATCTTGCAGTACGGGAACAGACTAACGGCAAATTGGTTGCAGGTTTGTATGTACCTTTGTCAATGCTATAAGAGGGGAGGTTCTAGACTTGACAATTTCCTCAACTAGCTTGTCGACCTTTATCTCAAACTGGCATGTCTCAAATGAGGTATCTATGTCGGACCACCGGCATATTCGATTCGATATAGAAGCCCAAAGAGTAACAAACCATGTTTAAAGAAATCCCAGAAAAACAAACTGGGAACTCTTTCGCCTCCACATAGAGCGGGAAGTGAATGGTTCTACCGCACCAATTTCATCCGTCTATGAACTTGAGGACGAGGCGAGAAAGTTCCAAGATGTTCTTAAACAAGGTTTTGAAGAGAGCTGCCCACTGAGAACCAAGAAGTCTCAAAGGGATGTCCCTTGGTGGAGCGATTCTCTCGGAAAACTAAGGAAAAGAGCCAGGAAACTTTTCAATAGGGCAAAGTCAACAGGTGACTGGACCGCCTACAAGTCAGCCCTAACCGCTTACAACTGTGAGCTCAGAAGGTCTAAAAGGGCTACGTGGCGTGAGCACTGCGGAAGTATTTCCTCTCTTCCAGAGGTGCATCGCCTTCAGAAGGCCCTTAAACTAGATCATCCGAAAGTCCTATGCACTTTGAAAAGACCAGATGGTACCTACACTGGCACCCCGGAAGAAACCAGCAGGCTTCTGCTAGAAACCCACTTCCCGGGATGTATTCCACAAGGCACATGTCCTTCGACAAACACGGCGAACGCTGTGTGCGCAAACAGGAGGACTAGAGGCCTAGCAGGAAGAATCGTCAGTGTGGAAAAGATATCGTGGGCCATTTCAACCTTTAGTGCATATAAATCCCCTGGTCCAGATGGTATCTTCCCATGCCTGCTGCAGCAGAGCTTGGGCTTAATATCAGGGCCACTAGTCAGATTGCTGAGAGCAAGACTCTTACTTGCTCACATACCAACAACATGGAGTGAAGTCAAAGTGGTCTTTATACCCAAAGTGGGGAAAAACTCAGCACAACTCCCAAAGGCGTACAGGCCAATTAGCCTCAGTTCCTTTCTAGTAAAGACACTAGAAAAACTTATTGACTTTCACATAAGGGATAACTTTCTCAGGAATAAGCCTCTGTGTCAGAGTCAGCACGCATACCAGGCAGGCAAATCTACTATTACTGCAATACATAGCCTAACTCAAGTCATTGAAAAGGCATTGCGGTATAAACAGATAGCTTTGTGTGCATTCCTGGACATATCAGGTGCTTTCGACAATACGTCTTATGAAGCAATATCGACAGCTATGATACGAAAGGATATTCCTGTCCTTCTAACGGATTGGATCATAAGCATGTTGAGGTCCAGAACCATAATAGCGGAACTAGGAGACGACAGGCAAGCAGTAAATGCCACCCGTGGCTGTCCTCAAGGGGGAGTCTTATCGCCCCTACTTTGGACACTGGTTGTTGACGAACTTCTTGAAAAGCTAAATGGCAATGGATTCAAGGCATATGGATATGCAGATGACCTAGTCATCTACGTTGTCGGCTGGCATGAGGACACAATTTGTTCCAGATTGCAAGCTGCGCTCAGTCTAACGGAAGACTGGTGTGCTTCAAAGGGATTGTCAATAAACCCGCAGAAGTCCACCGTTGTCCCATTTACCAATAGAAGGAAAGTCAACTTGACTAAACCCACTTTGGCAGGGACAGAAATTGAGTTCTCAGAAGAGGCGAAGTATCTAGGGGTAACTCTGGACAAAAGGCTCAATTGGAACTCACATCTCCTTAACATTACCAACAAGGCTACAAGGGCGTTTTATGCCTGCCAGAGACTCCATGGTAAAACTTGGGGAATATCACCCAAACATATGTTGTCACATATGCGGCACTGGCCTGGTGGCCAAAAGCAAAGAAAGCAAGTGCGTGTGCCACCTTGAGCAAGCTACACCGCTTGATCTGTGTGGCCATCACAGGAGCTATGCGCACCTGTCCAACGGATGCCCTCGGTATAATTACAGGCATTCCTCCTCTATCTATTCTGATAGAAAAGGAGGCCTGCTGGAGCTCCATACGGCTGCCCAATGTAATCAGCATGAAGAGTGGAGATCTTTGGGGTCACTTGGAGGTTCTCAAGCCTTTTCTGGATGATCCCGCTATCAAGCTCACAGATATCATGCTACCGAAATTATCCTTTGATAAGCCCTACAAGGTCAGAATTCCTGAAAGGGACTGCTGTAAAGCGATAATATCTATGATTGACAAAGGGTCCCAAGTATGGTATACCGATGGATCAACGATGGAAGACGGGAGTACTGGGGCAGGCGTGCTTGGACCAAGGTTCCAGAAAAGTCTGCCAATGGGCTCATACCCAACCATATTCCAGGCGGAGATCTTCGCAATCGAAGTCTGTGTTCGAGAATGTCTTCGGAGAAGGACAAACGGGGCCAGAATAAATATTATGTCGGATAGCCAGGCAGCACTAAGGGCCTTAGACTCATTTAAAACGACATCTAGGCTTGTGGACAGTTGTAAAACTCTTCTGAATAGCCTAGGAGCCCATAATAGAGTAACGCTGTGGTGGGTCCCTGGGCATGAAGGGTTTGAAGGCAACGAAAGGGCTGACTATCTCGCAAAACGTGGGGCCCAAACGCGAATGCATGGTCCCGAGCCTTTCTGTGGTACATCTATCAGCAAGAATTGTTTTTGAATTGATTCAATCCTTTCTGAATGAACTTGGTAGCGGGGATTCCAAACAATAGATCCGTATTCTAGTATAGGTCTAACTAAACTGGTAAAAAGAGCTTTTGTAACATAAGGATCTTTGAACTCTTTTGACCATCGCCTTACAAATGCAAAAACGCCTTTGGCTTTATTGACTGTAACATTAATATGATGGTTGAAATTGAGTTTGGAATCCATTGTGATACCAAGATCGACAAAATTGGATACCTGCTCCAGATTATAATTTGATATTGAATAAACAGCTGGTTGAACAGCCCTCCGAGAGAAACACATAACTTTACATTTTTGAAGGTTTAGTGGCATATAGTTTGTATTACACCAACTAACCACGTTGTTCAGATCCGCTTGTAACAGAGACCTTTCTTCGATAGAGGACAATGTTTTAAAAAGTTTCACATCATCGGCATACATTAAAATTTTTGAATGTTTTATTATAGAAGAAATATCATTAATGAATATCAGGAACAGAATCGGACCAAGGTGGCTTCCCTGAGGAACTCCTGAAGAAACTTTAATGATGTTGGAAGAACAATTATTAACAATAACTCTTTGTGTTCTATCAGAGAGGTAAGATGAGATCCATTGAAGAAGACTGGGCTGAAAGCCGATTAGGTCGAGTTTACGGATGAGTAACGAGTGACATACTTTGTCAAAAGCTTTACTGAAATCGGTATAAATTACGTCGGTAGGAGCATTTTCTCTAAAACCGTTTGAGACATGAGTTGTAAACTCCAATAAATTAGTCATAGTAGATTTTCCTTTAGAAAACCCGTGTTGAGATTGTGTAATTGAAGAAGATATAGAATATGTCAGCTGGTTAACAATAATTGCTTCGAATAATTTGGGGATAGCGGAGAGTTTCGCTATGCCTCGATAGTTTTCTATAGACGACCTGCTGCCGTTTTTGTGAAGTGGTATTATGAAAGACTCCTTCCAGGCTGACGGAAAAACGCCATGTTTAAGTGACAAATTGAATAGAGTTGTTAAAGGCTCGCAGATGTTCTCAGCGCAGTTTTTAAGAAAACAGGTCGGAATATGATCAGGTCCAGGCCTAAATGACGCTTTTAAGGTTTTTAAAGAGTGTAAAACTTCATCGGAAGATATTACTGGAATATAAGCAGAGTTGATTGGACAAAGCTCGTACGGATAGTCTCCACTTATAGGGAAGTCTACAGAATAATTGGACCTAAAGAACCGAGCAAACATGTTGGCAATGAGTTGGCTGTCGCTAGATACAGTGTTGCGATAATGCATAGCGGACGGAAAACCATGTGCCTTACGCTTTGAATTTACGAAACCATAAAATGATTTAGGATTGTTAATTAAATTCTTCTTAATTTTACATAAATATGAATTATAACATTTCTTATTTAATGCAAAGTAGCTATGCCGCAAAACTGAGTACTTTAGGTAATCACTGTGTAAGCCCGTTTTTTTATACAGTTTAAAAGAGTGCGACTTTTTATTTTTCAATTTTTTAAGCTCTTTAGTGAACCATAATTGTATTGGTTCTTCATGAACAATATTACGTATTGGCACATACTTTCGAAACAAATTGAAAACAGTATCATTAAAGTGCTCAACGCTACGCTCCACGTCATCTCTATATATTGGCCAAGATAACTTTGAAAGTTCTTTGTTAATTTTCCTGAAATTTGCTTTCGCAAAAACATATCTAGTACTTGAACTTGACTTATTATTATGTATTTCATTTATGATTTCGTAGCTTAACTCAAGAGCAGGATGGTATGCATCTTCCGGCAAAACTAGGGGATCACACCGATTAATAGAGGCCTTCGGAACATCATCAACGTAAACGAGATCCAAGACCTTTCCAAACTTATTTGGACATATATTTATTTGTTTGAGGCAAAGTTCAGCCATTTCCTCCAGAAATACATTGTAACTATCTCTAGATGAAACTGGTACAACATCGGTGTCAATGATGTTCCATGAAATATGTGGCAGATTTAAATCGCCCAACATAATCATAGAATCGGATGCCGTAAGCATTGCATTTACGGTCTCAAGTAAAGAAACTAGCTGCATATATACCGATACGGCAGAATTAGGAGGGATGTAGCAAAGAGCTAAATAAATATAAGTTTTTCCAGCCTGTACACGTATACATTTAAATTCGGTATATTCAATGACAGGAAGACTAACTTCCTCGGATGGTATCGATGAATGCACCGCAAAAAGAACACCACCGCCGATTCTGCCCACGCGGTCACTCCTGTATATTTGATATTCATTTGGAAGAATTTCGGAATTAAAAATATGAGGTTTGAGCCATGTTTCGGTCAAGGAAATAATATTATAATTGCAGTCAAAACCTTTTAAATATAAGTCAGTTAATTTGGTATTCAAACCTCTAACGTTTTGATAGTAAATACTTAAATTAGACTTGCGAGTTAGTTTTTTGAATCCGAATTAAGATTAGAAATTTTAGCTACGTTATTATTACTTTTATTAGGTTTATACTCAAACTCGCGAACAAACGCCCCGGTCGGCCAAAATGAACTATTTAGTAGTGAATCAAAATCTTCGGAAGCTACATCAATTTTAAAAGATGAAATATCGCGATCGTATTTAAAATTAAATTTACGAATAAATACATCTTTAGTTCTAATTTTAGTCGATATGTATGACTTTATATCATCCGAAGAAGTATCTTTAGCAAATCTAGAGACAAAGATTGATCTTCTCGGAGGAATTACAACCAACTTTTTGGTAATGATGTCTGATGTGCGGGGCTCCGAATTATTCGGAGGAACTAAGTTAGACAGTGGAGTTTGAGATGTTGATGGCAACACTGTTAAATCAACGGTTTGACTATTTTTTGAAGTAGACCTAGTGGATATGGCTTTAGAAATCGGAGGCTCCAATGCCGGAGGGCATGGAGAAGATAAATTAATAAGTTCTAAGGACTGGGATGGAGGATTTTTTTTACTAGAATCCGTGGCTGTCTTTTTAGGTGGACTAATAACATGCCCACCTTTATTTTCTCGGCTATCCTCAGAGTGTGGAGGGTCGTCGAGACAAGTGAAAGACCTAAACATTTTTTCGTAATGCTTAAATTTCTCAACAAGCGCCGACAGATCCTTTCCGATCTCAGAAAAACCATTTCTGGACTGCCTGAAGAATTTAAATAAATCAACTTCGGTTGATCTACATTTTTGACAAGACCAACGAAGACCCTTACCCTCGTTAATAGCGTCTAAAACTCTACCGCTCAAACCAGCACATTTTATATGGGCAATCCCATCGCAGAGCCAGCATGACACATAGGAGTCGCTTTTAACGTGGCAATTGGTGTAAATACACGACATGTTTAAAATTATATTTATTTTTAGGTTTTAGAAGCAAAAAAGCAAAAACGGTTTTGAAAACGATGTATTAATCAGTGAACCAATCAGCTGGTAAATATCAGTTAGCGAACAGTTTTAGATGCACTGTATATTTGACACCTAATAAACACAACGCAAACAGCTGTGACAAAGATGAAACAGCAGAAATGACAAAAAGACAAAAAGAGCAAAATCAATGTGCACAAACAAAAACAATTGTACAACAACAATATATTATATGAAACAAAATACTCGGCACATGCAATTAAGAATATCAAGTTAAATTAATCAAATTTACGGGAAATTTTGATGTTTTACTTATCTTTAAATTGTGCACCAGAAGTTTATTAACACTTTTTTTAATTTTTTACTTTAATAAGCGTAAACAGCTTTATCAAACACAAAATTTAGACAGATCACAGAAAAACACAGCTTCACAGCTTGACGTTTGCGTATAAAATAATTGTAATGTAAATAAGAAAAAGTTAACAAACAAATGTCAAATTAAACTCTGACTTTATTAAACACCTCAATGAGTACACTTGACAGTTTTCCATAAACTTAAAACGTTAAACAAGAAGTCTTCACATAATAGATGTTTTGCTATGTTACATTTAACCCAGTAAAGTCTTAATTATCCTGGAAACTGACTGAGCACCTTAAATAATTTTGACGGCCCTAAAAAGCCCCTAAATATCACCTAATTCCTCAGCAATATATATCTGTGTTCGACCAAAATTTATAAAGTTGGTCGGCTACCGTGACGCCAAGCGATTTTTCAATGTTTACTGGGCAATATTTTTAGCGATTTTTCAATGTTTAACAATATTTGCAAAGCACATAAAAAGCACAAAATAATAAACCCAATTAAGCAGTAAAAAGTCTTCACTGGATGGATGTTTTGCTAAGTTACAGTC
>NW_023458557.1:68942917-68948847 GCF_013731165.1 Rhagoletis pomonella
CAAAGTCTTAATTATCTCGGAAACTGGATGAGCTCCTATAATTATTTAGGTGACTCTAAAAAGCCCAAAAATAGCACGTAATTCCTCAATACTATTTATCCGTGTTCGACCAAAGTTTAAGAAGTGGGTTAGCTAGCGTGGCGTCAAACGGTTTTTCAGTGTTAACCGGGCAATATTTTTAAAGCCCATAAAAAGCACAAAAAAATAAGCCCAGAAAAGTAGTAAAGATACTTCATTGAATGAATGTTTTGCTAAGTTACGGTTAACTTAGCAAAGTCCTAATTATTTACCAAATGGTCGGAGCACAAAAAAAATGAAAAGTGGCCGAAAATAGCACACAATGAGCACAATAATACGAACAAATTTTTTCTTCATTTTTTCATTTTAGCGCCGCTAACTTGATTGAGCTCACTCAAGGTTCTAACAAAGAACATGTTGCGAATTTACTCTTCAAGCTACTCATGAAACCACTCTCATAAGCATGAAAGTGAAGAAATATTGCATATTGTGAACTCCCGTTTATGTGAATACATACATACATATCGTTTCGTTAATATAGAAAGTTCCTATCTCACATCGGAGCTGAAATACAAAAAGCCGTAACTAACTAAAAATGCAAAATTCAATTTTTAATTGATTATGATGCATTTCATCAAATCATAAGACCCCACATCGTTTTGTGCAATACAAAATTGTACTTAGTTACGGCTTTTTTGCATTTCAGCGAGGATGTGAGATAGGGCCTTTCTATATTAAGGTAACGATATATGCATATAAATATATACTTCTCTTGCTTCTGTAAGTGACATCATTATATCGTTTCTCGAAACTACAAAAAAAAAGAAAGTTTTTTGTATTTTCTTTTTTGCCATGTTTGTTGGTGGAAAATAGTCGTTTGGCATTATTATCAACATGCAACGCGGTGCAGCGAGGGAAATATGTGGTGTACGCATACATAAGTGATGCATTCAACAAAGTACCACAAAAAGGAGAGCTTATGTGTGAGTAAGTGTGGTGAAAAACTATCATTTCCGGTCGCCGAAGCCATGACGCTTTTCAACTATTTTAAAGCTTCATGTTGGTGTTGGTGTTTATTTCTTACATATCAATGCATACGTACATATATATGTATGTATGCAGTTGCGTAGCCGGAGGGGGGTTTTTTGAACCCAGGAAGATAGATGTCCCCAGAATAGCTTTATACAAATAGTTGAGGTTATCGGATTAAGTACATTGGTCGATTGCAAAAAATTAAAGCGTTGAATATTTATTCAATTGGCTCTAGATTTTGAGATATTTGGGATTAAAAGTGTCAATAAATGGAATTTTTCCCCATTTTTCGAACTGTTGTGGAATGTTTTGAGCAGCATAAAAAGAAAGCTTATGGTGATTTCGTTGCATTCCAAAAATGTTGCCCTTCTCCGTACAAATTGTGTTTGATGTTACACTCAACCTTTAAACTGCATGTTTGTGCCTTCTTGTCCTTGCCTAGCTCACGCATTTCCTAATATTGTCGTTTTAAGCAACCATCTGATTTCAAGGCAACCATATACCCTGACAACGCTTCAGCGAGCAGAGAATGTGCATTTTTTGCCATACAAGAGTGTGACATTTCCAAAAACGAACACAAAATTTCTTCGCCGTTTGCCTTTATTTTATAACCGAACACGAAAAAGGAAGGAGGCAATCAAAAGGCAGCATTTTTTAGTAGAAACGAAAACACTATTAGATGAACGACATTTATTCCAAAACAATAGAACAAATATGTATATTCGTTCATTAGTCATAAAAACAATGTTTTTTTAATACATACTTTTTTTTAAGTTGTCTTGTTATAGGTATAATTTATCGTAGGTTTCCTTTCCAGCAACGACATGCCTCGATATGATTAAAGGTGAAATTTCGTCTGATTTGAAGGAGTATATTGAGTGGAAGACCAAGCATTAAAAATTTTCGAAACATTTTACAGACATATTGAGCTCCTAAAAAAACGAATACAAAATTGAATTGCATTGTAATCAACAATTTTCTCGTCATCAGACTTCTTCATTGAGTTTCCTGAGATTTGAAGCAGCAACTGCAGAGTTCAAAGTCAGTGGCCTTATACAATTGTTTTGTTTTTCGAAAACAAGTTTTAAAGCCATATGTTCGGGGGATCTAATTTCTTACTTCGCGCTAAAAGGCCCATATTTTAGCCTTGACTTTTCCTCGTTTATAAGACTATTTTCTCCGTCAGTATCTTTCTACAGAAGCTCAAAAAATTCCAAAGCTCGATGTCTTGACTCCCCAGCATGCTAAAAAAAACTTACCAAGTGCCAATTGAATAATTAGAATGTCTTATTCTGATTCTAGCGGTGGTTAGCATTTTGTTAGGTTGTTTTATCAAATATCACTCTGGTCGGGAATCTGGCAAAAATATTCATATTTTCACTTATCCTGCCCTGCCCGATTTAGGTCCGTGAGGAACGTGTACGCTTACTTTCGCTTATGTTTGCAAATTATATGTATAACATTTGTAGATAATTTATAATTTTTTTAATATGTATTTTTGACAAATATTATTCGATCTCTACGTGATTCATATCAAATTTATGCCAGACTTGCAGCTATTATTTAAAGGGAATTAATCCATTATAAGATTACAGGTGTTAGGTTAACAGTAGATAAAGTGATTTATAAAAAATTTACCAAAATTGATTGGCATCTTTAGAAAAGCCCCATAAGTACTTTCTTTGTCCATATAAAACCTAATTCAGACGGTCTGAAAATACTAATGTGTGCAGGCTTATCAATTTAACTTATATAATAATAGATTGGTGCTTACAAAATATGCTAGTGTTTGACCGAGCTTCTCCTCCGATTTGTTGCGTGCGCCTTGCTGTTGTCACGCAAAGTGGAGGGATCTACAATTTTACGCCCACTCCTCAGAAATACGCTCGGAGGTTTGCCTTTGTCTGCCAAGGGGCGACCGCTATTAGAATTTTTTTTTTTTCATTAAATAATTTAATGAGAGAATACTTGTTCCTTATAATATTTGCTTATTACATCTGGAACCCCCAAAAAATTAAACGGCTATCATGTATAAAAGTTAAGTATTAAAGTTAAATTAAAAGCATTAAATTTTAATAAAAAAATATGAATCGGTCACTCGACCCATATATCAAAAATAACACATGCCACTCTAGGCATATTGTGTGTCTCAACTATAAATTATGGCTGGAAACTTTTTATCTCGTCCCCCTCTTCCCGAAAACCTGGCTGCGTCACTGTATATATGTATTCGCATTGCGCGCCTACTCCCGACGCCATTGCCTTTGTGCACTCAAGGAAAATTGTAATTTTGCATCTACATTTTAAAAATGTTTTCGTTTCTTTCTTTGTCATTTTAAATTTTCATTTGTATAACTAATTAGAATGTGCGTAAGTGAAATGTAAACCAAAAGTGCGAGTGGGGATGATAGCGCAAGGTAGTTAATCATCATTGTCACAAGGCAAGAACTTAGTGTATTCGTTGTACACGGATTATTTATTATGAATGAAAATAATGATATTTTAGCATCTAAAGACTATTTTACGTTAAACAAGTAAGAAAGTCTAAGTTCGAGTGGAGCCGAATATTAAATACCCGGCGCAATTATTAAATATATGTTTTTTCACCTTTACGAAACCTACCGCTAGATGGTAAGCCGGGGTGTATCAATTTTGAGTAAATTAGCGTCCTTAAATTTCGAAATATTGAAGTTTCAAGCATTTCTGAAATTTACCGTTATATGAAAAGCCGCCGTAATTTTAGTCCGATTTCAATAAATTTCAACGTTTTGCTTTTATGTGGCAAGCGCAATAAATACCGAATTTGGTACAAATTGGTAGAACGGTTACCGATATACATATATGTGATCATAAGTGGGTGGTGCCACGCCCATTTTCCAAAATTTTACCGTAAACGTCTTTCTTGGTAAAGAATTGTTGCAAGCATCAATTTTGAATAAATTTGCTTTAATATTTACTGATTTATCGAAGATTTCCTATTTCCGAAAATTACCGTTATATGGGATGTGGGCGTGGTTATTGTCCGATTTTTTAAATTTTCAGCCATTTAGTATGCTGTATCAAGGCCAACAACTGTGCCAAGAGTTTGGAAGAAATTGGTGCAGCGGTTACCAAGATATACACATGTTACCATAAGTGGGCGTGGCTACCCCATTTTCCAAAAATTTATAATATTCTTATTTTTCGTCTGAAAATTATTGTAAATATCCATTTTGAGTGAATTATCTTCAGTAGTTACTAAAATATCGCAGTTTTCGTATTTCTAGAAATTACCGTTATATGGGAAGTGGGCGTGGTTACATTCCGATTTCGCCCATTTTCAATACCAACCTACCTTCGATTAACGGAAACCTGCATACCAAATTTCGTTGAGATATCTCAATTTTTGCTCTACGGACAGACAGACATGTCTTAATCGATTTCTCTATTCATTCTGAGCATTTACGTATACATTTGTCTATATCTATCTCGATCCGTTTTGGCTGTTACAAACAACCGTTATGTGAACAAAGCTATATAACCCTTGTGCACAAGTGCGCTCGGGTATAAAAACATATCTCCAATTAGAGCTTTAAAATACATAGGGATGTACTACATTATTACTTAAAGAACTCTTCATATAGAAGCCTACCTCCGTGAATGTACTCAAGCTGAAACTACACATTTTCACATTACACACATAAATCACTTATAGCGTTTTCTTTTCTCGAAAAAAGGCTGCACTTGTCCTGCCTTGTGTTAGCGCTGTCACATTTTCATTCAGCCTTATCATGAGTTTCATTTTCCCCGAACCGGTTCACTTTTCACTTTTGATTTCGGATGACAAATTTTCGGGTGAATTTTTTTTTTAGGTGAAACTCAGGATAAGGCAGATTATCTTTTCTCAGCCTTTTCACAAGGCGTAGTGTTCTTTCCTCAGCAGGTTGCGCTCTGATCCGGCAAAAGTGCTGCCCTTTTTTTGAGAAAAGAAAACGCTATTACTTTCGATCAAATAACTTTACATAAATCAAGTGCGTTCAGACTTGCTTTAATGATTTCGGTATACATACATTTCATTAGCATGTGTACGTACGAGTGTGTGGTGATCTCAATAAAAATGATTGTATACGTTTAAGCAAGTTTTTATTAATTTTCTCAATAGTGGCTGCTAAAAAAAATTCCAACACATATTTTCTTCATTTGGTTCTTGATTTATGATATACTAGATCGCCCTCACCCGCATCGCTGAGTGTATGAAATTTCTACATGTTACATTGGGTAAAATTATTTCGAGAAAACTCAATTAAAAAACAGGAGGTTTAAAATTTGTTTAACCATCTTCAAAATATTTTCAAACCAAAACTTTCTTGAACTTCTCCCTTGTCATACTTTTTCAATAAACTTATCCCCTGAACTCGATCTGAGATTTTAAACAGATTGAAACCTCTTACATGTAGTTTTGAAATGAAGCTCATTAAAAATCATTTCGATTGAGACCCATATTGTATTAATTCATTTAAATTATTGAATAGTTTGAATTTAACTTTTTAAAGAGTTGGCAACCTTTTTAAACCTCTTTCGTCTAACACTCATATTCAAAATCATTTCGATTCATACCAATCTTCCATAAGCTATAATCTATAATAATATATATTTTGAAAGACTTTTTTATGTGTTCACTAAGCTCGAGAACGACAGAGCCGATTATTTTGAAATTTCGGGCACCTGCTTCAGACGTCCCAAGGATGGTTATAGGCTGAAAAAATTTCGATACATAAAGGGGTGTGGCACCTCCTATACAAAACCATTTTTTCTTACTGTATATCTCTGGAAGTGTTCATGGTAGAATACCGCAACTTGGTACGGAAATATATGAAATCAAACTTATAGTCATGGAGAAA
>NW_023458557.1:68948947-68964401 GCF_013731165.1 Rhagoletis pomonella
AATTCTACGGTTTTTCATTACACATATTCATATTGAACAGGTGTATACTACTGAGCGTTTCCTGCTGTTTTATATGATTTTCGAAAACAAATCCTAGCTTCGTTTACTCCTAGCGAACAGCTGTTAAAAGCTCTGAATTTCTTTTCGATTTCCAACCAGCTCTTGAGTGTTGTGCAAGCAAACTTCCGCACCATCAGCGTCAACAAATCTTGAAGGTGTTGAAATATCTGGACATGAATGAATATAATATATCCGCAAGATAAACCTAAGTTGGCCAGTTAAATTTTAAATCCTTTTTTGAAGAGTGTTTGAATTTCAACAGAGTTATTATAAGTTTGTTAATACATATGAGTAGTCCACTTGCAAACAGCGTTATGTGATTTTATAATAGAAAGCCAGTGTTGCCAGGTCTTGGGCATGAGAAAACGTCCCTCTTGGTTTGAAAAAACGTCATTTCCCTCCCAAAAACGTCTTATTCAAATGAATGTACAAAAAATTGTTCTTATTAAACTTTTATTGTATACAAAGGTACATATGTACGTAAGGTATATTAAAATATAGTTTTGACAGAGCAAATTTAAAATTCATTGTAAACTGGTTTGAGATCGTTAATATAAAAATAATTTTATACATACACTTGTGATCAGCTGATTAAGTCATCACCATTTTGATCGATTTTGGCTGTTTCTCTTTTGTTTATTTAATGTTTATTATATTTTTCCATAAAAGCCATTATATAATAAAAAAAATATAAATCCACATTTCAAACTTTGTGCAAAAATTATAAAAAATCTGCAAAGCTTAAGCTAGATTTTCAAATTTTTATTTAGATTTTTTAGAATTTTTTTGAGTACGCAGTTTGATAGCCCATTAAATTTCAGGGCAATAATGTGTATGTTTTAAGTTGCTAAAGAACCGGGTCGATTTTTAATAATTTTTTTTGGGTTCATTACATTTTCAATGAAGTCTTAAAAAAGTCGCCTACTTTTTATGCTGCTACAGCTTTTTTGATGCTTTTGCGAGCGTGCGTGTTGCAAGAGATTCCTGATTTGGCTTTTAATGTGCAATTGCAAACATTACAATTAAGCCCCGTAACCTCAAGTGTTTACACAACCAGCCTTTGACACGGGATCCTTAGTCCAAGAAACCAAAAAAATGCGCGTACGCATGGTATGCATCATATTTAAGTCATCTTTGCCCAAAGAATAAATATCTTTTGAAGCAGCTGTTGCAAAACACAAAGCTTGAAAAGATTTATTAAGAAATTAATTCAAAATCAGTTCTACTTACAAGATCTAGTAACAGAGAAAAATTACTGGGAAGTTAAAAAACGTAATTTTTTACACAAAAAACGTCCAAACGTCAACAGGATACAAAAAACGTCCAAATGACGTTAAAAACGTCAACCTGGCAACGCTGTAGAAAGCCATAAATTTGAAAAAACGACTACGACAACAAGTAACATTTGAATTGAATCTTTTTTTATTATTACCTGGAAATTTGGATAAATAAGAGCCTTATAAAATTATATCATAACATAACATGACATAAGATATTATTAAGATTCTATACGGCCTAAAGCAGTTTTATATGTTCATCAGAAGATGGATACTTTTGAAAGTTTATAAATAAGTATGATAACGACTTTTGGAAGAAGAGTTAACATTCGATGCTATTTTTTCAGAATATAAAAAGATTTTGTACTGTGTTGTTAGTGGACATGAAGCTACTTTAAATACTGGTACGTAATCCACCAAAAAACTAAAAATCGAAAAAATTTTACATAGCGCACTTTGCAAGTGGACTACTCAAATTCGGAAATATGGATTTCCACGGTGTTTCTACTCATATATTGTGAGTACACTTTGGGGTATACTTACGGTGACCATCCGTCCTGTATTATACGGGACAGTCCTCGTTTTTGACCCTTTATCCTTGTAATTTATTCTGTTATTGTCCTGTATTTGTCCCGTATTCGGTGTTCCGACGTCTTAGCAGCTCATTAAAATGGCATGCCTGTGAACGAATTTTAAGTGATGTTAGTTTATGATCGTAATTTACTTTATAAACAGTTATTATTTTCTACTCTGAATGCCTGTGATTCGAAGTTAAGAATACATACAGTGGCCAAAATATAAATTAGGACTCGGCATTTTAGTAAGTTTTGGCTATTTTTCCTTAGTTTATTTAATGTTTATTCTTTATTTTATGAAAAAAAGCTCTTTTCCTAACAAAAACCATCTAATACCAAATTTCCATCTTTGTGCAAAAAACCCAAAAAATTTATTTTGCAATGTTTCTCCAAAATTTAAAACTTTTTAATTAGAATTTTAGACAAAAATTTTGTCTGCAGTTTTGTAACTCATTAAGATTTATTGTAATAAAGTGCTTGTGGAAATTGCTGGTCATTTGCTTCTCTTTCAAAAAAATTGTGGAGCATACTTACTTTGTATGAAAAAAAAGCGTAACACAAAAATTTAACGATTTTTTTTATTTTACGGGGTAAAAATCTCGAGAAACCCATCATACAAATTTGTGATGGATACTGTATCAGGGAAAACAGTGTAACAAAAATTTCAAAATTATTCGTTTGGCTCTCATAATTATGGTCAGGGTAGGTATACTTCAGCCCAAGAGAAGAAAAGGGTTAAATATGTGCTCTTGTAGCCAACGAACGATATATGAACAAAATCTATTTTTATACGGAAGAAAATGCGCAACACCCTCGACCAAAGAAATTGTCAAAAATCAACAGTACTTTCTAGCCACTCCAGGCTTCCACTTTATTGCACTTAAATTGAATGGGCTATAAAACTCCATACAAAAAAAATATATATATATATAAAAAACCTGACGATTTTCTTGTAATTGTTACAAAGTTAGAAACTTTGAGTTTTATTGTAGTATGACCTATATTTTTATTGAAAATTATTAAAATTTAAATAAAAAAAAATATTTTCAAAATATGGAAAAAACTTAATGTACCATTTTGACTGACACTTACGGCAGATGGCAATGAAATATGGCCTAAGCGATCTATGCATGGTAAACCATGCCCTATTTTTCTGGGAAAAGAATTACTAAGGGTCCAGTCTTGTCAGTTAATAGGTCATGCCGTATTTTGCTATCACGACGTCATGTTTTCTCCCATAATTCGGTAAGTTAGCACGAGTTCCATGTTCCCAAGAGAAGTCTACAAATAGTCAAGGCCGCTACCAACCTTTCCAATACTGGATCGATACAAGAATGACAAGTTTGTTGCTTATACGCACGTTCAAATATAGTAGTAGATCCGACAAACGCACGACCTTCACCCATTTGTTTAATGGATGTAATATACTTTGCATGTCATTTAACGTGCCAGGATGTTTTTAATTAAATGTTAAAAATTATTGTAATTTTTTTAATTTTGCGCTCATTTGATTAAATATTTAATTATACACATATATCCAATCGAAAGCAAAAAGTCTATAGAATGTGTTAAATAGATGAGTGAAAATTACTAATATTACCTACCTGTTCATACCGGCCAACCCCATAGGTAGGCCAGGAAATAAATAGACAATCCACCTTTTCACGTTTTATAGGCTTAATACTTTCGATTGGTAAATAATTTGTTCATTAAACAAATGAGTACAGAATTAAAGAAATAAAAATAATTTTTGAATATTAAATTAGGACAGGATTATTTCAGCCAACCCACTCGCAACATTAACACGTTAAATTTCATTAAAAAAAATTTCATCCATTAAACAGATAGGTGAAGGTCGTGAATTTGTCGGATCTTATACTAATATATTTGTTTTATTCCGAGTGCATCTACTCATACGTCTATGAGCAGCCGCCGCCGTAAAAAAGGTAAATAATATTTCGACACTACCGACATAAATTTTAGGCATTTCACTACTGGCGTACCGTAAGTGAACGCGGGGCTCTGATTGCCACCTGACTCTCTGAGTAGGTAGATTTTAAATTCCCTTACCGCTATTATATGCAACGGCAGTCAATCGACTGCTTCCTTAAAAACCGAAGCCTCTGTTTGGAAAACACTACTGTGACATGGGAGCCTAAATTAAGGGTTGGTGGAGATTTCCTTTATTGACCTCTCTTTGCAGCAATATTGAGGTTTATATTTTCATCGTAGAATATTACTTGTAGTTAAGGAGTTAAAATGCTCTTACGCTCTTTCCAAAATCGAGTATCACTTAACGCGTGTTCACATTGTTGTAATTTACAGCTCATTCGTAATTTTTAAGCAAAATATGCTGAAATCAAGTAATTCCGCTTTCTAAAACTGTCAATAAATTAAGTAGAAATGAGATAATATATCACAAATCAAGATCCAAATAAAGAAAATATGTGTTGTAATTTTTTTAGCCGCCACTAGTGGGGAAATTAATAAAAAAAAATACCTAAAGGCATGCAACCGTTTCTATTGAGATCACCACACACTCGTGCGTACACATTCCAATGAAATATATGGGAAATGTTTAGTTATTGGCCCACCGTTTTTGGGGTGGGGGGCGGAGGAGGAGGGGGCGGGGCCCCCCAAACCCCCCTCATTCGAAAGGGGACAGTCGCCACTTTACGAAAAGCCCCACCCCCCCCTTGGGGACCTCCCACAGACCCCTAGGGAACCGTTTGAAAATGGGGTAAAAACGTAATTTTCCGAGGCAAACTGAGCAGTTTCAAGTGGAATATAACCCAACTAACGAAAAACGTGGGATTTTTAAATAAAAGAAATTATCCCAAGTTGGTTATCAGGCGATTTGAAAAAAAAAAAATGATGGGGAAAAAATTAACTAACAATATTGTGAAATTAAGAAAAAAGCGACAGATAGAAATGTTCGGCCGCACTTAGGGATTATAACCCTCACTACGTAGAATTCTCTTCTGTGTTGCCAAAGAAAGGGGGTTGAACACCTTTTGCAGAGAACACCTTTCTGCGTAGGCGGCCTTCGGCCGCACTTAGGGATTATAACCCTCAGGCAGTAGAATTCTCCTTTCTGTGGTGCCAAAGAAAAGGGGGCGAACACCTTTTGCATAGAACACCTTTCTGCGTAGGCGGCCTTCGGCCGCACTTAGGGATTATAACCCTCAGGCAGTAGAATTCTCCTTTCTGTGGTGCCAAAGAAAAGGGGCCGAACACCTTTCTGCGTAGAACACCTTTCTGCGTAGGCGGCCTTCGGCCGCACTTAGGGATTATAACCCTCAGGCAGTAGAATTCTCCTTCCTGTGGTGCCAAAGAAAAGGGGCCGAACACCTTTTGCATAGAACGCCTTTCTGCGTAGGCGGCCTTCGGCCGCACTTAGGGATTATAACCCTCAGGCAGTAGAATTCTCCTTTCTGTGGTGCCAAAGAAAGGGGGCCGAACACCTTTTGCATAGAACACCTTTCTGCGTAGGCGGCCTTCGGCCGCACTTAGGGATTATAACCCTCAGCGAAAGGAGCCACAGGGACAGTAAATACATATTTTCCATGGAAAGGTTTATATTTTTAATGCTGACTGGGTTATATCATATTTTCTTTTGTCTCTCATCCTTCTTGTATATTTAGCAGTTTGACAGCTAAACGCCACCATTTAATGTGCATATGCAACCAAAGGCAAACGCGTGGTTTTGAAGATGTTTTTATTTAATAAATTGTGATTGATAGATTAAAATTAAAGTAATAAAGAAAGTTGTAACAAGTCGAATAAAGTTTAAAGTGAAGGGGAATATAAAAATGCATTAGTGAAGTGGCTGCTTTAAGGAAAATAGGAGTGATAAATGTGAGCTATTTTCCGAATTTTACAAAAAAGGGCATATTTCAAACCCAATTTGTAAATAAATTAGTGACCAAAAATTACAATAGTGGATGTTAAAGTAATGGGTAGACCCTTGGCTACAAGTGTGTGCAATTTTTTTTTGGATCGGGTCACCCCTTTGGACGCAATACCCCGAAATAGGTGGGCCACTTACTAAACCGTACCCAAATATATGTATACAGAAATCATTAAAGCAAGTCTGAACCCACTTGATTTATGTGAAATAATTTGATCGAAAGTAATAGCGTTTTCTTTTTTTTTTTTAAAAGGGCAGCACTTTTGCCGAATCAGAGCGCAACTTGCTGAGAGAGGAACACGACGCTAACACAAGGCAGGACAAGTGCAGCCTTTTTTCGAGAAAAGAAAACGCTATAAGTGATTTATGCTGTTATGTGAACATATGTAGTTTCAGCTTGAGTACATTCACGGAGGTAGTCTTCTATATGAAAAGTTCTTTAAGTAATAATGTAGTGAATCCCTATGTATTTTAAAGCTCTAATTGGAGATATGTTTTTTAACTTAAAATAGTCTCTAGATGCTAAAATATCATTATTTTCATTCATAATAAATAATCCGTGTACAACGAATACACTAAGTTCTTGCCTTGTGACAATGATGATTAACTAGCTTGCGCTATCATCCCCACTTGCACTTTTGGTTTACATTTCACTTACACATTCTAATTAGTTATACATACAAATGAAAAGTTAAAATGACAAAGAAAGAAACGAAAAACTTTTTAAAATGTAGATGCGAAATTACAATTTTCCTTGAGTGCACAAAGGCAATGGCGTCGGGAGTAGGCGCGCAATGCGAATACAACTATACAGTGGCGAAGCCAGGCTTTCGGGGAGAAGGGAGTGAGATAAGAAGTTTTCAGTGATAATTTAAAGTTGGTATACACAATGGCGTGTGTTATTTTTCATATATGGGCCGAGTGGCTGATACATATTTTTTTTTTATTAAAATTTAATGTTTTTATTTTAACTGTTGAGACATGATATTAGTTTATTTTTTTGAGGATGCCACAAGTAATAAGCAAATATTATAAGGAACATGTATTCTCTGATTAAGTTAATTAATAAAAAAAAAATTCTAATAGCGGTCGCCCCTTGGCAGACAAAGGCAAACCTCCGAGCGTATTACTGCGGAGTGGGCGTAAAATTGTAGATCCCTCCAAGTGACAACATCAAGGCGCACGCAACAAATCGGATGAGAAGCTCGGCCAAACACTAGCATATTTTGTAAGCACCAATCTATTATTATATAAGTTAAATTGATAAGCCTGCACACATTAGTATTTTCAGACCATCTGAATTAGGTTTTATATGGACAAAGAAAGTACTTATGGGGCTTTTCTAAAGATGCCAATAAATTTTGGTAAATTTTTTATAAATCACTTTATCTACTGTTAACCTAACACCTGTAATCTTATAATGGATTAATTCCCTTTAAATAATAGCTGCAAGTCTGGCATAAATTTGATATGAATCACGTAGAGATCGAATAATATTTGTCAAAAATACATATTAAAAAAAATTATAAATTATCTACAAATGTTATACATATAATTTGCAAACATAAGCGAAAGTAAGCGTACACGTTCCTCACGGACCTACATCGGGCAGGACAGGATAAATGAAAATATGAATATTTTTGCCAGATTCCCGACCAGAGTGATATTTGATAAAACAACCTAACAAAATGCTAACCACCGCTAGAATCAGAATAAGACATTCTAATTATTCAATTGGCACTTGGTAAGTTCTTTTTAGCATGCTGGGGAGTCAAGACACCGAGCTTTGGCATTTTTGAGCTTCTATAGAAAGATACTGACGGAGAAAATAGTCTTATAAACGAGGAAAAGTCAAGGCTAAAATATGGGCCTTTTAGCGCGAAGTAAGAAATTAGATCCCCCTAACATATGGCTTTAAAACTTGTTTTCGAAAAACAAAACAATTGTATAAGGCCACTGACTTTGAACTCTGCAGTTGCTGCTTCAAATCTCAGGAAACTCAATGAAGAAGTCTGATGACGAGAAAATTGTTGATTACAATGCAATTCAATTTTGTATTCGTTTTTTTAGGAGCTCAATATGACTGTAAAATGTTTCGAAAATTTTTAATGCTTGGTCTTCCACTCAATATACTCCTTCAAATCAGACGAAATTTCACCTTTAATCATATCGAGGCATGTCGTTGCTGGAAAGGAAACCTACGATAAATTATACCTATAACAAGACAACTTAAAAAAAAGTATGTATTAAAAAAACATTGTTTTTATGACTAATGAACGAATATACATATTTGTTCTATTGTTTTGGAATAAATGTCGTCCATCTAATAGTGTTTTCGTTTCTACTAAAAAATGCTGCCTTTTGATTGCCCCCTTCCTTTTTCGTGTTCGGTTATAAAATAAAGGCAAACGGCGAAGAAATTTTGTGTTCGTTTTTGGAAATGTCACACTCTTGTATGGCAAAAAATGCACATTCTCTGCTCGCTGAAGCGTTGTCAGGGTATAGGTTGCCTTGAAATCAGATGGCTGCTTAAAATGACAATATTATGAAATGCGTGAGCTAGGCAAGGACAAGAAGGCACAAACATGCAGTTTAAAGGTTGAGTGTAACATCAAACACAATTTGTACGTTTTTGGAATGCAACGAAATCACCATAAGCTTTCTTTTTATGCTGCTCAAAACATTCCACAACAGTTCGAAAAATGGGGAAAAATTCCATTTATTGACACTTTTAATCCAAAATATCTCAAAATCTAGAGCCAATTGAATAAATATTCAACGCTTTAATTTTTTGCAATCGACCAATGTACTTAAACCGATAACCTCAAATATTTGTATAAAGCTATTCTGGGGACATCTATCTTCCTGGGTTCCACCCCCCTCCGGCTACGCAACTGCATACATACATATATATGTACGTATGCATTGATATGTAAGAAATAAACACCAACACCAACATGAAGCTTTAAAATAGTTGAAAAGCGTCATGGCTTCGGCGACCGGAAATGATAGTTTTTCACCAAACTTACTCACACATAAGCTCCGCTTTCTGTGGTACTTTGTTGAATGCATCACTTATGTATGCGTACACCACATATTTCCCTCGCTGCACCGCGTTGCATGTTGGTAATAATGCCAAACGACTATTTTCCACCAACAAACATGGCAAAAAAGAAAATACTATAAACTTTATTTTTTTTTGTGGATTCGACAAACGATATAATGATGTCACTTACAGAAGCAAGAGAAGTATTTATACGCATATATCGTTTCCTTAATATAGAAAGGCCCTATCTCACATCCTCGCTGAAATGCAAAAAAGCCGTAACTAAGTACAATTTTGTATTGCACAAAACGATGTGGGGTCTTATGATTTGATGAAATGCATCATAATCAATTAAAAATTGAATTTTGCATTTTTAATTAGTTACGGCTCTTTGTATTTCAGCGCCGATGTGAGATAGGAACTTTCTATATTAACGCAACGATATGTATGTATGTATTCACATAAGTTTCATGAGTAGCTTGAAGAGTAAATTCGCAACATGTTCTTTGTTAGAACCTTGAGTGCAGAGTTGGTGGTTGAACTGAACGTTTTCATAAACACCAGTACACATTTTGTATTAAAATTCCGTATATTTCACACACTGTGACTCTGTGGCTTTGTGAATATTTTAGTATTATCAGGTTTGACTCATTAGCGGGACACAGACTCTGCCTTTCTTGCTTATATGTACATATATGTGTATGCAACTGTGGGCTGTGTAAGATATGGAAAAAAATATTACTAATACGCCATGTAGTACGCATTTATGATTTATCACATTTAAATTCTTTTCTTGTTAAAGTTTGAACTTTTTCGTCATTCACAATGCTAACTTAAAATGAAAATATTTTAGAGAAACACCTGATCTAGAGAAACTATATTTAGAACTGGAATCTACGACCCAAAATTAGGTTTACCAGTCTCGATTTTTTTGTGTCATTTCAGCGTTCCTACAGTTTTATCTGTTCCTTAGCAATTTTAGTCGAATATGCTTCGTAGTACGGATTCCAGATGAATGAGAAATGTTCAAAACGACTTCTTACTTAGATACCGTAAAGGGTTTTCAGATTTAAAAATAAAAGTAACAATTAAGTCAATACATTTAGAGAAAGAGAAACTGGAGTCAATATATTCATCAATGTCGGCGGTTATCAATATTTGCTTTATTACCTTTGGGAAGGATATTGAAAAACGTATATCAAACCGGCTATTCTACCAGCAGGGTGCTGGTATATACGTCTATATTTGTATGCTTTTTTTTAAGAGGAGGAAGCATCGAAAGTCTATACCCGTCAATGTGGGACTTTACCCCGAACTAAACCTCCAACTGTCCAAGTTGCTATTCCCCCGGTACCACCGTTAAGTATTTCGTCGGCAGGTGGTTTGAGCTCTAGGCTCGCACGTTCGTTCCAGTCGGATGTACTCAGTCCTGGGCTATGCGTGTTAGGGTTTGCCACCTCTTGTTTAAAATGAATTGCCTTTTTTGACACTATTTATTTATATCTTTGTTACAGAAACGACTTACAATTTAGCACCCATGAATAGTTAGAACAAAATATCTGTGAAATTCAGCAAGCGTCTAGCTGCATTTTGTCGCTGGTTTTGCAATTGAACAGAGCGCCTTTGCGGTTGGAACGGCCTAGGTTCCAATTCGTGCCTACGCTACTTGTGCCCGAGTGTCGAAGCCGCACCTCTTTGGTGGCTGGAACGGCCTAGGTTCAAGTCCGCGCTTGCGCTTCTTCTCTTCTTTATTGGCGCTGTAACCGCCTACGCGATTTTGGCCGAGTCCAGAGCAGCGCGCCAATCATTTATCTTCAGTGCCAATTGGAAATGCCAAGTGAAGCCAAGTCCTTCTCCACCTGGTCTTTCCAACGCAGAGGAGGCCTTCCTCTTCCTCTGTTACCAGCATCGCGGCCCGCGTTGAATATTTTCAGAGCAGGAGCGTTTCTGTCCATCCGAACGACATGGCCAGCGGAGCCGCTGAATTTTAATTCCCTGCACTATGCGCTTGCGCTTAGAGTGCAATAATTTCGAGGCCGCACTGCCTGGGTGGCTGGAATGGCCTGGGTTTTAGTCTGCGCCTTAGCTTTCTTCAGGAATATCATGTTTAAGAGGCGGTCAGATCTTTCCAGGCGGATGGAACGACCTAGGCTCCATTTGCATTTTGCTGATACGCGGTTTTGTACTTTAAACGACGATATGTACTTAAATATGATAACATATACGAGAATTATTTAACCACTGAAAAAAATCACCAAAAAGAAAAATTTAAAAACGCAAAGTGAATCATACGACTTTTTATGTACACAGTGCAAATGTAAATATTTTACTTGGTGCTTAAATGTGGATGCTGTTGTCTGCGTTAAGTGCTCAAAAGAAGACACACTTGACAAAATTTAATGGAGCATTTAAGTAAAGTTGGCTGGTTCACACAAAAGTACTAATTCACATTCTTATACATACATGCTTGTGTGTGTTATATTGGATTCTACGGCATTTTAAATTGTGTAACTCCACCCTTTCGGCTTGTACAGAGGTGATATTTATGTTGTGGAAATATGTATAGTTCAAATTTGGTTTGTTTTGTTTTCATTTTGATGCGTATTGTAAACGGTTTCAGAGTGTTTATTCATCACACATGTGGGTGTCGAAGGTTTGTTTTAAGGAAAGAGCACACACTCGCACATGCTAACATACATATACATATGTACATACAAGTATGTGCTTGATTTTAGCTCCGACAGCTATTGTGTACTTAAAAACGCGCTCGTCCTCTTTCATAAGCTTAGGCAATTACACGGCGTCAATGGAAAAGTATTTGAGTAAAATTTTGGTTACTGAAATTTGTTTGATAATTCCTGGGTATTCTTGCAAGAATGGTAAACCCCGAATTTGGCGGTATTGTGTAAAAGGGGAGAACTTCAGTAAAATCAGATAATTTTAATTGTTTTTTACTGTTCTTGAATTTCGCCAAGTCACGGATTTTTGAATTTACTCAGGCCAGATGGGCCAATAGTTCGGCTCTCGAGGCCATGCTGACAAAAAATTTTCACAATTAGGGGAAAATGGAATGGAAAATGGTTTCTGGTATGCCGATCCCTTCTTTAGGGAGAAAAAAATCAAACTTTAACATGGAAAATGTTACTCATACGCCATGCACGAGTAAGTACGGGTGCGGTTATGTACATTATGTCGTATGAATACCATGATTTCCTCCTCATTTTTAACCGACTTCCAAAAAAGGATGAGGTTATCAGTTCGTCGGAATATTTAATATTTTTTTTAATGTATATTACCGCATAACATTAGACCACGTCAACCAATTTCGGCAATTCTTTTTGCATCGGAAAAGTATGGTCTCAGAGGTCACACACTAATCTGGTTAAGATCCGATCAGTGGATCGTGAGATATATATATATATTTTTTTTTATGAGAATTGAAGTCGGTTTTTTTTGCTAAAAATTAGTCGTTCATATAAAAAATTATTGCACATTTTAATTTGACCGTTCACAACTATTTTATTTATCCATCGATTTTTATCGTTAGTGACTTGTTTTTTTCCTGCAAAGAAAACAGGCTTTAATACAAATACAAAAAATTTACAAATTTTTTTTTAATTTTTTTTTTCTTAAAAGTGCAAATATCTTCGAAAAAAGACCTGATCTGGCAAAACGGTGTACAGATTCATAATCAACGCCCCAATATCAAGTTTACGTGTTTCCGAGTATTTTTGTGTCATTCCAAAACTTGATATTTTCCCTACAGTTATATTAAAGTAGTTTTTAAATGCGAATATATACTTAAGGTGTTTATTGTTCCTTAAAAAAGTGTAATATAATTAATTTTCTGCATTGAAAGAAATGACCAAATCCTCGTACTGTAGAATTTAATGAAATATGTAAGTCAATGCATCTATGTCCTTGACTTCAAATTGAAGATGCAGGTTCAATGCCAAATTTCTGTCGTGGTATATTAGCAACCTCTGTACAAATCTTTCTCCCTAACGCCCCAACTCAATTTATTTAGTTATTTACTTGAATGCAATTTCGTTGTACAGCTGTGACATTCTACTCCCCGCGATGACTTTTAATAAACAGAAATGATTGCAACTGCGATGCGCATTCGTCGAAAAGCTATGTGCTCATGAAGAAAACATTTTTGTTCGACACTTACAATGCACGTTCGCTGTGTGACATTTGCTACTTTCGTTATAGCACTTGGCACTTGGCACTTGGCACTTTCCACTCAGAAGTTGCATTTTCGATGTTCTGCCAGAAAATATTCAGAAAATTTAAAGAATGTCAATAAACTGAATGGAGATTGCTGAAAAGCAAAAAATATCACACACGCTCTCCGTGTTAGTAGGTAGCGGGAGTAGCAGCCTCTTCCACCCTCCGCCTGCATCAACATTATATATTTGCCTAGATGCTGACTGGGTGTGAAAAAATCAGTTAAAACATTTCATGTCACATAAAAACAAGAATCAGTACAGTTTGATAGACGGAAGCAACGATAAGACGAGACAAGACAAGCAGCAGGACAAGTAGCAGGAAGCCGAATAGTGTCGATCAAACAAGCAAGCTGTGGAAGTGAAGGCGTGCGGCCAGAAACAAACGGCACTAAAGGAGAAATTACTTGACAGCCATGAAAACAAAAGTTGCATTCTTCCAGCACTACTAACTACAACTCGCTATGTAGTAGTAATAAGGAAGTGGGAAGTTGATTGTCCCAGCAGAAAAAAAGTGTGAAAATGTGGTTGTTATTGTTGTTGGCAACCGCACATAAATACCAAGGTTCTATGAAAGTATAAAGCCGAATATGTATGCTTATGTACATACACATGTTGTTAGAAATGTAGGTAAAATTTAAATGCCTCTAAAATACAGATATGTATATTTACGTATATGAACTTATGAACATAGATAGAAATAATGAAGAAATTTGCAGGGATGTCTGTAGTAAATCTTGAAGTGTCGGCATGAGTGACGTAAATACATACTTTCACTTTGCAAATGCACAACTACATAAATTTACATATTTAAATACTCCGATTTCACACTTACGAACATTTGACAGTTTTTGTTTTTTCTTGTCGTCGACAATGTCTGTGCAACAGCAGATACCAGGGAGAGATTTGTTCGACTAATGTTGCAAAGGTTAAGGCCTGTCAAAACAATTATTGTCGTACAAACACCAGCTGCAACAAAAACAATAATTAAAATCAAAAAACAGAGGAACACCAACAAATACTTTGAATTCCAAGCAACATTGTTGTGGCTGTGTAAACGTAATAATGGCAGAAGAGAGAAATATTTCAAGGATAAATTAAATAAGTAAAAAAGTTAAAGTTCGGCTGGAGCCGAACATTAAATAACCGGCGCAAGTATTAAATATAGTTTTTCACCTTTATGAAAACTACCGTTACAATGTAAGAAGAGTGTTTTTACCCATATTTCTAACAATATCGATAGCATGTTTAGTTATGCTTAATAAGATAAACTTATATGGATAGATGTAGGCGGTATCACGCCCACTTTCCAAAATTCTAAAATAATGTTACTTATTTCAAGGGATTGTTGTTTGTACCAATTTTGAGTAAATTAGCGTCCTTAAATTTCGAAATATCGAAGCTTGAGGAATTTCTGAAATTTACCGTCATATGAAAAATGTGTTTTTTGTTAAAGAGTTATTGCAAGCATCAATTTTGAATAAATTAGCTTCTGTATTTACTGATTTATCGAAGATTTCGTATTTCTCTAAATTACCGTTATATGAGATGTGGGCGTGGTTATTGTCCGATTTTGTACCAAGGCTGACAACTGCGCAAAGCTTGGGATAAATATGTGAAGCGGTTCCGAATATATACACATTTAATCATAAGGGAGCGTGGCTACGCCCATTTTACAAAAATGTATAATATTTTTTATTTCCCGTCTCAAAATCATTGTAAATATCAATTTGGAGTGCACAAGTGCGCTCGGTTATAAAAATACACTTAGGTCTCTTTTTTTGCTCAATAATACCTCACTGGATTTTTTTATGCGGTTTTTTTTATAATTTTTTACATGTAGTATCTGAATTTATGACATTTTTGAAAATGCTGGAACGCATCCCCTGTTTTTGTATGAAAGTAAAGAACTTTTTTATGCGGCTTTCTGAGGGACGCATGTACCGCATAAAAAGAGACCTAAGTGTATAGTACTTTGCAGACACAAGTGCCGCTGGATGATAAAGGGGGTGATCTTAGTTGCGCGACGAGTCTGCTAGTGGTTGAAGATATTTTGAAGAATATATTTACATAAAATGATTCCGCGGTTAATTCTGGTACTCTCCTTTTAACTATTGAAGATTTAGATACGGAATCCGCAAAACCACATCATCAACTGAAAGTGACGTGGATGGGTTATCCACATATCTCTTCAAAAGTTGATATGGTTTTGTCTAACCTCTTTTACTGATTTTCAACTAATCCCTCGAGGTAGAATAGCAAAAGTAAGGTTTTACTGTAAACAGTTGCCACCATTTAAAAAATTATATTTAAATTATCTAAAAAAATAAACCAATTATTACAAACTGGGTATCTAT
>NW_023458557.1:68964501-68968388 GCF_013731165.1 Rhagoletis pomonella
ATAGGGCTTTATTCCTGACCTTTATTTAGGAGTGATGCCATTTCTTCGAACAATCAAGTTCGAATTAGTTCATCAGTTTATTGAAATAGTACATGTGTATCACAATATCAGACGAAGAAATTTAGGAACATTTCGTAATACTTTTGAGAAGGAATTTCAAAAATGAGAAGTCAAATTAGAGACCTTACGGCTCTATTCTGTATCAGTGACAAATTCTCGGCACAGTTTTTATTTCGGGAAAATATATGGCAAAGTTTAAATTTGTCAGTATAAATAATTCTGTCACCGATACAGAATTGGGCTATTGACCTCTAGCTGTGTGATAAAAAATTATTTCTTTAATTAAGAACTTTTTTCATCGGTATAAGGTGATTTGAAATTCGATAAAAAATAAAAACATGCACTATGCGCGACTGCTCTTCACTCAGAAACGGCTGCACGGTTTTGATGAAATATGGCACTCGAATATCTTATAACTCTGATCAGTGGCGTAGCCAGGGGGAGATTTGGAGGGATAGATCCCCCCCTTCGTCAATGAAATAAAATTTTTTTACTTTTGAATTAATAACACCATACTTTTTTATCATTCTGATTTATAATTTTTTTATTTCAGGCTGATAACAAATTATCTTAAATGAATATATAAAATTATCGGTTGGTGGATTATGCATTTGAATATTGAGCCTAGTCATGTTAGTGCTGCTAAATTAGAGCACAAAATCATGGAATACTCTGATTGGCTGGATGCTGAGTCTCGCATCATTTCAGCTATGTAAATACATGATTCAATAATTAAAGGTTAAAGGGGACGAATGAAATTCCTTGTTGCGAAATGGTAGTAGAAAAATACGCAAAAAAGGCACTTAGTAGTGAAATTCCTTCTGTAAATTTTTATGTATTTGCAGGAAGTTTGGCATTTTAAATGAAATATTGAAAGAAATATTAAGGTATCTACATAAACTACGTAATTTATGTGCTATTTAGCGGTATAAAAAGTGCAAAAGAGCTCAAAATTAAAATAAATCTACTATGAGTTTTATGTAAAAATCGAATTTAAAATCAATTCTTGTTTTCATCAGTTAAATGTGCTTTATATGCATATACAAATATACATATTGTACAAAAATCTATAATACTATTTCACGTGAAAACTACACTTTTTCAAGTGTAATTTGCAAAGAAGCAACACGGTGCCACTGCTAAGGGAGCGGTGCGAGAAAGACAACTGTCATTTTATCTAACTTTTAATTACTGAATCATGATCTATATATATACCAGCAAAGTATGGAATTTCAAAATTTCAAATTATGCCTAATGGCCTACAAAAATAGTACCGAAAAGGAGAGGAAAGTACCACAAAGTTCAAATTACTTCTCTTTAAGGCTTTTTAAGAACAATATATTTTCAGAAATATTAGGTACGCGGAAATAATATAATAATTATTAATTAATTGAATTACACTGTTCGGGAGTCGGCTGGGGAATCGACGTGGCCAAGTTTTTCTAAAAGTCGGAATTGTATTTAGAAAAGTAATTTCTCAGTTTTTTCAGGCTGGCGATCTTAAGCATTTTTTTTTTTTTAATTTGAAGTTGGTTGTCGCAGAGCAGTATTCAAAATAATTAAAAGTGTTTAAAATGCAAATATTTATACCATCAAAAGGAATCTGAAACTGCCGTTTATTTTTAACAAAAAGTGTTTATTTTTACCAAAAACGCCGCGGCTGCTGGGTGCACATTAGTGCAAATAAACATGAGGAAACATTGTTTAGAAACGTTGTTAAGAAATTTTGTTTGCACTTTTCCTTCATGTTCCTTCCATCCTCCATATTCTTTATTTTATGTATGTACATATCAGAGTATTTTCCTTCAGTTCTACAATAAAAATTCAATAAATTTTACAGGAAGTTTGTCGAAAAAAGAAGAATAGAAGCTGAACTCGGAATTCCTCGAAGCTTAAGTATAGTTTAGTTCGCTTCCTAGGTCCTTTTTAATGTAGGCACTCGAAAAATTTTCTAATCACAAAATTATGTAGAATTTCAAATAAAATTGTCTTATAAATTTCACCTGCTACATATGTATGTATGTATATAAAAATTTAAAACAATGCTTGACTACAGATTTATTAAAAAACTGAGCGTCAATCGAATTGGCTTATTACATATCCGCAGAAGTGGAAATATCTGTGGTCATAAGCAATAACCGCCTAAGTCGACTTAAGAAAGAATTGAGTTATATATGCTATCGTTTTCTGCAACTACAATTCTAAGTGTATGTGAAACTCCCATCTCGTTACCTAGGCTATTTAAAAAGTTATAGAAGAAAATATTTTTTCTCGAGTTCATTTTTTTCGACTTAGGCGAATATTGCTTATGACCACAGATATTATTTTAAATTACTTGTGACCAAATTTAAATTTTTTCTTACAAATTCATTTATCTTTTTCATTGTGTCTTCTTTAAGCTCGATCCATTCGCGATCGCATTTTTATCAAAAATTCTTTTTGGTTTGGGTTAGTTGGACATTTTCCTATGAAGCTGGGTAACTGCGTAATTACTTTTTTAGAATTCGCTAATCCGATTTTACTACTTTTGGTCACTGTAGTCTCATTGTGCGCCAGTAGCATCGTTTCATTGTTATATGTATGTAGGCCGCTGAAATGAATTACTAGAAGTCCTCCCCTTCCCGTTCGACTTTGAGAAGCTAAGCCGGTATTCATAGTAAAAGCTTAGTGCCTCAATAATAAGAGCTAAGTTTTTTACTTGAATATTGTTCGCCTACAGCTTCGTAGACCTATTACGACACCATCCATGTATGTATTCTGCAGCCCATAATGTAATTGAATTAGATAGAAACATGTTGATAAGACACAGGAGACTGGTTCGTTTTGAGAGCAACAGTTGCGCTGTAAGGCACGGTGTACATTAGAGCGATACGATATGCGATACGACACGCGATACCATATGCGGTGTGATAGCAAACCGTGTCGTACGGCCGACACGCAAGCGATATTATATCGCGGAATTGTGTCGCTGCCGTGCAAGTGTGCACAGTTTTCATCGCTTCCTACCAATTCTCACCTAACCAGCAAGTCGTATTCGTATCGTATCGGTCTACTGTGCACCGTGCCTAAAACATTCAACTGAGAGTATGTGCAAATGTATGCGTGAATTATGGTGTTCATTGTTGTCACATAGCTAAGAGTTGCTGTGGGGGGGGGGGAGTGAAATAACACAAACGGCAATATCGCAAATTTGTATTATTTCCCAATTGAATGTTAAATAACATAAATTTGCTGTCTCGTTTAGCAATAAGACCAACTTTTAAATTTTACAATTGAGTAATAAAGCGAAGTAGTGCACATACCCAGTTACATTTGACCAAAAGTAGTACATGAACAAGTTTAATGGACGGATTTGTAAGTATACAAATTTGAAAGTGTCCAGCGTCACGTACTAATTTGAACACGGCGGTTTTCGGCGCTGACCAACGCTTCAACTGCCAACCGAATTTAACTGCTAGGAATGTAGTAAATGCCACGATATTTTCATAATTCTTGAGTAAAAGATTTAAATTTTTCAAAATACATGAGTTGCTGGCGTTCTCACCACTCAAAAGCAAAAGTATGTGTAATTTTTTAACGAATGAAGTGGAATTGTGTGGCTCATGTTTTTTGGTGTAAATTGCGCAAGCGCTATTCATATATTGGTGTTGGCGCGGCCACTACGGCTACGGTGTTAACGCAATTGCGCCGCGCAGCGTAGTGTTACTCGTGCCTATGTACTATGAAAAACAGCTTCTCATAAAAAAACAATCGCCGTTCGGAGTCGGCACATTAACATATGTGTAAGCGCCAATATATTAATATTTATTGGAATTATTAGTGAAGCA
>NW_023458557.1:68968488-68973596 GCF_013731165.1 Rhagoletis pomonella
TGGTGGATTATGCATTTGAATATTGAGCCTAGTCATGTTAGTGCTGCCAAATTAGAGCACAAAATCATGGAATACTCTGATTGGCTGGATGCTGAGTCTCACATCATGTAAGCTATGTACATGATTCAATAATTAAAGGTTAAAGGGGAAGAATGAAATCCCTTGTTGCGAAATGGTAGCAGAAAAATACGCAAAGAAACCACTTAGTAGTGAAATTCCTTTTGTAAATTTTAATATATTTGAAAGAAATTTAGCATTTTAAACGAAATATTGAAAGAAAATATTAAGATATCTACATGAATTACGTAATTTATGTGCTATTTAGCGGTATAAAAAGTCCAAAAGAGTAAAAATCGAATTTAAAAACATTTATTGTTTTCATCAGTTAAATGTGCTTTATATGCATATACAAATATACATATAGTACAAAAATCTATAATAGTATTTCACATGAAAACTACACTTTTTCAAGTGTAATTTGCAAAGAAGCAATACGGTGCCACTGCTAAGGGAGCAGTGCGAGAAAGACAACTGTCATTTTATCTAACTTTAAATTATTGAATCATGATCTATGTATATATCAGCCAAGTATGGAATTTCAAAATTTCAAATTATGCCTAATGCCCTGCAAAAATAGTGCCGAAAAGGAGAGGAAAGTACCACAAAGTTAAAATTGCTTACTTTTAAGGCTTTTTAAGAACAATATATTTTCAGAAATATCTGGATTGTATTTAGAAAAGTAATTTCTCAGTTTTTTCAGGCTGGCGATCTTAAGCATTTTTTTAATTTGAAGTTGGTTGTCGCAGAGCAGTATTCAAAATAATTAAAAGTGTTTAAAATGCAAATATTTATACCATCAAAAGGAATCTGAAACTGCCGTTTAATTTTTACCAAAAAGTGTTTATTTTTACCAAAAACGCCGCGGCTGCTGGGTGCACATTGGAGCAAATAAACATGAGGAAACATTGTTTAGAAACGTTGTTCAGAAATTTTGTTTGCACTTTTCCCTCATGTTCCTTCCTTCCTCCATATTCTTTATTTTATGTATGTACATTAGGCTGGGTCGATTTTGTATGGGGGAAAATAAAAGTCGTTTGACCGCATTGTAATAGTAATATTATGATGTCTTAGGTCGTAGTCAATTGTTATTGGCCACGAAAGATTAATTTAAAACTTATCTTTAGCCCGCGCAATTGCATCAAAGTATACGAATTTTGAAAATGAAACTTTGGCTGGTAATATCTAATTAAGGGTTATTAAATTTAGTACCTCACGTTCATTTATCATTTTTCAATAAGTCTTAAATTTTAAGATATTAAGATAAAACTTACAAAAACTATAATTTTCCCGTATAGATTTTCAATTCTTCATTAATTCAGGAACCAAGTGAAAAATACAAAAAAGTGAGACGGGATTTATTTTAAACTTTTTAATGTTTTCAGATGTTTATATAGTATTAAAAGGACCATGGACTTGGTCACGCCGATTTGGTCAGTTTTCAAGATCCTGATGAATGAAATGAAATATGTATCGTCAAAGAATAGGAATCGTTTGATAAGTTAATAGTAGTTGCATACATTACCATAATACAGTTAGGGTGGGAAACGCCCATTTTAAGTCCATTTATGCAGTCTAGTTTTATTAGTCAACGAAGACGCACATTTTTCGCGGTTTCTAAATTTGCCGTTATATGAAAGTAGGAGACGTGAAATAATTGTTTAGATATAGTGCATAAGTATTTTAGTTAATTGCATTATGTGAAAAAAGTGTTTAACATATCCTGGGAAATCCTTTTGAAGACTCTCCAATTGGACGATAGTGCTTCGCATTCAGCTTGAACTAAAAAAGGCGCTCCCTGGAACACTTTTCTGTAATCCGGATCTTTTATCTAAACGTTTTTTATACAATTGAAGATACATTTTTTTTAGAAAAAAAACTGGAGATCCACTTAAGTTTTTCGATATAACTTTGGTAAATGTTACTCGATCGGCACGTAGTAAGTACCAAATTGAAGGAGAGACTTACTGTTACTGATTTATAGTAATAATATTATAAAAATAGTTCAGATTATAAACAAATTGTTTTAAATTAAAAAAACGTGTTGAACATTTTTTTTTGTAATTTTCCTTTATTTGCAATTTTTATATTGTGCATAAACATAAGTAAACTCATTAGTGTTTCTAGAAGTTGTGCCTATTCAGTGTTTCCATACTCACTTGCATAAACCAAAATTTTTCCACGATGATGCAAAATAATGGCTTTTCTATTAGAGCTACCGGAATTGTTCCTAAATTTGCTAAAATTCGCAAACTATAGCTGAAAAACCCTGGCGACTTAATGAGTATAGACTCGATAAATGCACCAGTGTTTTTTATTGGAAAAATAAGAAAACAAAAGCACCAGGTTTTAGTTTGAAATACAATTAAGTTTGACGGTTTATTTAATAGGTATATTAAAATTCAAGGGGGCTTACAATATTACCTTGATTATGAAGTGGTGTGGTGGCGGAACGTCCGTAATCGCTGGTGATTGAAATCCAATAGAAAGTTTAAAAAGTTAGAAACTGAAGTCGAACCCTCTAAACGGTTTGAAGAGTTCCGTTTTCAGGGGAAATTTAACGAAGGTGCACTGACAGGAAAAGTGCAGTTTTTCTTTTTGTTATGTTTCACATACGAATGTGTATGTGTGTGCATCTGTTAAATTAACATTAGGGTGGTACACCCGATAATTTACTTTAAGTATTTGATTTAGCGTGGAGGCCTAAACATACCGGCCCCCTTGCTATAAGCAACGTTTCAAAGATGGTTCAGCCACCACACCTTACATTTACATTTATTTACATTGTAAATTATGTTCTTTAACTTTGTGAATTCTGCCGCAGATTGGTCCTTGCCCGGGGATCTAGTCCGCACGTTCTCCGGTCCTCCTTGCAATCTCTAGCTACGGGGAAAAATGGAAGAAAAAGCTAATAGGAAAAAAAGGTGTGGTTGATCATTTCATTGCACTTTTATTTAAATTCGGTATGTATTCATGAATACTAAATATAAAATTTTAACTATTTTGTCACATTTGGTGAGCTCCTGATATAATCAGCCCGAACATGGAAGCTTGCGCCAGTAAACCGCCGATCGTTGTTGGCGGAGTGCCACATACCATGACCTGGGCGTATACATCAGCGCCAAGTGTTAGTCGAGTGGGGGTGGCCCGATAGAACTGTGGATCCGCCAGACGCATAAATTGAAACGGCGTCGCTATCGTTGGGTCGATGTTAGCCGCGGGGCTGAGTCGGCTGTATCGCGTAACTAGCCTGGCCTGAGTAATTACTCGTTCCGCGACCCCGTACTTTCCTCGCAGCACGAGGGAACATGTTTTCGCGCGGGCGTTGCTGACTTCGAGCTGAAGCTCCCGTGCTAGGTCCCTGTCGATGGTACTGCTGGGGGCGCAAGAGTCAATCAACGCCCGCACCAGATGAAGTCGGCCGCCTGACTCGATTCGTACAATTGCGGTTGGGGCGATGGCTACGAATGAGCGCATTATTGGTGCTGGAACCGCGATTGTTTTTAACTTGCCTGTCCGGAATCCACCCGATGGAATGCGTTGGATGGTGAGGGAGGAACGGTCGCCACGTCGGTGTCGTGCGGCCCTTATTGCTTGCCAACGCGACGAGCGAAAAGGACGAGTTTCCGCGCCATCACGCTGGCTGCAATTACGCTTGCGCCAAAATGAGCGAAAAGGACGAGTTTCCGCGTCATCTCGGTGGCCAGAATTGGTTCCGCGCCGATATGAGCGAAAAGGACTAGTTTCCGCGTCATTTCGTTGACCGCCCGTTGGCTGTGTGTGTGTGAGCACTGCTGGCATGGGACCGTCTGCTTCAAGTTCGTGCTGTAGCGGCGGTCGAATCTTGCGGGTTTTCAAGCCGCCGTCTGGTGGTGAAGGGGTTATCTCTTCCCGTCTTTCCACCTCTTCTGCCTCTACCTGCTTCGCCCATGACGTCGTTTGGTCGGAACCGTAGAGCGAAATCGCTCCGTCAGAGCCGTCGTCGTTATCGGGGTGATTTTCCGTCGTTTCCCTTGGATCGCCGTAGTCTTCAATATGCAGGGAGGTATGGTGCTTTTCGTCGCAGCGGTGGCATCGGTCATTGCTTCCACAGATTTCGATCCGATGGAATGGCGACAAACAGTTGGGACAGTACCGATGTATCAAAATCGCCCGCAACCTTTCCTCTGCGGATTTCCCTCGGTATATGGGGCAGAGTCGTACTCCGTGGTTGTTACCGCACAACCGACAAGGAATCTTAAAATGATCGACACGTTTTTCGGTCTTAGTGCGGGTGGCCGTGAAGCGAGGCATTCTGTAAAGTTAAACCCCCTTTTTATCGCCGTATGCACAATTATGGTTCATTGTGTATTTTAAAACCTTAGCTGGGTGGCAAGTTATACATATATACATACGCATATTTAATTGCTAATGATTTACATTTCTTATTACTATTTTTATTTTACTTTATTATATTATTTTTATTTTTTATTTTTTTGAGGACTAATTCCATGCCCTGCAGTGTATAGTGGCTGAATAATAATTCGCTTATATCGTACACTAGGTGAGAGAATGACTATAGTGTGTTTACCTTGGCCTCCCACCCGAAAGAATAAACCGTTTCATTATTTGTTCGCATGGTGCGGGACTTCGCTGAATCGGTTCAACCGCTAGTGCTTATGAATGTGCTTGGTAGTATCACAACTTAATGATTTATTTTGATATTCCTAAGTTGGAGGGCACTTCAAAATTGATTAACTCATGATTTTATTAAAAGGAAATGCATATTTAATAAGCTTTGCTTTGTCCCGAGCAAATCTAAGGAGTTCGCCGGTATCGAGTTGCGTAGTAGATTTTCAGTTTACCGATCGTAGGGGAGTCCTAACCCTGGCTGCGCTGTCAACCAAGAGCGTAAATTGAACTTACGTTCTTACATTAGAGATGTGATGAGTCAACACATGAGTACTCATACCTACTCGGTACCGATTTTAAAGGTATCCGGGACTTTCGATATTCGGTGCCGAACATATGTAACAAAAACAATTTAGAAGCAAAGCTCATCAGTTGCGTGG
>NW_023458557.1:68973696-68979373 GCF_013731165.1 Rhagoletis pomonella
TTGCAAATTATATGTATAACATTTGTAGATAATTTATAATTTTTTTTTAAATGTATTTTTGTCAAATATTATTCGATCTCTACGTGATTCATATCAAATTTATGCCAGACTTGCAGCTATTATTTAAAGGGAATTAATCCATTTTAAGATGACAGGTGTTAGGTTAACAGTAGATAAAATTATTTATAAAAAATACCAAATTACCGAAATTCATTAGCATCTTTAGAAAAGCCCCATAAGTACTTTCTTTGCCCATAAAAAGCCGAATTCAGACGGTCTGAAAATACTAATGTGTGTAGGCTTATCAATTTAACATATATAATAATAGATTGGTGCTTACAAAATATGCTAGTGTTTGACCGAGCTTCTCCTCCGATTTGTTGCGCGCGCCTTGCTGTTGTCACGCAAAGTGGAGGGATCTACAGTTTTACGCCCACTCCGCAGAAATACGCTCGGAGGTTTGCCTTTGTCTGCCAAGGGGCGACCGCTATTAGAATTTTTTTTTTTTCATTAAGTAATTCAATCAGAGAATACTTGTTCCTTATAATATTTGCTTATTACTTCTGGCATCCTCAAAAAAATAAACTAATATCATGTCTCAACAGTTAAATTAAAAACATTAAATTTTAATAAAAAAATATATATCAGCCACTCGGGCCATATATGAAAAATAACACACGCCATTGTGTATATCAACTTTAAATTATCACTGAAAACTTCTTATCTCGCCCCCTTCTCCCCGAAAGCGCGGCTTCACCACTGTATAGTTGTATTCGCATTGCGCGCCTACTCCCGACGCCATTGCCTTTGTGCACTCAAGGAAAATTGTAATTTTGCATCTACATTTTAAAAAGTTTGTTTCTTTGTCATTTTAACTTTTCATTTGTATGTATAACTAATTAGAATGTGTAAGTGAAATGTAAACCAAAAGAGCAAGTGGGGATGATAGCGCAAGGTAGTTAATCATCATTGTCACAAGTCAAGAACTTAGTGAAATTCCTTGTATACGGATTATTTATTATGAAGGAAAATAATGATATTTTAGCATCTAGAGACTATTTTACGTTAAAAAACATATCTCCAATTAGAGCTTTAAAATACATAGGGATGTACTACATTATTACTTAAAGAACTTTTCATATAGAAGCCTACCTCCGTGAATGTACTCAAGCTGAAACTACATATGTTCACATTACAGCATAAATCACTTATAGAGTTTTCTTTTCTCGAAGAAAGGCTGCACTTGTCCTGCCTTGTGTTAGCGCTGTCACATTTTCATTATCTTTTCTCAGCCTTTTCACAAGGCGTCGTGTTCTTTCCTCAGCAGGTTGCGCTCTGATCCGGCAAAAGTGTTGCCCTTTTTTGAGAAAAGAAAACGCTATTAATTTCGATCAAATTACTTTACATAAATCAAGTGCGTTCAGACTTGCTATAATGATTTCTGTATACATACATTTCATTAGCGTGTGTACGTACGAGTGTGTTTGGTGATCTCAATAAAAATGGTTGTATACCTTCAAGCATGTTTTTATTAATTTCCTCAATAGTGGCTGCTAAAAAAAATTACAACACATATTTTCTTCATTTGGTTCTTGATTTATGATATACTAGATTGCCCTCACCCGCTTCGCTGAGTGTAGGAAATTTCTACGTGCTATATTGAGGAAAATTTTTTTCGAGAAAACTCAATTAAAAAACGTGCGGTTTAAAATTTGTTTAACCATCTTCAAAATATTTTCAAACCAAAACTTTCTTGAACTTCTCACTTGTCATACTTTTTCAATAAACTTATCCCCTGAACTCGATCGGAGATTTTAAACAGATGGAAACTTCTTACATGTAGTTTTGAAATGAAGATCATTAAAAATCATTTCGATTGAGACCCATATCGTATTAATTCATTTAAATTATTGAATAGTTTGAATTTAACTTTTTAAAGAGTTGGCAACCTTTTTAAACCTCTTTCGTCTGACACTCATATTCAAAATCATTTCGATTCATACCAATCTTCCATAAGCTATAGTCTATAATAATATATATTTTGAAAGACTTTTTTATGTGTTCACTAAGCTCGAGAACGACAGAACCGATTATTTTGAAATTTCGGGCACCTGCTTCAGACGTCCCAAGGATGGTTATAGGCTGAAAAAATTTCGATATATAAAGTGGTGTGGCACCTCCTATACAAAACCATTTTTTCTTACTGTATATATCTGGAAGTGTTCATGGTAGAATACCGGAACTTGGTACGGAAATATATGAAATCAAACTTATAGTCATGGAGAAAAATGGTGAGTGAAATCCTCCTACATGCCCGGGCCGATTTTAACGAAGTTTTTTGTGTACTCTTGAGTGTAGTTTCACAATTTCACCCGCCAGTTGGCGCTGGAGTTAAGTTATTACTAAAAATCTTATGTATGATCCACTTTGGCTAATATTCAGAATATGTATTGGCAATACTATTGCCACAAAAGGCTGCCAAGTGGCGCTGGAGTCATTACGAATAATCGCCAAGTTATAAAAGGTGCCGTGAATGTCAGATTAAATAGACCTGTTGCACCAATGAGTACATCAAACGCTTGTGTGTTACAATTGGCCCAATGGATGTTATTTAAGACTTAAATATTATTCAAAACTTTTAAACTTAACAATATTTCATTAGAAAACCATATTTAAAACCTTGAGATAGCTTGCGTATAATTAATTTTGATTTGACTTTTCAAACAGCTGGCAACCCCTTCCAAAATATATTCGAACTATAGCTTATGAGGTGGGTTTTACCGAAGGCTGAGGTAATTCAGCCGCTCCAGGGTTGGGCGGAGATCCCACTAACCCCCACTGAATAACACAACCACACACACACGCATCTGTTTGGCTAGAATACCGGCACCTTGACGTCCAAGAAGAGAGAGGGAGGTACGGAGAGTGAAAGAGACTGACTGGTCGGCCGTCAGCGTCGTGGTTCAGAAAAGTGTCAAAATAAGCGTATTTTTAAAAAGTCGGTGTCAAGAGCCATCGATCTCCAAAAAGTGTCAATTTGACACTTTAGTCGCACAACGGTAACACTGCTGTCCGGTGACTAGTGACGGTAACGGTGACGGTGAGAGCGGTGACGGTTCGGTGATCAATGATGATAACCGTGAAAGCGGTAGCGAGCGTAAGAATGGTTAACGCCTACAGTACTGGTGCTGCAGCCAATGATGAGCGGCCCGGATTTGTGACGATTGTCCCCTTCGACTCTGATGAGTAATGGTGGTAACTACGGCCCTGAATGAAGAGGATGTGGGCGGTCCTTACAGATGGCATGTAGCGGCCCTTCGGTAGCGGTCTGTCCTAGGAGCGGCGATGCCATTGGCAGCCCAGTAATCGTGAAGATGTGCTCGGCCTTAAAGGTAGCGACGGCCCTGGATAGCACAGGCACAGTCTACGGTTCTCGGTGACAGTCGCTGGCGGATCTTCACTGTAGTCGTGGCCTGGGGGCAGTAGTTGGTGCTAGCGGTCCTAAACAGTCACGGATGGGAAGCTACGGGAGTTAACCTACGGAAGCTGATCGTTAGTATGGTTCCTGCAAACTGTCGGCCCCTCCTGCAGGCAGAGCCAGGGGCGCTCAAGGTTACGCGGCCTAACCCGTCTCGATGCGCCCGTTCCCACCCATGGAGGCTGAACAGTATGTATTCAGTCGTGGTGGCTTGGTATTGTGAGGCGGCTTTACCCGCCGCACAATGCCCGCTCGCCACCAGTGTTGCCGTTTTAGCCCTTTGGTGGCTAGATTTAGCTACCACATACTTTTTTTTTGGCCACGTAAATTTAAAATTGCCCCTGCCCTTTTTTTTAGCTCTTTGGAGAATTTATTCGTACCTGGCATGAAAAAGTTGTACATATATGCTTAACTTGATCTCATTTTTGTTTTCATTTACATGTATGTATTGTATGTTCCTTACGTTTTTATACATACATACATACTGTAAAATAGTTAGGGCTGTTAACTTATCTATTAGCGATTTAACTATAGTTTAAAATAGATAAGTTTACGGCCCTTAATATACTTAATTTGTTAAATGGGCCCATCATGTCGATTGACCGCGTATGTTCTTGTGGTGTGATTGTACCAGCTGCTGGTGCGACTTCAAAAACTATTTGAAAATTTCATGATTGTACCAGCATGCTGGTGTCGTAAGTGGTGAAATTAGCTCAATTTTATAAGTAAAAAGTATTTTGGCGGAAATTTCCTGCACTATATGAGTCAAAGCCGTGTTTGTGGAAGATTAAGTTCGCGATATTGCAGTTGTGAATTTAAAAAAAAAAACAATGTTAACAAAATGGTGAAAAAATTGTAAAATTTCGGCTCTAATCATTTCGATCTTTCCTCGACCTCATTTGTAAAGAAATAAATATTGTACCAGCATGCTGGTAAGTTATATGCTTCGAGCCAGATGGTACAATCACTTGATGGAGCTGGCTAGCTGGTATATATATATGTATATTTCCCCTTTTATACAAAAAGGTTTAGGTTTTTACCCAGTGTTCATTGTTCTTCTATACCATTACTTATTTAAAATGTTTGCGTGTATATTTATATATGTATATGTAAGTAAAAAAATTTAGCTACCATTTTTAGCCACAACGACTTTCTTTAGCTCTTTTTTAGCCCTTTTGTTAAAGGAATTTGGCTACCACTAAAAATGATTCGCGGCAACACTGCTCGTCACGCGGTAATCTAAGTGGGCAGGAGGCTTAGGCTCCTGTCCACTGAGGCCGGTTTTATAAAAATAGTGGGTTTGGGGTCTGTGCGAGGACTACTCCCCCTCTCACAAGCCCCTCAACCTTTCGGCCATTCCCGTAGGAAGAGCCAGGGGCGCTCAAGGTTACGCGTAGGGACACGAATTTCGATATGATACGATACGATATCGATACTTTTGGGCTTCGATGCCGATATTTTCTATTCGATAGTTTTAAAACGATATTTTTTGGAATCGAGTACCAGAACCCTAGTATCGTATCGAAAGTCATAAAGTCACATTGCAAGGATAATGTTATTAACAATTCTTTCTGATATAAATTGGGCATTAAAGAGCAGAAATTTGTAATATAGTTAGGATTGCATGTGGTGGAATTTGACCCCGCGACCTCGGTGTTTTAAGTCAACACATCAATCTCCACGTGCTGTTACAAATATGTTAGTGTTTGACCGAGATTTGTCGCGCGCGCCTTAATGTTGCGGCACAAAAGGGGTCCCTTCAGTTTATGTCGACTCTGAACGGTGATTTTGTTTTAATGGGAAGATGTTTTTCATTTTCAAGCTTTGCCCACTGCTAACCACATCGGCCTATATACGAGACCTATATTCAGATAAATTTTTTGGATTTTGGTATCGATGTTTGGAATATCGAGTCTTTTTATTCCGATATTAATGGGTACCCGATATTTTTGAAGCGATACTTTAAATGAGTACCATATAGGGATGCAAACGATGCATGGATGTTTTTGAAGCATCGATAATATCGGTTCAATTTTTGATGTTTGCCATCGATGTTTACAATTTAATAACATCGCGAAATTGACGATACATCGATGGAAGTTTTGCCGATGTTTTAAACATCGACTTTAAGGAGACTCTCCGACTTTCTTTCGGTGTGTTTGACTGACCTTAAATTTATTATTCCTTCAGAATTTTTTT
>NW_023458557.1:68979473-68985646 GCF_013731165.1 Rhagoletis pomonella
AAGATGGTCAAGATGTTCCTAATTAGCTATTAACAGCTGATTTTTTTGATGTTGATTTGCATAGTTAAGACCAGTAAATTGGGTATTTAAAACTACACCATCGTAATCCAATGCACGCAAAATGCATGTGAAAATGCTGAGAGAAGAACACAAAAACTTGGCAGCCCTGGCGCACACACAATCACATTTTCCCGCCTTTTATAATCGAAACTGTATGGTGGAAAGTGTGTTCTAATATCTATTTGATACACAAAAAATGATCACGGCTGTATTTTTTGCTGATATATTACATACATATGTTCCATTTAGTTAAACAATATAAGAATATTGTAGTATGTACCACAAAAACGTATATTTTCTATAAAAAATCATAACTCAGAAAAAAAAATCTTCGCTATTAGAGATTTGGGTTGATTGTAGTTCGAAGTGTCTCTTTCACGGTAAAAAAGTTTGAGAGAAAAAAAAATACACTTTTTGAGAAATTAAATTAAAAAAAAATATGCGCTTTTTGTTTATTGTTAAATAAAAAATTTTAAATAATGAAAATCAATAATTATACCATTCTATCTTGAAGTGACAAGAATTACTGACATTTGAGTAAAAACATTGTTGGAATCTATTAAATTTCGACAAAGTTATGGGCATTTTAAAAAAACATTCTCACTTTCAATTCGAATAATCGATTTTTGCCTGAAAAACAAAATCGCGTTTAATTCGGCCGAAACATTTTTCCGAGCCAAAAGAAAAAACACGTGTCTCATTATTTGGACCAACAAACAATGTATTTGAGTTTGGTCGAAATTAAAAATCATGCTCGTACCTGACCGGTTGTCTGGAAATGGAAAGCATCAGTAGAAACATAGCGGTGACTCATCCCGTTCGTTGATGTCGCTGCAGCTCCCTATTGCATGAAATGTGCGGCAAAGTCCCTCCACAGTGTTGCCATTTTACATATTTTCCAGCTGGATATAGCTGTTTTCCGCCGAGTAGCTTCTAATTTGGCTGCTAGCTTTTTTTAGCTTTTTTCGGTAAATATTTTAGCTCTTTCTAGCTGTTTTCTAAATTTAGGAAAATCCAGATAAAAAAACTAAAAAAAAAAATTTTGATATTTGCATTTACACTTTTCAAGGTTTAAGCTTAAAAGTTTTTTCATTTGGCTGTTTTTAGCCTTTTTTTTTGTCCATTTAGCTGGATTGCTGAGAAAATTCTGACAACACTGGTTATCACATAGTCCTTGTCATATTTATTCTGGCTATAAATCCTATCCGCATTCTCTTTATTGCAATGCATACACTCATGAACGTTATAAATACCAATACATCTGTAGGCGAGTACTAGGGTCAAATGTCATAATCTAAATTCATCCATTCATTTTGTATAGGAGAACACACAAAAAATATGACATAATTTTTAATGGTCACTACCGGGGGGAAGGCATTGAAATTTGACTATTTTAACATATTTTGTTACAATAGAAAATGCGCGTTTTCAGCTTAGGAAGTCCATATTAACTTTCCCCATGGATTCGACATGCGATATTAAGCTCCAAAGGCTGTCATTTGTTTAAATATTTTTTTTAATAAAAGCAGCATTTTCTAAATTTTTCCTAACTTCCCAATAACACTGGATTACAAAAAATTATCTTGAAAGCTGTGAAGAACATCATGTATAGGGGAAAGTTAATATAGACTTTATGAACTCAAAAAGAATTTTTTTAATTTTTTCTTTGGTAACTACACTGAGAGAAATATCAACCAAAATTGGTTAATATTACCAAATTCAAACTTGAAAAGGAATCAACAAGATTTCGGTTAATATTAACAATGCCTTGGATGACATTTTCAACCATGATTTGGTAATATTAACCACAATTTTGTTTACATTAACCAAACTTTTGGTTGGCGATTTTTCGTTTGAATACGTTTATGTTCAGCTGCTTTTTCATAATTCAGAGATATAAAACAAAAATTTGTATTATCATCAGGGAACGGATTTTTAGGACCTAACAACCTATAAAAAAGGCAAAATCAAATAACGAAATAGGCTGGAAAAGGCAAAATAAAATAGCAAAAAAGACAGGAAAAGGCACTAAGTATTGCAAAAAAAGCAAAATAAGGCACTAAAAAAATACAGAAAATACGAAGAACAATCAAAAAATACATTTATTTTAGAAATGTTTATATTACAAGTAAAAAGAGAAAAACTATGAACTAGTTTCATTATATGAAAAATTTGTACTTTGAAACTTTAACTATTTTATCCTCTCGAGTTTCTAACTCATAAAACTTTAATCTGTATAGTACAAGATGCATTTTGAAGTTTTCTGGCAGCATTTTCATTCGATTTTCGCGAAGAAAAGCCTTGAATGTACTTTATGTGCGCTCGACGTAAGTTGATACAAGTGGAGCCCAATTTAAATATGGAACGTTTGAAACGTTCATATTATCAGGAATAAGGGCGTTTTCCTCGCCCTTTACAATTTTATCCACACCCCTTATTGTCTCCAAGCCTACGTTAGCTGAGATAACGGCTTTGAATTTTTCCAACACCAATTTGGCAAGAGGTCCCTGCGCTTCTATAAGCCGCTTGGGCATGTGTATATTTTTTAATCTTAAAAAAAAAATTGTAAATGCTCTGTAATCACTTTTTTAAAGGTAGAAAAGGCAAAAAAAGGCAACATAAAATGTGTATATATGGAATCAGGGAAAGCTAAATCGTGGACATTCTTATTCGAATATACTCTATCTCTTTAGCAGAAAAAAAGGCGCAGACTTTTATGCGTTGCCAATAGGTACTTTGCTTCTTCCGCTTCTTTCTCTAAACTAGAAATTGCTACGCTGACATTCTTGCATCTCATAAATCCTCGTTTGGTCTCAAATGGCGCGGAATTTTCCCGCTTCCACATCCCAGAACTGAAGAATATCAAAAATAAGGAGTCCCATATTTTTTTTTTACTTGAAATCTGTTAATGATTAACCGCGCGGCGGGCATTTTGAAAATTTCCATGTATTTTACAGGGGGAAAATACATTTTTTCGTAGAATCGTTAAACATAAATATATTTTGATCCAATAAGAATCTTTCCCTTCAGTAAATTCAAAAAATTAAGCTATGGTACACATTTGTCATTCAAATTTATTAGCCTTATTTTCGTAACAAAAAGTAAATAAATTTTCTAAATAAGGGTTGAGATTATCGGTTATGAAAAAGTAGTTAGCAAAATTTTTAAGTAAAGATTTCTGAAGGTAAATAATTTTATGTGATCAAAAAATATATTTTACGATTTTATAGCAATTCTACAGAAAAAAATAATTTCTCCTATATGAAATATATAAAAAACCTCACAGCCTACACGGCACGATTAAATATTAACCAATTTAAAAAAAAACACGGACAACGGACAACAACAATGACGATATTTATCGGCATTGATCAAATGAAACATATATACATATATGTATATAACTTACTTGATTAACAGCATTCGTTCGTATGTATGAATTTTCGTTTCTTTTTTTTTGGATACAAAAGAGTGCGCGGGATTGCCCTTTGCATTCTGACGTGCGTAAATTTTGCTTTTCAATTAGGTGTTTTTAGTGCTTATTCGCAATCTTTTTACTTGCCGCTAAACAGCAGCTAATAACTTTATGTGATAAAATATAAAGATCTGAAAGAAGGTTCAGAACAATTACCGGCAACACATATTAAAAGGATAACTACGAAAGCTTTCAGTGTACTTCAGAGAAAAATAATAGAAGCCCTACATAGAACAAGTAAAGGTAAACACCTCAGACTAGGGCGACGCAAAAGAATACTCTTCGGTTGAAGTTTTGTATTTTTTTTTTTGTTTGGCTCATATCCTCTAACTGAATGAGATTTGGCGGTTAATGAAGCAGCTACAAGAAAGAACTTATAATCATTACCTGCTCCAGAGATACTTATTAACTATGTACGACTATCTAGGACGCAGTTCTTGTATTAGGTCAGTGTAGTATCAAAATCTTAGAACTTCATTCGCTTCTCATAAAAACCGCCTGCCATTCGGTTATAGCGTAAAATTATTGCTTCCACCAATTGTATGAAAATATCAAGGCGTACAATACAAATTAGATGGGAAGTTCGGCCAAACTCTTCTATCTATTCTTCCTACATATGCATTTAAATTAGGGTCGCTCAAAGCGCTCAAAATTTTCCATACATTTTATTTGTAGAAAAATCACTTTTCGTAGAAGTGGTATAGAATTCTTGAAAATCAATATTTTTCGATTGGAAAACTCTGGTTCTCTTCAGAAGACTTCCAATAATATTACCCAATCGTCTATTTAACAATTTTTAAATATTGACTATTTCTTATAGGTCCTCCAAAAACCCAAAAAAATGCAATAAGTACCCATAAAAAATTGTTAGTATTAACAATTAAGAAAGTCTAAGTTCGGGTGGAACCGAACATTAAATACCCGGCGCAAATATTAAATATATGTTTTTCACCTTTCCGAAAGCTACCGCTACATGGTAAGCCGGGGTGTATCAATTTTGAGTAAATTAGCGTCCTTAGATTTCGAAATATTGAAGTTTCAAGCATTTCTGAAATTTACCGTTATAAGAAAAGCGGCCGTAACTTTAGTCCCATTTCAATAATTTTCAAAGTTTTGCTTTTATGTGGCAAGCACAATAAAAATACCGAGTTTGGTACAAATTGGTAGAACGGTTACCGAGATACATATATGCGATCATAAGTGGGTGGTGCCACGCCCATTTTACAAAATTTTATCATAAACGTATTTCTTGGTAAAGAGTTGTTACGAGAGTCAATTTTGAATAAAGTAGCTTTAATGTTTACTGATTTATCAAAGATTTCGTATTTCTCCAAATTACCGTTACATGGGATGTGGGCGTGGTTATTGTCCGATTTTAAAAATTTTCAGCCATTTGGTATCCTGTACCAAGACCAATAACCGTGCCAAGTTTGGAAGAAATCGGTGCAGCGGTTGCCAAGATATACACATGTAACCATAAGTGGGCGTGGCTACGCCCATTTTTCAAAAATTTATATTATTCCTATTTTTCCTCTTAAAAGTATTGTAAATATCAATTTTGAGTGAATAGTCTTCAGTAGTTACTAAAATATCGCAGTTTTTGTATTTCTAAAAATTACCGTTATATGGGAGGTGGGCGTGGTTATTGTCCGATTTTGCCCATTTTCAATACCATCCGTCCTACGCCAGAAAGAAGTACGCGTACCAAGTTTCGTTAAGATATCTTAATTTTTACTCTAGTTATCGTGTGCACAGACGGACGGACGGACAGACAGTCACCGCTTAATCGATTTCTCTTTTCATCCTGATCATTTATGTATACATTTTTCTATATCTATCTCGATTCGTTTTGCCTGTTACAAACAACCGTTATGTGAACAAAGTTATAATACCCTTGTGCACAAGTGCGCTCGGGTATAAAAAGGGTTTAGGAAATAATTGGGTATTTTTTTGGAAGTCTCATAAAAACCAGAGGTATATTTTTTCGGCATAAAACAATCCTATGTGGTGAGAGCATTCAATATCCGACTTTTCTTTTATTATAATCACCCTAATGTAAATACACATGGTTTTTTATCAATTATATAAATAGGCAATCATGTTTCCTTTACACCCCTTTTACGGCTAAACTATACTTCTAAGGTATAAACAGTTATATATCATTAGAAAGGTATTTTGATGCTGATGTGCAGGCAATTTTTAAAATTTCAAATCAGTTTAAAATAGAGCGAAAAAATCAATTCAAAAGTCACACCAATACCAATGCACACATGTACATGGTTGGGGCGGAAATGCCCCCTAAATGTATGCTTTAATATTGATAGCGAATTAAAGAAACGTGCTAAGCAGCAGTTCAGGAATAAAATGTATGTATGTATGTACATGAATAGATTAGACTCAAACAAGGAAGAAGGTAAAGTTGAGTATGGAGAAGAAGAAAGTGATAAATACAGAAATTAAAATAAAAGTAAAGAAACCTAGATATAAAGACAAAGAGGAAGGAAAATTTAAATACCTAACCTAATAACAATGGTGGTGGTGAATATGTAAATGAAGAAAAGAATGGACATATTTAGATCAGGATAAAGGAAAAGATAAAGATGAAGACCAAGACGACGAAGATGAAGATGAAGATGAA
>NW_023458557.1:68985746-68987192 GCF_013731165.1 Rhagoletis pomonella
ATTGAGATATCTTAACGAAACTTGGTACGTGAACTTCTTTTGGGCGTGGGACGAATGGTATTGAAAATGGGCGAAATCGGATAATAACCACGCCTACCTCCCATATAACGGTAATTTTCAGAAAAACGAAAACTGCGATATTTTAGTAACTACTGAAGGTAATTCACTTAAAATTGATATTTGCAATGAGTTTTAGACGAAAAATAAGAATATTACAAAATTTTGGCAAACGGGCGTAGCCACGCCCACTTATGGTTACATGTGTATATCTTGGTAACCGCTACACCAATTTCTTCCAAACTTGGCACAGTTGTTGGTCCTGGTACAGCATACCAACTGGCAGAAAATTTCTAAAATCGGACAATATCCACGCCCACATCCCATATAACGGTAATTTCGAGAAATACAAAATCTTCGATAAATCAGTAAATATTGAAGCTAATTTATTCAAAATTGATGATTGCAACAATTCTTTACCAAGAAATACGTTTATGACAAAATTTTTGGAAAATGGGCGTAGCACCGCCCACTTGTGATCACATATATGTATCTCGCTAACCGTTCTAGCAATTTTTACCAAGCTCGGTCTGGTTATTGTGCTTGCCACATAAAAGCAAACCGTTGAAAATTGTTGAAATCGGACTAAAATTGGGGCCGCTTTTCATATAACAGTGAATTTCAGATATGCTTGAAATTTCAATATTTCGAAATTTAAGGACGGCCCGGCTTATCATGTAGCGGTAGCTTTCGGAAAGGTGGAAAACATATATTTAATACTTGCGCCGGGTATTTAATGTTCGGCTCCGCCCGAACTTAGACTTTCTTACTTGTTATTTTTACGTTTGTCTTTATCCTTTTTTTTATCTATGTACGTACTCATCTTTACTTTCATTCTTGTATTGGTCTTTTTCTAAGTGTTATTCTTTAACCTTTTATTAGCAAATTTTTGTTAAATTAGTACCATATGCATACACACAAGAAGCACTTGTTTCAGCTCCAACCATTTCCTTTGCACTATTTCCATTGCATCATTTTCGTTGCACCATTTCCGTGTGCAATTTCCGTTGAATTTGCCAATTTAATGCCAACCAACCAACCGCCGCTAAAGAATTTTCACTTCAAAAACCAATCTTCTTTTTCCTTTTCTTATTCTTGTTTGACTCTACAACCGTTAATCGGTCCATGGGCACCGAGTCGAAGAATCCTTTTACTGGAGCGTCATCACCCATGCGTGCAATATACCCAAGCCAGCGTACGCGATATTGTTGTGCGCTTTATTATGGCCATTTGGATAAAAGCTCGTACAGTTTGTCATTTCATCTTCTTCGGAACACATCGCACGCGTGAACGGAGCCATACATTTTGCGCAGATGACGTAGTTCTCTCGAAAACCCCTAAGGTCTTGTCATCTTTGTTCGACAATACCAATTGGCTGGCGATCCCAAT
>NW_023458557.1:68987292-68989373 GCF_013731165.1 Rhagoletis pomonella
ACGCCCAAAAGAAGTTCACGTACCAAGTTTCGTTAAGATATCTCAATTTTTACTCGAGTTATCGTGTGCACAGACGGACGGACGGACAGACAGTCACCGCTTAATCGATTTCTCTTTTCATTCTGATCATTTATGTATACATTTGTCTATATCTATCTCGATTCGTTTTGCCTGTTACAAACAACCGTTATGTGAACAAAGTTATAATACCCTTGTGCACAAGTGCGCTCGGATATAAAAACAAAAACAAGGATGCGTAAAGATAAGGGCAAAAATGAAGACCAAGGTAAATTTAAACACTTTACTTATATATATATAAGGGCAAACGTGAAGAGAATATGTAGATGAAGAAAATGATAAACATGAAAATAAAGACAATGGGGATAGCGATAAAAGTAGAGATGAAGATAGGGGAAGAAAGATTACAATAAAGGTAATTAAAGAGGAATTAGAGAGAGACACAAAGACTCAATCTGGAAACTATTTTGGGATTTTAGAGATTTTCAGGATTCTCCGGAATTATCGATTTTGTTATCGATATTTTTATCGGTTTTGTTATCGATATTTTTATTGATTTTTTTTATCGATATTGTTATAAATTTTGCTATCGACATTTTCGGAACATCGATATAATATTCTAAATTTTTATCGATTTTTTTATCGATATTTTTATCGGTTTTTATTATTGATATTTGTCGATTTTGTTTTCGATATTTATCGATTCTATTATCGACATATATCGATTTCGTTTCGATATTTATCGATTTTGTTATCGACATTTATCGGTTTTATTATCGATATTTATCGATTTTGTTTTCGATATATATCGATTCTATTATCGGTTTTGTTATCGATATTTATCGATTTTGTTATGGATATTTTTATCTATTTTGTTATCGATATTTTTATTGATTTTGTTGTGGATATTTTTATCGATTTTGTTATGGATATTTTTATCGAGTTTCTAATAGATTTTGCCCCAATATTATTATCGATTTTGCTGTCGAAATTTTTATCGAATTCTTCATCGATTTTGTTATCCGATATTTTTTATCGCTTTGGTATCGATATTTTATTGGATGTTACTATCGATTTTGTTATCGATAGAGTATAAAGATAAAAATGAAGATAAAGGAAAACAGAATAACATAAATGTAACTAGAACGAACAGGGGTAGAGGTAGGGATCTAGAAAAGACAAAAAATATAACCTTAAGCAATGAGACAAAATATATATGTATGTAACGTAAGTTTGACTTCTCCAGTGTGGCCCGGCGCATTTACTTTTTTGGATAACATGATGCTCTAGGGTATTTATAGTAAAGGTTAAGATTAGAACTAAGGTAAAATAGCACTGAGGATTTAACAAGGGCAGGTATCAACAACTATCGTTATCTCGCGAGTTTGGCCTTTACGTTTCGTTTTTTCGTACAAATTTCATTAAATTGACTGCTTTTTCTTAAGTCTATGGTTTGGTGCTGACTGTCCACTGAAGTGTTAAAAAGTGGAAACTAAACGGCTGTTCGCATTATTTTTAGAATTACAGGGAACTGTGTCGTTCTCATGCGCTCCCTTAAAATACAACCCATTATCTGACTGCTAAATAGCAGAGGGTGCCACGTGGTGGAAAGTAAATGAATTCGAAAGTGGAACACTTTTTAGCTAACTGTTCTCACAGTCCACTTATGAATGTTAAATTAATGTTTCACTCTCTCAGAACACAATTCTTTACTACCCACCAATGGGTGCACTGCAAGCAACCCAAACACAGGCTTCATTTCGTTCGGCTACAAGGATGAGGAAACACTTCGCTGGAGAAGGAGAAGGAACAAATAACTTTAAAGGACGAATCGTTATCAGTAATATGAAAGTCGGCGTTTGTGAAAAGCACGAAATGTGGCCAACGAACGTCAACGACTTACCGAAAATCGTGAGTGTCCTTTTGAGTAAGAGAGTGCAAATAGCGGCGAATACGTTTGTTGCTCGTAGTTACCGCTGCTGCGGCTTAATACTTTTCATGATATCCAAATTGTTTTCAGTTTCAAAAAGAGATTGGTGCGTTTAGGTTGTGTCCGCGGTCCG
>NW_023458557.1:68989473-68989858 GCF_013731165.1 Rhagoletis pomonella
AAATGCAAAATATACAAAACAATAAAAACCGCTTGGCTACATACCAACGTGCATATAAGCATTTGTAATAGCGGGGCGTGCGACAAAACCTGTATGCCTTGGTGTGGGTGCAAACAAGAAATAAATTGTAAGAAAGTTGCATACTCAGTTGTCGCTTAAAAATTTCGGCTCCATACTATAGGATGTTGCAAGAACCGCTTCCACCACTTCACACCAAGAAAGTTGCTGTCGCCTAGGCGAACGGCAAAATGCGCGATTCAGATACAAACAGATAAAAAGTACCTCGAATTGCTGGATGGCAAGTCTGAAAAACAACAATACCAACAACGACTAGAAGAACTCTTAGTTTTGCATGCGCCATTAGAAAATGCGAAGAAAGCAGCTA
>NW_023458557.1:68989868-69001525 GCF_013731165.1 Rhagoletis pomonella
TTTTAGACTGTATAAGTTATTTTGATTCCTATAGAAATAGTTCCTAATTGCAATGTTGCTTTCGTATTTTAAAAGACGTGACGCCCTTGTACTAGACTTCATCCCGAAGGTGAATGAGAATTCGAAAAATAGCGGTATTAGCGGCGATGATTTGATAAAAAATCTGAGATCGAATTAGTGGCGAAGGAATTGGCTTAACTTGGCATTTCCAAATGACGTCAGTTGGTACAGAAGGGAAACGACTGGAGTGCTCTGTTGGACTCTGCCAAAAACGCTTAGGTGGTGACAGCGCCAATAAAGAATAAAAAGAACACCAATCAAAAATAAAATGCAAGAAATGGAAATTTTTTTACAATTTCTTATTTTCAGTGATTTTGGAAAAATGGAAATCTGTATATTTTACTATATTCAACCGATATGTTATAAATAATAACACAAAGTTACCACTTTTTTATTAAACAAAATATTTGAACGCAAGATTTTGTATGTTTTTATTGCGGGTTTCTTATTGTCGTTGGTTCTTGCCGAACACCACTTGTATTTATAAAATTTTTATTATACCTTTTTTTTGAATCACTACTTTGAGCAGATTTATTCAAGGCGACGTTAATATCACTCACTCATTTAACCCACAATAAAATAGGCCTACAAATTTATAAGTTATTTATGATTTACGCCATTAATTTTTTCACCATTTTTAAAATTATATTTATGTATGTATGTATAGAAATAACAACTAACGCGCGCTACAAATCATTGTTATTTATTTATATTTAACTCCAACGGACCGCGGACACAACCTAAACGCACCAATCTCTTTTTGAAACTGACACAACAATTTGGATATCATGAAAAGTATTAAGCCGCAGCAGCGGTAACTACGAGCAACTATTTGCACTCTCTTACTCAAAAGGACACTCACGATTTTCGGTAAGTCGTTGACGTTCGTTGGCCACATTTCGTGCTTTTCACAAACGCCGACTTTCATATTACTGATAACGATTCGTCCTTTAAAGTTATTTGCTCCTTCTCCTTCTCCAGCGAAGTGTTTCCTCATCCTTGTAGCCGAACGAAATGAAGCCTGTGTTTGGGTTGCTTGCAGTGCACCCATTGGTGGGTAGTAAAGAATTGTGTTCTGAGAGGGTGAAACATTAATTTAACATTCATAAGTGGACTGTGAGAACAGTTAGCTAAAAAGTGTTCCACTTTCGAATTCATTTACTTTCCACCACGTGGCACCCTCTGCTATTTAGCAGTCAGATAATGGGTTGTATTTTAAGGGAGCGCATGAGAACGACACAGTTCCCTGTAATTCTAAAAATAATGCGAACAGCCGTTTAGTTTCCACTTTTTAACACTTCAGTGGACAGTCAGCACCAAACCATAAACTTAAGAAAAAGCAGTACGTACCGTAAAGGCCAAACTCGCGAGATAATTTTATAACGATAGTTGTTGATACCTGCCCTTGTTAAATCCTCAGTGCTATTTTACCTTAGTTCTAATCTTAACGTTTACTATAAATACCCTAGAGCATCATGTTATCCAAAAAAGTAAATGCGCCGGGCCACACTAGAGAAGTCAAACTTACGTTACATACATATATATTTTGTCTCATTGCTTAACGTTATATTTTTTTTCTTATCTAGATCCCTACCTCTACCCCTGTTCGTTCTTGTTACATTTATGTTATTCTGTTTTCCTTTATCTTCATTTTTATCTTTATACTCCATCGATAACAAAATCGATAGTAACATGCAATAAAATATCGATACCAAAGCGATAAAAAATATCGGATAACAAAATCGATGAAGAATTCGATAAAAATTTCGACAGCAAAATCGATAATAATATTGGGGCCAAATCTATTAGAAACTCGATAAAATATCCATAACAAAATCGATAAAAATATCCATAACAAAATCAATAAAAATATCGATAACAAAATCGCTAAAAATATCCATAACAAAATCGATAAATATCGATAACAAAACCGATAATAGAATCGATAAATATCGATAATAAAAACCGATAAAAATTTCGAATATTATATCGATGTTCCGAAAATATCGATAGCAAAATTTATAACAATATCGATAAAAAATCAATAAAAATATCGATAACAAAACCGATAAAAATATCGATAACAAAATCGATAAGTCCCGAGAATCCTGAAAATCTCTAAAATCCCAAAATAGTTTCCAGATTGAGTCTTTGTGTCTCTCTCTAATTACCTTTATTGTAATCATTCTTCCCCTATCTTCATCTCTACTTTTATCGCTATCCTCATTGTCTTTATTTTTATGTCTATCATTTTCTTCATCTACATATTCTCTTCACGTTTGCCCTTATATATATAAGTAAAGTGTTTAAATTTACCTAGGTCTTCATTTTTGCCCTTATCTTTACGCATCCTTGTTTTTGTTTTTATTTTTACGTTTGTCTTTATCCTTTTCTTTATCTATGTACGTACTCATCTTTACTTTCATTCTTGTATTGGTATTTTTCTAAGTGTTATTCTTTAACCTTTTATTAGCAAATTTTTGTTAAATTAGTACCATATGCATTAGGGCGGGTCGATTTAAAAATCGCTCATTGCTCTGTGAAAATCGTATTCTAGGGATCAAAATAAGAAACTTTGCCGAAGGAACCATACCTCTAAAACGAATTCTGATGTCCCCCAATTTGGGTCGAACTTTTGGGTAGGGGCAAATTTTGAAAAATCCCACTTTGACCCATTTAGAGTGCTCCAATCGACTCCAAATGTATGACCGACCCCCACTAACTTTGGACGGCCGATCCACCCATGCCAGTGGCACACCCCCTGGAACTCCCCTGGGGGGTCCCCATACAATCATTTCAAAAAATCACCATTTTTGGCCTTTACATGAAAAAATCAGCTATGGCTATGTTTTTTCTTTATTTTTATTTATTTATTTATAATAATATTTATTATTTATTTATAATAATATCTATTTTTTCTCTTAAGAAATTTATTTAGTCAGAACATATGTAAATGAAAAAATTAATTTAAGTGAGTTATAGAAAAGAAACTAAAAAAAATTATTGTTTGAAGTCTTTTTTACTTTCAAGTCTGGGCAATTTCGCACGGCTCTCTAATGTCGTCGCCATAACAGCCTCTACATTTTCCGGTATAACCCGTTTGGAAACGCTAGCTAGCAATTGAACATGACGTTCCGTTCCTTGTATGTGTGATGGAATTTTTGGATCATTAAACGGTGGATCATCTTGATTTAAATATTCTTTCAATGTATCGTACGGAATGCTTCGCGTGAATGGAGGTTCAAATACGATATTTATATCATTCAAATTGATAATTTCCGTATAACTTGTGCAATTAAAGTTTATATCTGGTTTTTTATAAACTCTAAGTTCCATTGGCTCGTCAACATCGGTTCGATAGCGTAGAATTTTCTTGATGGCACAGTCGCGCTTTTCTTTGCTATCATCAAACAACATTGATAACAAGATATTTTCCGAATGCGTATAATATGAATTATCTTTAATTACTTGATTGACAATTTTGCGTAAACGAGGTTATAGAAATCGTGGCCAACCAATGAACTTGAAAAATAATGCACTGCCGTACACGACAGAGCTGTAATACTTGATATTGAAGTACATTGGCACATAACATTTAATTATAAATTCAACCAGAATTCTTAAATTTGCATCTGGATTTTCCGTTGTCACATATAATCGCAATAATCTAGCGGCCTTGGTGAGCCACCGAGAATGTACAATTTTCCCTGGTTTGATGTTAGCCAGATCCACCGGAACCACGCCGCTAGAAATTGCATGGGCCATGTCGTATAAGTACTTCGAATCGGTGGAAAATTCAATTTTTTCTGGAGCAGGGGGCATATTTTGCAACTCAATATTCTGGAAGCCGTCCACCACCTGAAAATATATAATAATAAAATAATTAAAAATGGTTGACAATTATAATAAATGAGTGATAGCAATAACTTACCGGAAGAGTTTCACAAGTTTCGATTTGACGGCTCAGTTTTCCGGTTGCCGATCTTGGTCCAGTGCTGGTTGATTTATCCAAAGCTTCAAACAAATGCCGAAACGGAAGTTCGTTGAAGTGTAGAAGGCAAACGAACCAATGCAATGGTCTTTTTAACAGCAATTCGAATCGTCGTATAATTCCACCGTGTGGGCCAGTGTTTGTTGGCTCACCGTCAGTGCATATTCCAATTAATGCATCCAGTGATATATTTTTATCGTTGAAAAAACCATTTAATTTGGTTGTTTTGTATTCAGCGGTTTCATGTTCCAGTCTTACGTAACCAATCAATTCAGAATTGGGTTCTCTCAAAATAACAAGATGAGGTTCTTTTACCATCCTAGTATGATACTTCTCATCAATTTTATCTATCGTTAAAGTATCATTTTTTCTGCCATCGAATGAAAACGCTAACAAATTGGTATCATCTAACCGTTTGCGAAGCACTTCTTGTCTGCATTTCTCTTTTTCTCTGCGAACTTTCGATTTATCCATGATGAGAGGTTTCCCATGCTTATCTTTAATTTTAAAATCTTGCAATAGAGCGGTTCCCAATACTGATGCTACTCTGTCAGGCACACCAAATCTGTCACATACCAAGGCAAAGTTAAAACAATCGTATCTCTCTGTGTATTGTGAACTTGTGCTTCTATCCATATCTTCTTGAACCGGTGGCGGTGCGTATGTTGAATCATCGGGATCTTGGTATGTTGGCATTGATGACATAGACGTTGCTCCTTGCTCTTCAGTTTCCATCACAAATGCATCCATTGTTAGTCTTCTCTGATTATGTTGATCGTGCATGAACTCTTTGAGGCGTTCGGGAACCCAGCCGCATGCACATGGAGCTGCCTTCAAATCGCATTTACATGTTCCAATGTAAAAAATTGTTTCCAGAGATTTTACATACTCTGTAAATTGTTGGGTGTTGTTTCTTCTCTTGATTTGCTCTTGGTACTTGTCAAGCAATTTATTCAATTTATTAAATACACTTTTTTTCAGCATTATTTCCATACCAAGTTTTTCCCAAATTCCAATCAACTTATCTTGTACTTGAATAGTGAATGATTTATGGGAAAACTTTTTTTGTTCTGTTTTAGCACGTTCGCTTAAGTAAAAATAATATCTCAAGATATCCAGATGGGTTGGTAAATTAAGATCAGTTAAATCAGTAGACACACCAAAAACAGTAACATCATGCTTGGGTATATGACTCATTGGGTTTTCGATAGTTGTTGATGTAGTTGCTTCATCTTGCGGTGTAGAGGATGGTGGATTCATTGTAAACTTTTTGATTTGGAATGGTCACTTCACTTATTATTTTTTTTGAAATATTTTTTTATCTGAAATTAGCACTTCACACTTTGAGTTCTTCACAACGACTTAATGCATTCACAAAAACTGTTGCGTTATATATGGTCTACGAGACGAGGTAATAAGAATGAAATGGTAATTTCAATTCTACCTGCTGTGTCTTGTGGTGGATTAAAAAAAACAACACAAGCAATTTTACGATCTGCAATTGTGTCACAGTGATACCTTCATTGTTTAAAAGGGTTGCGGTGCATTCCAGTGATACCTTAATTGTTAAAATGGTTGCAAAAAACGCGCATTTCTTAAGAAGGTGCCTTAAAATACCCACAAAAAGGGTTGTAAAAACAACCTTCATTTCTTAAGTAGGTGCTATAAAAAAACTACACAAGTAAGTTTACGACATGCAGCTGTGTCTTAAAAAACGCACAAAGCAATTTTCCGATTCGCAATTGTGTCACAGTGATACCTTCATTTTTTAAAACGGTTGAATAAAAAACCCACACAACTATGTTTACGACATGCAAATGCATCACAGTGATGCCTTGGTTTTAAAAGGGTTGTAAAAACGCTAATTTCTAATAATTTTTTTTAATTTCTTTTCTATTACTAAGTTAAATTCATTTTTTCATTTACATATGTTCTGACTAAATAAATTTCTAAAGAGAAAAATAAACTCCAAAAAGAAAAAACATAGGCATTTCGCTGATTTTTTCATGTAAAGTGCAAAACCGGCGATTTTTTGAAATGATTGTATGGGGAACCCCCCAGGGGAGTTCCAGGGGGTGTGCCACTGGCATGGGTGGATCGGCCGTCCAAAGTTAGTGGGGGTCGGTCATACATTTGGACTCGATTGGAGCACTTTAAATGGGTCAAAGTGGGATTTTTCAAAATTTGCCCCTACCCAAAAGTTCGACCCAAATTGGGGGACATCAGAATTCGTTTTAGAGGTATGGTTCCTTCGGCAAAGTTTCTTATTTTGATCCCTAGAATATGATTTTCATAGAGCAATGGGCGATTTTTTTGCCTCCCCACAAATCGACCCGGCCTAATATGCATACACACAAGAAGTACTTGTTTTAGCCTCAACCATTTCCGTTGCACCATTTCCATTGCATTACTTCCGTTGCACCATTTCCATGTGCAATTTCCGTTGAGTTTGCCAATTTACTCCCAACCAACCAACCGCCGCTAAAGAAGTTTCAATTCAAAAAACAATCTTATTTTTCCTTTTCTTATTCCTTTTTGACTTTACAACCGTTAATCGGTCCATGGGCACCGAGTCGAAGAATCCTTTTACTGGAGCGTCATCACCCATGCGTGCAATATACCCAAGGCAGCGTACGCGATATTGTTGTGCGCTTTATTATGGCCATTTGGATAAAAGCTTGTACATTTTGCCAATTCATCTTCTTCGGAACACATCGCACGCGTGAACGGCGCCATAAACTTTGCGCAGATGACGTAGTTCTCTCGAAAACCCCTAATGTCTTGTCATCTTTGTTCGACAATACCAATTGGCTGGCGATCCCAATTAGCACTTGTTGGTAAGAGTCATACTTCCCTTAATCTCAAGGCTGCCATTACTGGTGGAGTTTTTGTAGGATTCTAGATAGACAATGCTCTTCACTATTTAAATAAGGCGCAGACTTTTATGCGTTGCCAGTAGGTATTTTGTTTCTTCCGCTTCTTTCTCTAAACTAGAAATTGCTACGCTGACATTCTTGCATCTCAGGTTGACTACGTCCAAATCCTCGTTTGGTCTCAAGCGGCGCAGAAGTTTCCCGCTTCCACATCGCAGAACTGAAGAATATCAAAAATAAGGAGTTCCATATTTTTATTTACTTGATATCTGTTAATGATTAGCCGTGCGGCGGGTATTTTGAAATTTGCCATGTATTTTACAGGGGGAAATACACTTTTTCGAAGAATCGCTACAGAATCGTTAAAAATAAATATTTTTTGATCCAATAAGAACCTTTCACTTCAGAAAATTAAAAAAATTAAGCTATGTCGCATATTTGGCATTCAAATTTTACTAGATATATTATCATAACGTGCGTGATGTGGTTACGAACACAAAAAATAAATAAATTTTCTAAATAAGGGTTGAGATTATCGGTTATGAAAAAGTAGTTAGCAAAATTTTAAAGTCAAGATTTCTGAAGGGAAGTGATTTAATTCGGTGAAAAAATAGTAATAGTTTACGATTTTATAGTAATTCTACGGAAAAAATTTATTTCTCCTATATGAAATATATAGAAAACTTTACTGCCCCGACGGGTCTCCTTATCTTCGAAATTATTCAGTTCTGTGGGGTGGCAGGAATAAAAATTGATGGACCACGTTAATGTACATAACGCACGTTTAATAATATTAAGATGTAACGCAAAATTTACGCTTTTGAAGATTTCATTATGCAATAAATAAGCTTGATAAGTAGAATATATTCAGTCCAACAGATAACCAAACTTTCCAAATATGGTGAAGATATGTGTCTTTCCATTTGTCTTTTTGTATACCAACTGTATGAATTGATAAAACTTTGATTGCGTTTTCCAACAAAATTGAAATTTTTAAATACTTTGTTATATTATTAAACGCGCGACATACATATTTGTAGCTAGAGCATTTGATACACTCCTTTGCAAATTGAATTTAGCTACTGTCAAATTTTGACATCGAGTAACTGAGTTACGCCACTGGTTAAACCAATCAACAATGACGATATTTATCAGCATTGATACCATGAAATATATATACATATATGTATATAACTTATTTGATTAACAGCATTCGTTCGTATGTATGAATTTTCGTTTCCTTTTTTTTTGATACAAAAGAGTGCGCGGGATTGCCCATGGCATTCTGACGTGCGTAAATTTTGCTTTTCAATCAGGTGTTTTTAGTGCTCGTAATCTTTTTACTTGCCGCTAAACAGCAGTTAATAACTTTATGTGATAAAATATAAAGATCTCTCGGCCACACATATTACAAGGATAACTAAGAAAATTTTCAGTATTCTTCAGAGAAAATAATAGAAGCCCTACATAGAGCATGTAAAGGTACACACCTCAGACTAGGGCGACGCAGAAGAATACTCTTCGGTTGAAATTTTCTCTATTTTTGTTTGGCTCATATCTTCTAACTGAATAAGATTTGGCGGTAAATGAGGCAGCTACAAAAAAGAAGTTATAATGATTACTTGCTCCAGAGATACGTATTAACTATGGACGACTAGGTGTGTCCCGGTTCTTGTATTAGGTCAGTGTAGAAGAAACATCTTAGAACTGCATTCGCTTCTCATAAAAACCGCCTGCCATTCGGTCATGGCGTAAAATTATTGGTGCCACCAATTGTGTGACAATATCAAGGCGTACAATACAAATTAGATGGGAAGTTTGGCCAATCTCTTGTATCTTTTCTTCCTACATATGCATTTAAATTAGGGCCGCTCAAAGCGCTCAAAATTTTCCGCGGATTTTATTTGTAGAAAAAACACTTTTCGTAGAAATGGTATAGAATTCTTGAAAATCAAAATTTTTCGATTGGAAAACTCTGGTTCTCTGCAGAAGACTTCCACTAATAATACCCAATCGTCTATTTATAAATTTTTAAATATTAACTTCTTATAAGTCCTCCAAAAATAGCAAAAAAATGCAATGAGTACCCATAAAAAGCGTAAGTATTAAAAAAGGGATAAGTAAATAATTGGGTCTTTTTATTGAAAGTCTGCTGAAGCAAACCGAAGTTTTCCGATTTTCAAGAATTCTATATCATTTCTACGAAAAGTTGTTTTTTTCCCATATAAAATACATGGACAGCCTTGAGCGCTTTGAGCGACATCGAAATATTTTTTAATTTTAAAATAAAAACAAGTAAGAAAGTCTTAGTTCGGGCGGAGCCGAACATTAAATACCCGGCGCAAGTATTAAATATATGTTTTCCACCGTTCCGAAAGCTAGCGCTACATGATAAGTGGGTGTATAAATATTAAGTAAACTAGCATCCTTAAATTTCGAAATATTGAAATTTCAAGCATTTCTGAAATTTACCGTTATATGAAAAGCGGTCGTAATTTTAGTCCGATTTCAATAATTTGCAACGCTTTGCTTTTATGTGGCAAGCACAATAACCATACCGAGTTTGGTACAAACTGCTAAAACGGTTAACGATATACATATATGTGATCATAAGTGGGCGGTGCCACGCCCATTTTCTAAAATTTTATCATAAGCGTATTTCCTGATAAAGAATTGTTGCAACCGTCAATTTTGAATAAATTAGCTTTAATATTTACTGATTTATCGAGGATTTCGTATTTCTCGAAATTACCATTATAAGGGATGTGGGCGTGGTTATTGACCGTTTTTAAAAATTTTCGGCCATTTGGTATGCTGTACCAGGGTCAAAAACTGTGCCAAGTTTGGAAGAAATTGGTGCAGCGGTTACCAAAATATACACATGTAACTATAAGTGGGCGTGGCTACGCCCATTTTTCAAAAATTTTTAATATTCTTATTTCTCGTCTAAAAGTTATTCTAAATGTCAATTTTGAGTGAATTATCTTCAGTAGTTACTAAAATATCGCAGTTTTCGTAGTTCTGAAAATTACCGTTATATGGGAGGTAGGCGTGGTTATTGTCCGATTTCGCCCATTTTCAATACCATCCGTCCTATGCCCAAAGGAAGTCCACGTACCAAGTTTCGTTAAGATATCTCAATTTTTACTCGAGTTATCGTGTGCACAGACGGACGGACGGACGGACAGACAGTCACCGCTTAATCGATTTCTCTTTTCATTCTGATCATTTATGTATACATTTGTCTATATCTATCTCGATTCGTTTTTCTGTTACAAACAACCGTTATGTGAACAAAGTTATAATACCCTTGTGCACAAGTGCGCTCGGGTATAACCAGAGGTATATTTTTTCGGTATAAAACAATCCTAGGTGGTGACAGCCATTCAAATTCCGACTTTACATTTTGTTTACCACCTTAATGTACATAAAAAATGGTTTTTGATACGTATAAATATGTGAGTTTTATTGCTGTTTAGTTATCGCTTGCGGTGGAAATAAAATAAACTCTTAAATTAGATATTTTGCGTTGCTGTGAATTGTAAGCAGACCGGTGGTCATATAGAGCAACACACACACACAGGATACAAAGAGAAAATTTTCAACGTTAACACTGTTATGTATGTATTGCAGTTGTTGCCCTGCAAAAATTTGAGGACCAGGTGGTCCACTGGGTCGTAGTTTTAAAGTATGTGCAAATGGACCAGGTTGCATACTAGGAACTTGTTATGCTGACCTGGACCACTTCAAACGTACAAACATGATATATGTGCGGAACACCACCTCTTCGTGACCCATCGGCAATATGATTCGGTTGCCGAATGTGCCATGGTCCAAAAGGAGTAGTTTTCTAGGTGGTCCCGTGTTATGCAGCGGTGGACCAGAAGTGGTCCTATGTTATGCAGCGTTGGACCAGAGGTGGTCAGGTCCAATGACATCGCAATGTTAATGTTACCATTTTTTCTCCATATATTTGGACCATTTTGGTTACTAGTGTTGGTTACAAGGTAGCGTGGTCCTGTACTAGTACTTAACCTAGTCCCACTTTTTGCAGGGCATCTATACTTATGCTTATGTATATGTGTGCTATCATATTTTTATTACTAAATGACGTTGCCGACCGTAAAAGCACAAAGGCTTACAACCAACAATGTGACCAGCACAGGGCAATAGCCAGTGAAACAATGTACATACGTATGTATGTGTGTGTGTGTTATGAGAGTATGTAAAAATGCATATCTCTCGGTGCATAGGCCAACGGCATCAACAATAACATCGCCATAGCTGTGAGTGCCGCAACTGCCATATATGTATGTAGTATTTTTGTATGTTTTTTTGCTTGTGTGCACATTTCGCAGCGGACAAGCATTGCCAATTAAAAATTTCATATGTGGTGATTGGGCGTAAACAATCACGGCGGTGCTTTTGTTATTTTCTCTTGTTTGCTGATCTTGATGAATGCTCAACATTGCACCGAAATTGCATGCAGTCATTCAAAAGCAAACTTATATGCATACATACTCAGACACACACACACATGAACTACGAGCATCCTATAGGAGCGAAATAATGCGCTGCTTGCTTTTGTTGTCTGCTGCCTGACGCCGCATCGTTCGCCATTTGCTGAAGTGCATTTTCGCGCTAAATGTGACGGTCAATGAACAATGATAACAACTTCTTCTTTTCTTTTCTTTTTTTGGCGCTGTAACCGCCTAAGCGATTTTGGCCGAGTT
>NW_023458557.1:69001625-69005061 GCF_013731165.1 Rhagoletis pomonella
ATATTACAAGGATAACTAAGAAAATTTTCAGTATTCTTCAGAGAAAAATAATAAAAGCCCTACATAGAGCAAGTAAAGGTAAACACCTCAGACTAGGGCGACGCAAAAGAGTACTCTTCGGTTGAAATTTTGTATTTTTTTTTGGTTTGGCTCATATCCTCTAACTGAATGAGATTTGGCGGTTAATGAAGCAGCTACAAGAAAGAACTTATAATCATTACTTGCTCCAGAGATACTTATTAACTATGTACGACTAGCTAGGACGCAGTTCTTGTATTAGGTCAGTGTAGTATCAAAATCTTAGAACTGCATTCGCTTCTCATAAAAACCGCCTGCCATTCGGTCATGGCGTAAAATTATTGATTCCACCAATTGTGTGACAATATCAAGGCGTACAATACAAATTAGATGGGAAGTTTGGAACAAACTCTTGTATCTTTTCTTCCTACATAAGCATTTAAATTAGGGTCGCTCAAAGCGCTCAAAATTTTCCGTGGATTTTATTTGTAGAAAAACCACTTTTCGTAGAAATGGTATAGAATTCTTGAAAATCAAAATTTTTCGATTGCGAAGCTCTGGTTCTCTGCAGAAGACTTTCACTAATAATACCCAATCGTCTATTTATAAATTTTTAAATATTAACTTCTTATAAGTCCTCCAAAAATAGCAAAAAAATGCAATGTGTACCCATAAAAAGCGTAAGTATTAAAAAAGGGATAAGTAAATAATTGAGTACTTTTATTGAAAGTCTCCTGAAGCAATCCGATCGAAAAATATTGATTTTGAAGAATTCTATATCACTTCTACGAAAAACTGGTTTTCCCATATAAAATACATGGCAACTTTAGAGCGCTTTGAGCGACATCAAAATATTTTTTAATTTTAAAATAAAAACCAGAGGTATATTTTTTCGGTATAAAACAATCCTAGGTGGTGAGAGCATTCAAATTCCGAATTTACATTTTGTTTACCTCCCTAATGTACATATATACACATGGTTTTTAATACGTATAAATATGTGAGTTTTATTGCTGTTTAGTTATCGCTTGCGGTGGAAATAAAATAAACTCTTAAATTAGATATTTTGCGTTGCTGTGAATTGTAAGCAGACCGGTGGTCATATAGAGCAACACACACACACAGGATACAAAGAGAAAATTTTCAACGTTAACACTGTTATGTATGTATTGCAGTTGTTGGCTTTGCGGTAAGTTATGATTGTGTGAATTTATTTTTCGGCCCACTTCACAATAGCTAACATAACTGGGATGTAAGGATACAATTGTCCTTTCTTGTTACATATGTTAGCAGTGCATTCATACATAAAAAATGTAACATCTCATTCGTTAGCTCCTTCATTCTTATTAGAAGAAACTTCCTACATATTTCTTGCATACTTACATACTTAAATTTTGCTTGAAACTTATAACCTCATAAAGGGGGAAGGATCTCCAAGTTTGTGGCCTCTGTTGCAATATGCATGTATTCATGTTTCTATGTGCGAATATGCGTAAACTTTGAAATACAAAAAGAAAAAATGCAAGATATTTATGATGTAACACAATTTACTGTTGTTTGTTAACACTTTTAATTCGTTTAAATGGAACGTCAGAAGTTTGGCCAGAGTATAAGTTCCGATAACTTTTAGTTTATATGCAGCTAATGAAGCCAATTCTTCTGCAGTTCACTCAAATTTCTACTTTGTGGAGGTAAATACACTTACATACTTATGGGTAGTAAAATACTAGGGTAAATGGATAATTCTGTGAATTTTTCAGTAACGGATTTTATCGTTTAGCAAACAACGGTTTAATTTCTCATCATACATATAGTCCCTTTTTATCTCGATAATAAGCTTCTCGAGATTTTACTCTTTTATTTCAGTGCTGGTACTCACTCGAAAGTAATACTTCTTGAAAAAAGTGATTCTGCTTTGGATTTCGATGCTGACATTGGCCCTTATTATGTGTTGCATTCGATTTTCGATTCTCGTTGGTTATCGAAGATCGAATGGGAAATTCGTATTATGAGTATCGAATTTTCTATCGATCAGAATTTTGCTTTCGGTGCTATAGCGAAGTGTAAGAAAATTGTGAAAATGTGTGATTTTCCGTTTGTTTTTTTTTTACTTTTTGGCAGCGAGACACTAATTTTAAATAATTTTTATAATTTTCTGGCAGGTCTAAGGTCGTGAATACCAAACATCAGCTGAAAAGGTTGTTTTCAATATGAAAGAAAATCCTAATGCTTAGTTCGCACGATCTCTGAGCGCAAAATAGCAGAACTTTTGATCGTTTTAAAATATTTGAATAAACAAGTAAGAAAGTCTAAGTTCGGGCCGAGCCGAACATTAAATACCCGGCGCAAGTATTAAATATATGTTTTCCACCTTTCCGAAAGCTACCGCTACATGATAAGCCGGGGTGTATACATTTTAAGTAAATTAGCGTCCTTAAATTTCGAAATATTGAAATTTCAAGCATTTTTGAAATTTACCGTTATATGAAAAGCGGCCTCAATTTTAGTCCGATTTCAACAATTTTCAACGGTTTGCTTTTATGTGGCAATAACCATACCGAGCTTGGTACAAATTGCTAGAACGGTTAGCGAGATACATATATGTGATCACAAGTGGGCGGTGCTACGCCCATTTTCCAAAATTTTGTCATAAACGTATTTCTTGGGAAAGAATTGTTGCAACCATCAATTTTGAATAAATTAGCTTCAATATTTACTGATTTATCGAAGATTTTGTATTTCTCGAAACTACCGTTATATGGGATGTGGGCGTGGTTATTGTCCGATTTTAGAAATTTTCTGCCATTTGGTATGTTGTACCAGGACCAACAACTGTGCCAAGTTTGGAAGAAATTGGTGTAGCGGTTACCAAGATATACACATGTAACCATAAGTGGGCGTGGCTACGCCCATTTGCCAAAATTTTTTAATATTCTTATTTTTCGTGTAAAACTCATTGCAAATATCAATTTTGAGTGAATTATCTTCAGTAGTTACTAAAATATCGCAGTTTCCGTTTTTCTGAAAATTACCGTTATATGGGAGGTAGGCGTGGTTATTGTCCGATTTTTAAAATTTTCAGCCATTTAGTATGCTGTACTAAGGCCAACAACTGTGCCAAGTTTGGAAGAAATTGGTGCAGCGGTTACCAAGATATACACATGTAACCATAAGTGGGCGTGGCTACGCCCATTTTCCAAAAATTTACAATATTCATGTTTTCCGTCTGAAACTCATTGTATCAATTTTGAGTGAATTATCTTCAGTAGTTACTAAAATATCGCAGTTTTCGTATTTCTTAAAATTACCGTTATATGGGAGGTAGGCGTGGTTACTTTCCGATTTCGCCCATTTTCAATACCATCCGTCCTACGCCCAAAAGAAGTTCACGTACCAAGTTTCGTTAAGATATCTCAAT
>NW_023458557.1:69005161-69010616 GCF_013731165.1 Rhagoletis pomonella
CAAATTGAGACAAATATCAGCTTATGATGAAAACTTGACTGAAGTTTATAAACGCCAATTTGACGTACGCTTGTTGATGTATGCATGTCCAACGGACTATTTTATTATAAGCTAAGAATGAAGGGTGTGTAGGGCTATCTGCCATACCTAAACAAAAGCGTCAGCGTTGTCTGGCTGTCAAAAAATTCTCATGCCCATACAATTTGTATGAAGCATACCGAAACAACGCGGCGTCAACGCTGAGCGGTTGGAAATTCCGATTTTGACAGGGCGTTAGATATTAAAGTTAGCTGCAGAAATCGGCGAAACTGTCATTTTTGTGTTACATACAAACAAACCTATGCTTATTGTTGGTGTTATTTCTGCATTTGACGTAGCGTTGACGCTTTTGTTTAGGTATGGCACTTCGGCGCTAACGCTAGGCGTCAGAAACTGTTCCGCCCAACGCTTTTGTTTAGGTATGGCAGTATGATGGGTCTGGGAATTTTTGCGTGGCATACACGCTGTTGCTATTCCAAATTTTTTTCTTTAAGTGCTTTATCACGTAGCTTTTGTTTTAACTTAGCATGCAGTGCCTGCCATTTGAATAGCGCCCTCCCTTGAGAGTTTACTTTTATATATTTAATATTTAAAAAAAGAATATAGCATGTTCTATAACAAAAAGCTTGTAAATAAGACTCTAAACTTTATAGAAAACTATACGAGGAAATTTTACAAGCTACCATTTGTTTTTGAGATTTTTTTTTGATGAAGATGCTGCGCGATATCTTTCATATACTATCAAAAATGAGCGGTAAATTTTAGCCCCTTGAAATATGCACTTTATTATTTTAGAATTCAACAGTCTATACAATTAAGTACTTCAAAAAAAGTTTTTTCTTAAGTTTCTAATTTTGATGAATATTTGTTTAATTATTGTAAACTTTGAAAACTGCATACATACATATATGATTACGGATTTTGTAAAAAAATTATGTCATATCTCCGATTCGCTTCAAATATTTTTTTGTGGGTTGTATACATGAAATAAGCTAACGTGTGCGTGGGATTTTTTTCTTATTTTTTTTCTTTGGAGATATGATCTGTCAAAGTCTGCATTTTTTCGTAATCCTTGTTTAATTCTATATCAAAACGTGGTTCAAAAAAATGGGCGTTTTTCAAGAACTATTTTTAAAATATTTTTCTTTATGACGAGATGGTTCATTTTGTGAGAATCAAGAATCTTTTTAATTTGTTTTCCAAAACTTATGTTGAGATATATTTAGTAAGGTGTTAAACATCGAGTTTTTGCAATAATTTAAATTTTATTGCAGATTCCGATAGAACACCTATTTAGGTATAATACTTGTACGGCAAGATTTTTCTTTAAAGCGATAAACCCCTAAAAATGGGCGTGGTAATTGTAGGACTAAAGTTTGCAAAACGCAGATTTTATTGCGGATTTCGGCAGAATATCGCTTCGTTAACAAAATTTGTTCCACAACTTTTTCAATCAAAGAATATTCTAGAAATGGGCATGGCTATATTAAAACCAAAGTTCAAAAATTTAAGCTTTATTGTGTATATCTATATGCAAATCAACTTCAAAAAGTTAAACTGTTATTAACTAAGTTAGCTTTAGGACAATCTTGGCCATCTTATATATAGAAGTATTAACCCGGTTTCCTTAGCCTTAAAACGACGTTAAGATGTAGTTTCTACGATGGGCAGAACCCGAGATATAACGATTTGAAGGAGTACATGATTAGTCAGAATCACGAAAAAATACAAACTTTGACAGATCATATCTCCAAAGAAAAAGCGAAAAATAAATTCCTCGAACTCGTGTTAGCTTATTTCATGTATAGAACCCATAAAAAGTCTTAAGCCAATCGAAAGTGTGACACCAAATTTATCCGATATGAAAAATAATGTCTCATATATGGTTTTTGTTATGGAATAAGCAATATTTTTATAAAAAATTAATGGTTATTTAACAAAAAAAAAAGAAAACTGTGGATACTTAGCATCAAAAGACGGCTCTATTCAAGTGGCCTACACTGTATAAATGCGTGCCAATTACTCATACACCTAGGCGCTCGTGACAGGCATTGACAACATTCATATTTTGTACCGCACACAGTAGGCATGCACAAAACAATAGTGGTTTGCTGTTAGCCCGCAGATTGTAGAAAAACTGAGCTGCGTTGCTGCTTGCTTATTGTCGGTATTGTTAATTAATGTCTGAAGCCAGCTGATAGGAAACTAATCTTTCCGCTGTTGTTCATAAGCGAATACAATTATCGAAAACACTGTGTTTGGTTCATGCAACCAATAGCAAATTGCTGAGGAATAATTAAGTGTATGTGTGTGTGTGAATGAAAGATTTGATTCGTACATTCACTGATTGTTCATAATGCTGGATTTCCACTAGGCATTAAATGGCAAAAATTACAAATGACAAAGTCGGGCATTGAAAAATTATCGTTTCGTTACATTAAAAAAAAGTCACTAAGTTCATTTCCACACGGCATTTTTTAAATGGCATACATTTCTTGCCATTTCAATGCCCAGTGGAAATTCGGAATAACACTCAAAAGTAAAATTTACTAGCAACACTTATGAAATTGGACGCATTTGAATGAAACAGAAAGAACCCCATAAGAAAGTACAACGTGAATATATTCCTAAGCCACTATATTCCTCTGCCAACAGTCTTCCCTATTTACTCAAACGAAATAAAATTTTAAACTTAATTTAAAAAAAGCTATTAATGTCATAGTAAAAGCCCTTTACTTTGGAATTTTTTGCAGTTTAGCTAAAAAAAAAACTGTGTGTACAAGGACGTTTGTATGCACACGACTAGTTTTGGTTAAATAACTAAATATATATATGTATCATATCAAACTAACTATCTTTTGGCTTATGTACTTTCCAATTAAAGTGTCAGGTTACAAGCAATTTCTAGAGTAAACAATAGCGAATATTGAGTTTAATTTACGGTAGTCAATGAAATTGCGAGACATAAATATACACATATGAGCACGTATATAACTATGTATGTAGTTGTAAAATATAAAGATGTGAAGATAAATTGAAATATTGCCAAATCCAATAAAATCCGTTAAGTAAGCACATATCAAACGCATTCCTAATAGTCTGCAAGTTTAGTTATCTCTCAGCACAAGGGCTTTACGATTATTCGAGCAAGCTGTTTACTCAGTTGTTCGATTAATCAGTTACTTGAGTAAGCAAGATTTGTATGGCTAAAAATTATGATTAATCGAGATACTCCAAAAAAGTATGGACAATTTTTAACTTCTTTTTATTTCTTCTTTTTACAATGTGTAAATGAACAAATAATTTTTAAGCAAAAAAAAAACCGACTTCAACTCTCATATAAAAATTTAAGATTAGCGTTAATTTTTTCATGATCCAATGATCGGATTTAAACCAAATTAGTATGGGACCACCTGTGAGTTAACACCTTTCCATTAAAAAAAAAAGAATTATAGAAATGGGTTAATGTGGTCCAAAGTTATGCGGTAACATACACAAAAAAATTTTCCGACGAATTGATAGCCTTCTCCTTTTTGTGTAGTCGGCTAAAAATATACTTAATTTAAAATTAAAAAAAAGTAACGTTGTATTCAAAATATCAAAAGAGTACTCCAAAATTGTATTACTTATTTTACTCATAATGATGACTAATCAAAAAGAAAATTACTCAAATATTTTAGGTTTCACTTAATTACAATCTTGATAACTCGAGTAACTTAACTACTGAGTAATCATAATTTTCTCAACTTGATAAAAGTCGAATAATCTAACTCTGATTAAACACCTTATTAACTATTTAAATAGTTAAGCCTATTTGGTTTTAAGGAGCCCTAGCCTGTTGGAACTCACTAGAGAAAGCTACACCAGCTAAGTGACTAGAGTTCTTACAACGGATTGCCCTAATGCGTATTAGTCACGTCTGTTCATATTTCAGCCAGAACTGCCCGCAACACGAACAGCTATCAGACTTACGGAAACCGGGTGGGTTACATAATCGCAGAATGAACACGCTGGAGTTATCGGCTTTGATTTAATTCCTATCCATAAAAATTACTGCACCTAAGAAACCGTTCCCAATAGCTCCTTCCCTACCTACGTAGTCTCAAGAAATTATTAGGTGCAGCCAGGTGACTAGAGAAAAGGTGCAGTGGCCTTTTTTAATGAACAAATCAAAGTTTTAAGATATAGGACTTACCTCATCACTTTCAATTAGGCTGCCAAACTTTCAAGAGGCTATTGTGTAATTATTTTTGTTAAAATTTCCTCAATAGTCACTGAGCTCTCGGGAATTGAAATTTTAGCGTTAAACTACTATTTCAATCGACCATTTACGTACCATTACCCCTTTAACTAGGTCAGCAGGATCCTTTCAGGACTTCGATAACATTTACTTCTTGATTGGCCAGACACTGAAATAATAAAAATCTAGTGCCTAAGAAGCGCATTTATTGGCTTTTCCACTTATAGTTCAATGCTGAAGATTACTTTAGAAGCATAAGTACATAACTATGTATTTATTTTATTTATTTTTTATTTATTTAATTTAATAAGCATACGTTTATTTATGAGAATGCTGTTCACATCCAAAAGTTTCCATCCTACCAACGTGATCAGCAAATTGCTTAGTTTAAGTAATACTAAGCTGTAAGTTAATCTCAGTATGCAAATATTTACTAATACTGAAGTAAAAGTCTTTTCCAGCAACCAGCAGCGGAAAAAAGATTATAACCGATTAAAATAAGTAGTCAAGGAAGCATCTAAGAAATGAATGGAGCGTAGGAAATATACAAGCGGTAACAACTTAGCTCGATTAGCAAGTCAAACATCAGCTTAGGTACGTATTTAAATAGACGGGGGAAGGGGAAAGTTTTTTCTCAATTCTGGTAATTAGGTTTTTGTTATAGTCATTAGGATCCAAGGCTGACAAACTTGTGGACTAACGCACCAAAAAATGTCCGGCCAATCATCCGACAGTCTTCCTACATATTTTCCACCAACCGCAATTTTCACAACCAATTCCAATGGAGCTCCCACGAAAAATACTTTCGCAACATTCTTTACATTCCATAGTTGGGGGAATATACGCTTGATGAGATAATTCAAAGGCAGCATTTGAACGCCGCACTAAATAAATGGGCTTATACAAAAACAGCGCTTTGTGCAGCGCTACTATTGTCTGCTGATTAATTTTTTGTTGTTTGGATACCTTACTATTTTTTTGTATGTACATGTTTAACTGCAAATAAACACCCGTATTAACGCTGCTAGTTTTAAATATTTTTCTCCTAACTACATAGAAATCGCTCCGATGATGACAAAGTGATTTTGTATGAAACCGCATTTTTGCTCATTTATTTTAATAACAAAAATACCGCACGAAAGAAAATAACTTGAATTTTTAATTAAAGAACAAACC
>NW_023458557.1:69010716-69021871 GCF_013731165.1 Rhagoletis pomonella
TACCGCACGAAAGAAAATAACTTGAATTTTTAATTAAAGAACAAACCGTTCAAGCGGTTTAAGAACATTTTGGTAATACAAAATATTTTTAAAATTTTCAAAAATTTTTTGCTCCACTAGAATGTTTACTTTTTGGCAACATTATATAAAAATTGCTCTAAAGAACCTATGTCCTGAAAATGAAAGTTATATATGAAAGCTAAAAAATGCTTAAAGTGCTCGATTAAAGGCTCAAAATTGACCTCGAAAAATTCCAATATTTCTCGTTGTTCCTTCGACAGAAATCGAACTGATCATGGAAATTAATCTGTCTTTAACTTGGGATTTCGTTTGCAACGCCGCTTTTTTTAATTCTTCTTGCCCAATAAGCGTTTTTGCGAAGCTCTAAAAAACTAAAACTACAACATTCGGCCAAGGCATACATATTCCACCTCAAAAAAAATTCCAATTCTGCAACTCCACATTCCACGCCACTCGCTGAAGCTCTTAATAAAACGAAAGGATCGCTTCCCTGCAGTACTGGGGAGCAACTACAGGACTGATCAATCGGTAGCTACCTGGTAAACTTCGTCAATTACCGACCGACTACTTGCAGTGTATTTCAGCGATTACTTTTACCAAGCATTGTCCTAGGCGGTAGACACCATCGGCTCTATCTGCACTACCGGGAGTTACTAAAGTAGTCACTTGCGTGATTTATGGGCGCCCTCTGTCGTAGTTTTTCGATATTCTGTTTCCCACTGGTTCGACTTTGTACTACCATGTTCACTACCACGGGTTAATAGAGTACCTACTTACCTAGGAGTCGGCGCAGTAGCGATTGACTCCAGCATATGCGACAAATTCGCCTACGTATGAATGCGCATTTCCAACGGCATTGTCGGCGACAACGACAAAGCGACAGTGCCAAAATTGAACTTTTATATTATCATAATTTCATTGCGAAATAAATGCTTTGCATTTTATGGCATCCAAAGTAAATATGTAGGGCGAAGGATTAGTACCTCAGGAGCAACTAAGGGAAATTAAGTATGTAATTCAAGATTGGAATAACCGAATACATACAGGCGTACGTATTTGGTACGAAAGCTTACGATGAAATCTCAACGATAACGCAGCGAATACAGCTTTGAACGAGCTACATACATAAATTGTATTTCACTGCCCGTGCTATTTAATCTACTTCCCTGGTTGCTTCGCTTCGTCATCCTTGTAATTGCGTCGTAGTTCTAGGTGTTTTCGTTGATTTAATTCTCAGCACCAATTCAAAATAACTCGTTAATACATAAATTTTATGTCAGTTCCAAAACTTTACTACAACTAAATTGGCGGACATGGGATTGGACGCAGTGGACTTTTTACCAATGGAATGCGAGTAAGTAGATACCGCGAAAACTACGCTGATTTCAATTAGCTGTTTCTGATTAGGGAGTTCAATAGACTCCGGAAAGATATAAAAGAAATGGACCAAGGTCTGAGTTATATGTATTGTAATTGCATAAAAACTCCCCAACCAAGGGTTCCTAATTTTTGCGTGTGTCTCAGCGTTGTCATAACGGAGCACAACACTTTCTCTTTTAATCAATTCCGGCCTGCTTTTTTTATTAATCTATATAACTTTTCACAGTAGAGGGGGAATTAATTTTGGCCAGGGGTTAGCGCTTCATCAAATAGAATTCCCTTCTAGTCGCATAGTCGGGTATAGTCCAATGCCTTAAAATGTTAGTATGTCGGAAAAAGCTGTTTCTGAGCTCAAAATCTAATTTATCATAATTTTAGGCAGAAATCTCTTCCCGAAGAGTTTAAATTAAGTTTAAGTCCGCTGAGAGAAAACTTTCATGATATTGCAGAATTGGTTATTTTACCGTTTTTGAAGCTTTCTTTTTCGAGGACCAGAATCTTTCGAGTGATTGCGAACGGCCTTTATTGACACATGAAAAAAAGCGTTTTTTAACCTTGCCTTTCTTGAAGTAGAGTTCCAAAATGTGGTGATTATTTTTTTGAAATCTGCCTCGCTCAAAACGGTTGGAGAGGTACTGTCCATTTTGTTGGAAAAAGTGGCTTTCATGCGGCAACACTGTTGGTAATTTGACAATTGGCAATGTGTACGAAAGAACTCTATCACGAATCATATATAAAGCTTGAGTGCGTGTTGAAAAAACCAATCTACAATAGCCTTTGTCTGAGAATGACCGTCTTTCGTCATTTCAGTTAATTAATTTACAGACATATGTGTATACTTGGCTGTGCTCCCACTGAGACCTGCTTTTAAATAATGCCTTTTATATAGAGCCAAGTATTATATTTTTCACTAAGACAATATGGGGAGCTAGTACTTGAAACCGAACAGACGCTTAGCTACCACTTAATATAACTAATATATTAAATTACAAATACATAAAAGGGCGGTATGGTAAGTCATTTATAGGGATATTTTTCTTCTTCTTCTTTTTTGGCACTGTAACCGCCTAAGCGATTTTGGCCGAGTTCAGCAAAGCACGCCAGTCGTTTCTCCTCTGTGCCAACTGACGCCAATTGGAAACGCCAAGTGAAGCCAAGTCCTTCTCCACCTGATCTTTCCACCGCAGTGGGGGCCTCCCTCTTCCTCTGCTACCACCAGCGGCTTCCGGGTTGAATACTTTCAGAGCTGGAGCGTCGGTGTCCATTCGAAGGACATGACCAAGCCAGCGAAGCCGCTGTATTTTAATTCGCTGCACTATGTCCGTGTCATTGTAAAGCTCATAGAGCTCATCGTTCCATCGTCTGCGGTACTCGCCGTCGCCAACGCGTAAGGGCCCGTAAATCTTCCGCAAACTCTTTCTCTCAAACACTCCAAGAGCCGCCTCATCGGATGTTGCCATTGTCCATGCTTCTGCGCCATATACCAGCACGGGCATGATGAGTGACTTATAGAGCGTGGTTTTCGTACGTCGAGAGAGGACTTTACTCCTGATCAGTCCAAAGTAGCACTTGTTGGCAAGAGTGATTCTGCGTTGGATTTCAATGCTGACATTATTATCGGTGTTAATGCTGGTTCCCAAGTAAACGAAATTCTCTACTTTCTCGAAATTGTAACTGTCAACAGTGACGTGGGTGCCAAGACGCGAATGTGCTGACTGTTTGTTTGATGACAGGAGATACTTCGTCTTGTCCTCGTTTACCACCAGACCCATTCGCTTTGCTTCCCTATCCAACTTGGAAAAGGCAGAACAGACTTCGCGGTTTTTGTTACCGATGATGTCGATGTCATCGGCATAAGCCAGCAATTGCACGCTCTGGTAGTAAATTGTTCCTGAGCGGTTCAGTTCTGCAGCTCTTATTATCTTCTCCAACATCAGATTAAAGAAGTCACATGAAAGGGAGTTACCTTATCTGAAACCCCGTTTTGTGGCGAACGGCTCGGAGAGTTCTTTCCCAATTCTGACGGAGCTGGTGGTATTGGGCAACGTCATTTTACACAGCCGTATGAGTTTTGAGGGGATGCCAAATTCAGACATAGCGGCGTATAGGCAACGCCTTTTAGTGCTGTCAAAGTCGGCTTTAAAGTCGACAAATAGGCGGTGAGTGTCTATCCTTTTTTTCGTGGGTCTTTTCCAAGATTTGGCGTATTGTGAATACCTGGTCTATGGTGGATTTACACTGATAAGGCCCAATCAGTTCATTGACGGTGGGCTTCAGTCTTTCACACAATACGCTCGATAAGACCTTGTAACCTATGCTTAGAAGGCTGATCCCGTGGTAGTTGGCGCGAATGGCGGGGTCACCTTTCTTGTGGATTGGGCAGAGCACACTTAAATTCCAGTCGTCGGGCATGCGTTCATCTGACCACATTCTGTACAAGAGTTGATGCATGCACCTTATCAACTCCTCGCCGCCGTACTTGAATAGCTAAGATGGCAGGCTGTCAGCTCCAGCAGCGTTGTTGTTTTTCAGCCGCGTTATTGCTATACGTACCTCGTCATAGTCACGCGGTGGAACGTCGACTCCGTCATCATCGACTGCGGGCTCGGGTTCTTCTTCTCCACAACTTCCCGTGCTGCTGCCATTTAGTAGGTCGGAAAAGTGTTCCCTCCATAATTTAAGTACGTTCTGGACATCAGTTACTAGGTCGCCATTATTGTTCTTATAGGAGTACGCCCCGGTCTTGAAACCTTCCATAAGTCGCCTAACTCTCTGGTAAAATTTTCGGGCCAGCATTTCAAGCTCTTTACACTCACGTATTTCGGCCTCTCTCTTCTTATTGCGGCAAATACGTATCGCTTCCCTTTTCAGATCCCTACAACGGTCCCACAGAGCGCGCGTTGCGCCCGATCGCAGCGTGGCTCTCTTGGCGGCATCTTTTTTTCTCTGCAGCTTCCTGACACTCCTCATCGTACCAGCTGTTCTTTCGGGCTCGCTAAAATCCGACTACTTCTTCGGCGGCGGTACTTAATGAGCGGGAAATGTGGTTCCACTGCTCGCATATGTCGGTTTGTTGAAGAGTGCTCTCTGAGAGCAGGTGTGTGAGTCGAGTAGTGAAAGCACTGGCTGTCTGTTGTGATTGCAGCTTTTCAACGTTAAGCTTTCCTTGCATATTTGGGCGCACATTTTTTGCTGCACAGAGGCGTACGTCTAAAACACTGGGAAGCGTGCCTTCCGTCTACCACAACATGATCGATTTGGTTTCTCATTTTTCGATCCTGAGAGAGCCACGTAGCTTGATGGATCTTTTTATGCTTGAGCATAGTACTGCATACTACCATGTTTCGGGCCCCGGCGAAGTCGATCAGCCTCAATCCGTTGTCGGACGTTTCGTCGTGGAAGTCGCCAAGCACGATTTTGATATCATGACGGGGGCAGCGCTCGTATGTGCAATCCAAGCGCCCATAGAAGAGATCCTTGGATGACTCATCCTTCTCTTCCGTCGGGGCATGGACGCAGATGAGCAAGATGTTGAAGAATCTCGCTTTGATGCGGATCGTGGCTAGACGCTCGTCCATCGGGGTGAACGACAGTACTCGGCGACGGAGTCTCTCTCCTACCACGAATACAACACCGAATTTGCGCTACTTTACATGACAACTGTAGTAGACGTCGCAAGGCCCCAGACATTGCTTGCTTTCCCCCGCATTTCGTGGATGGCGGTGATGTCAGCTTTTGTCCTTACGAGGACATCAACCAGCCGGCAGAGGCACCTTGCCCATTAAGGGTCCGGACATTGCAGGTGCATGGCCTCAAATCGTAGTCCTTTAAACGTTTGCCGTGGTCGTCGTCATAAGGGGGGTCTCATCCGAGGCTTTGCCTTGCTTCTTCACTGGAAGTGGTTTTTACGTGGCGGGTCCCAAACCCAGGGCACAACCCCTTGCTGTGACGGGGGTGGTTCCGCAACCAAATGCACGTTTATCGAGCCGCTTGCTCCAAGCAGACACCCGCTTGCAGCCGCACCTACTGGTGAACAGACGCTGCAGACTTCAGTAAGCCCTTAAACCGAATAAGTCGGAGTGGCCTCACCGAAGCTCCCTCTCTGCCGTGACCCAAGGCTCCACTCGGATTGGTTACCGCATCCGCGCATGGGTTGCTCACGTTGCCCAGAGTACGCGAACGAGGACGCAATAGTCGGGATTGAGTGTAGCTATGCCTGTAACTGCATAACCAGCGCAACGACTATACCCCATTGCACTCCCATTGTACTGGTGAATATTGGGCATAGGGCAAAAACCTTATTTACTGTACGATTAGACTCAAACTCAGAAAGTGTGTTGCGTACATATGAATCGGCTAATTACTAAAATGAATAAGTTAGCATTTTTCAGATATGGCAAATTTGATGCAGTTCAACAGAGCGTTTAGGAAATTAAAGCTAAGACGTCGACGCTTCTTATAGTTAGGCGCTGAATATTTCTCATTTGCGTTGTTGGTGTTTCCGACAGAGTAGGAGTATGAGGTACTGCATTGACGATGCATTGGAGAACGATTTTGCTCCTTCCCTTGCCAAATTTGGTTTTGGGACAAACCGTTGTCTTCACTGTCAGATGGCACAACGCCGAACCAAATTTGACAAGGGATCACGGAAAATCGTTCTATAATACATTGAACATATCTGCTTGAAATCGCTTTTGAGGATCTTAAACTTCAACTTTAAATAGAGGAAGAAGGCAGACGTATGAGCAAGTCTTTATAACACAGTTTTTTTAGCCAATGATCAAAGTTATATTCACATTCCGACAAGTGAACATGATTACTGTTAATTGAAACTTTTGCTAAACATACATATTCCGAAGGATTCAAAACAAACATAATATCAAAAGCAAATCATGAAAACGTCGTTTAAAGTTAGATTCATTATTTAAGAAACTCATCAAGTGCCAAAATACACAAAACGTAGTTAAGAACGAAATATTCTTCTTTGGAATTAAGCTCTCCGATTCGTCCATAAACCCTCCAGGAACAGTGCTCGGACTTCTACCACACAGGGTCTACCATATATTCGCGAGTTTGAGTAGTTTTATTTTGCTCGTCATAATTTCCTTTATTTTTGATTTTTTTTAAGGCCGAAATATTTTCCGATACTAAAAAGAATGTGACAAAAAAAAAACCAGCACTCTGCTAGGTTGCAGAAATTTTCAAAGTGCGTTCGAAACATTTTTTTTTTTGTGTAAAAGGAAATGCGTGACACTGTCAACAAAAACAAAAAAAAATCCAAAAATCAAGGCGATGTTTTAGCAACTTCAAACCTGCACTTTAATATTCTAAAATTTAATGTAAATTCTTATTAGAGAGCTGGAATTTAGATGAAACTTTACAGGGTTTTTATAATTTTTGCACAGTGTTTGAAACTTGGAATAATAGGGTTTTTGTTAGATAATGAGTTATATGTACTTTAAATAAAAATTAATAAGCATTAAACAAACAAAAGAAAAAAATCAAAACTTGTCAAAACGTCCCGACCATATTAATTTGTCCAACACTACATATAAGTGCTTGTCATATTCTCTGTTTCGCAATACATGAAAAAAGAAAATAAAATCAAGCGTTGTTTTCGTACGAATCGGAAATCATGAAATTTTTTTTTAATTTTTAAGTTTCTACTACACAGAATTTTTTTAGTTCGAGCACTGTCCAGGAGCCATTACAGTTAGGCTGTTAAATGGAATGAAATACAAGAGTTTTTACAAGTTGTTTACAGTTTTTGTGTTATTTTTCATATTTTTCGGTATGTTTTTTTAGAATTTTTGTATGTTCTTCATAAAAACTTTAAATTTTAGATAAATAAAAATTTCTGGTGAATACAACGATAATTTTATTTCCTAGTACCCTAAAAACAACGAGTTATTATGTCGTTTACCACAGAAACCCGTTAAGTGAACAATTCAAAATTAAATTTAAATTTATAAAATTATTTCTTTTCATAAAAGTACACGATATTATAATTATTTTCAATAAAAAATTACTTCAAACACCCAAAAGAATTGCTTTCCTAATAGGACAGGTTTTTAGTTATTTTGAATCTACTAAGAAGTTTTATTATAAAATTTATCCATAAAAAGGGAAGAAATAAATGCCGCTATTGAAACCGCAAAAAACTAATAAAAAGAGACATTCACAATAAGATCTATTTTATATTTGCCTTAAGTCAAAGATCAAGTAGCGGTGAAGATTTTTATTTCTAAAACTACAGTACTTCATTTTCTTCAATTAGAAGGCGGCTGTGGGACAGGTTTTTTTCTGGAAAAATTAAGAAATAAATTTTTTGTATCTAATATTAGTTTTGTGAATTTGGGATATTTGCCCAAAGGTCTAACCGCCAAAGCCATTGCAAACATTTCTACGGCACAGGTGAGCGTAGTCGGATCTTTCTATTTAACTTACCAAGAGGTGGTGCGAAATTCGTCTAGGATTTGACTTTCACTCAGTCCACAGTGTACTCTTTATGTATAGACAATTGCATTAAGAAGTCCACAGCTATAGTCTTACCTTGAGTGCCTTATTGTATTTCATATCCTGAGGGGGGTCGCTAATAGCACTCGGGTTGCAGCTGGTTCGTCATTAACTGCACAAACACCTGGCGCAAAAAGTCAACCAAATGAAAAAAGTTTGCTGAGCTGCAGCAAAAAAAAAACGCAGGAGTAAGCGGTACTTTATTTTTCAGTTTTTTTTTTGTTCTTAGTTGCATGAACTTCTTGCATCATACATATGTATGTATGTACATAAATCGACTGCTACACTTGACAAAATCTTTGTAAATTTGTTAAGCTGTGTCAAGAACAAGGAAGAAGGAGGATGTTGGGCAGGAACAATAGCGGTAAAAGAAGCAACTAAACGAAATGACAAATGCGCATTTAATTCTTTGGAGTTGCGGCTTGTTGCTTTCTTGCGCTCCTTTCTCGCACATACCTCGTAGGCTCTTCAAATGTCTCCCATCCTGCTTTTTGTTCTGCGTATTTGCATACGAGTTATTTGCAGTTTATCGACGTCTGCATGGCATTCATCACCGCAATGACTTTTTACCACCAATCGAGTGAGCACAAAAGAATGTTGAGTATAAAATCAAAAGCTGATTTGCCTTGTTTAAGTGCAGACAAAAAATGTTTGCTTTTCGGCTTCTGATGCCAACACAACCCTAAAAGAAATGATGGAAATACAAGAAAGGAATTTATGTGAAAAAAAATGGAAAATACAGGAAGGCAAAGTGCAAGACAATCGAGCGCTCCTATATGTGCAAATAGATGACCCCCTGCAAAAACCACATAATTCAAAATTTCATTTATTTAAGTAATGTAGTGGATTAGGTTGATAAATAGCCCTATTTTTCACTGGAAATTTGACATAGGCTTGATTTTTGTTAAGAAAATTGAAGAGGCCATCCTTAGTACTGAACAGTGACGCATGTCTCTTATTTATCGTTGATATTGACTGTCGATCGGGTAGTGATGGTTTTATAAAACTTATTTTCGTTTATTAAACGCAAAAACTTTAACTGGCTCTATGCACTGAAAAATATGAAATTTTGAGTTGTGTAGTTATTGCACAGGACCATCGGTATATCGACTGCTGAGTGGAAGATCAACCTATCTCGGCAGCCAGATGGAAAACGCCCTATCTAAAAAAACTTTTCATATATATGTATATATCATGTGTGTTCATATGGATATGTGTGCATAAATGCTTTCCATTTAGTGGTGCCGAGAAGGCTATTGTCGCAGCCACGGTGGAATTTTTACATCAAAGAATTATTGTGGTGATGGACATCAAAGAATGATATGCGTGGATAGTAGGTGATTGGGAGAAAATAGGATGACTATTGTGCTATATTAAAAAATTCTGAATTTTAACTGACCTTCACTTTTACGAAAGCAAGTTGTTGAATTTATTTTAGATTGTTTTTTATACCCGAGCGCACTTGTGCACAACGGAATTGTAACTTTGTTTGCATAACGGTCATTTGTAATAGTCTTAAGGAATCGCGATAGATATAAACATAATTTTATTTTTTTTTTCTAGTACAGTTACCCTCACTACTGATGGTAATTTTCCTATTCATTTGAAGACTTTAAATTTAATTGTACTTGAAGTTAAAGTGTCAATGGTAATTCAAGGTCATCAGACTTCTGCAACTGGGATTCGATCCAACGACCCCAGCCGCCTAAGCCAGTAGTCTTACCCACTTAGCTAAATTGGCCCGGGCTTTTTTTTTTGTATTTCGGTTAATTATATATGTGGCTAAATATGCCTATTAGTAGTTATTACCAATATGAGTGAATATACGTACATGCACTGAGAAAAAAGTGTAGTTAGGTCAACTAACTACGTTTGGATACAGTTACATTATTTGTTTATAGTTACCAAATCATGCGTTGAGATAAATATATTTGGCTTACTTTTATCTGAACGTGGTATATGTATATAAGTAAATAAGTCTGCAGAAAAGTAAGTAATGACTGGCAGTTGTATTTTTTATCTTCATTTAAAATTTAGCTGAATAAATTTTTTCTAAAGTTTCTTTAAAACAAACAAAAACTTTATATCGCGCCATTTTAAAATTTGACTTAAACCGGCTGACAGCTAAAGATATTTTTTTACATCCGCACCCGAAGCGCATGGTACGATAATTCACAGGTATTGTCTTCCCAGAGAGTTTTGCTTCTCATCGAAATTCGGGCTCCTTTATTTTTATAATTTTTCAAAACAAAAAAAAAATAACGTTTGAAATAAAGTGCGCAATAACATTTTTGGATCTGTTTACTAAGCAAAGGTTTTTTTTCGTCTTTTGCAAATTAAATAAGTTCTCTGGTGTATGGAAATATCCCTAACAATAAACTTTTTAGTGTTGGCAACAATGGTGTTTTTGAAATAAGGCAGATCGGCACATGCGCTCTCTGGGAAGATAATACTTGTAATTGTACCATACCTGAAGCCTAACGAATGGTAACAAGCTTTTTTTCACTTGGCTGGCTATGCTTTAAAGTAATGCGTATCATGTTGGTTTTTGAATCAAATTGTTTTATAAACATACGGGCACATAAACAAATGCATTCTTTTAAATAATAAACTAAATTTTCTACAATATCTTCCATTGACTGGACACCCGTTAATTGTCCTACAGGGTACTTGCGAACATATGTAAATATATAGCTGATGGACATACATATGTTAGCCGTATGCATATCCTATCAAATTCTTTTACTTGTTTATGGAATTTTTTAATTTGATAGGTTTTCACAATTATCTAGTCGGTTATGCTGATTCGGCAGGTAAATCCCTTACACTAAAAAATTGCATTCGTTACAATCTACGTTAACGTATTTGACTTTTTGTGGAGGTGCTAACCTTGCTCACATTTATTAAAATTGTATGTGTATTTTTTTGGTAACAGGTAGTCAGGTTGGATTTTATTATTCACATGAAAAAGGTCAAATACAAAAAAAAAACAGACATATGTACATACAATATACTGGCGTAGTCCTAAATTTTGTATGGTACATCCCATTATCCTCCATCTTACTCTTGTGCGGAAAACCACACAAAATTAAACATTAAAACAAAAACTATGTATAATATACTTTTTTTTGCATGTATGACGTACATACGTACGATGTACGTACATTTAAATGTTAGTTCAAGGATCCGATTTTTTATGTCTTTAAAAATCACCAATAAAACTTGAACCAAGTCCTGA
>NW_023458557.1:69021971-69026826 GCF_013731165.1 Rhagoletis pomonella
AAAAATTCTATAAACAAGTAAAATAATTTGATAGGATATGCATACGGTTAACATATGTATGTCCATCAGCTACATATTTACATATGTTTGCAAGTACCCTGTAGGACAATTAACTGGTGTCCAGTCAATGGAAGATATTGTGGAAAATTTAGTTTATTATTTAAAAGCATACATTTGTTTATGTGCCCGTATGTTTATAAAACAATTTGATTCAAAAACAAACTTAATACGCATTACTTTAAAGCATATCCAGCCAAGTAAAAAAAAAAATTATTACAAGTAGTGGCTTCCCAGAGAGCGCATATTCAGATCTGCCTTATTTGAAAAACATCATTGTTGCCAATACTAAAAAGGTTACTGTAAGGGATATTTCCATACACCATATCCCGTATATGCACACGTATTTTTTTGAACAAACCTTGGTGCAGAGAACTTATTTAATTTGCCAAAGCAAAAAAAAAAACTTTCGCTTAGTAAACAGATCCAAATTTGCTATTGCGCTTTTTTTGGCTTGAACAATTATAAAAATAAAGAAACCCGAATTTCGATGAGAAGCAAAACTCTCTGAGAACACAACACCTGTGAATTATTGTACCATGCGCTTCGGGTGCTAATGTAAAAAAAATCTCTTTACCTGTCAGCTCATTTAAGTAAAATTTTAAAATGGCGCAAAATATAGTTTTTTTTAAGAAACTTTAGAAAAAATTTATTTAGCTAAATTTTAAATTAACCCTCTCAGTACAAAAAATTACCACTGAAGCTAAAGATCTGAAAATTTGTTTACGGGCTAATTTTGAGTCATTGATTTCAAAAATAAAATAAACAATTTTATAAAGCTCTCAGTTTTACCATTATTCAGCGTCCATTATATTGGACAGTGGTACTCTAGATTTGTAAAAAGGGGAATTATATCAATAATTTTAATTTTTTCTTTTGCGAAATATATTTCACAACTGAGAATAACATTTAACATTTTTTGCGGATCTCAATTCCACCGAAAAATAATTAATTTGTTCGTTGTCACACTACAAAATATCGATTTTTGCGACACTTTCAAATTTTGTGAAAAAACACGGTCAAGTGCATCCCGAAAATGCAGTAAAAGAAATGCGGCAAATAAGAATAATATACTTTTCTCAAAACAACTGTTATTTTAACAAGTAAAGAAGTATAAATTCGGGCGAAACCGAATTTTATATACTCAGCGCAGATATCAAATATCATCGTTTCAACTTTCTCTCAACCACCTTTGCATGATAAGCAGGGGTATTTATTCCGATTTCAAACGTTTTCGATAATATGCTGACTTAATGAAATCATTGAACCAAGTTTGGTAGAAATCAGTAAAGCGGCTACCGAGATAGACCTTTCTACACTCTAAAAGAATTTTTGTTTAAATTTGCGCATATTAAGATAGGTAACCAGTTTCCTCTCTCAATGAATGCAAATTTAAACACTGCTTGTTTACTTTTACTTATCATATGTGTGGCGTAGAACAAATTTCAAATTTGTTTTTTGAGTTTTAGGCATTTATTGTTCACATTTTCACAGTTTACACATATGTAAATTGTTTAAAATTTCCTCTAAAAAATTGTCGTTTAAATTTACGCATATAAAGAGAGGTAACCAGTTTCCTCTCCTAGTGTGTGCAAAATTAAACACTGTCTGTTTACTTTTACATATCAAATTTGTCACGTATCGCACACAAGGGGTGGGTTTTGGGGCTAAATTTATTATGATATAAGAAATTATGATAGAAAAAATTTTCTTTTCCATTTATTGTGCGTCATTTGGTAAGAATTTTTCTTTTTTCTTAAGAGCTGTTTAAAGTTTAACTGCGAATGAAAACATTGTCCTAAAAATATGCAATGCATACTCACTTACTCTTGATTTTTACACTTTACAGCCTAAACAAGTTTACCACTGTTATGTACTTAATAAGCATTCGAAGATTTAATTTGCTAACTTCGAATTCGTTTCACCGAAATGAGGTACATGATAAAAATACAAGTTCAGTTAAATTTTCGTTATTCGAAGTATTAAAAAATGAGAAACCAGAAATCGACGAAAATGAATAAAAAAGTGTAAAAATTTCGTGAAATTATTTAATTTATTTATATCAAAATTCTTTCGTAAAATTTTGTATTACTTTTGAAAGTTGAATGCATTTTTAACCGTTAATTTAACCAAATTACTAGACGACCCTTAAGGTACCATCTTTCCGGTAAAAAAAATAATTATTGGAATCGGTTCACGAGGTGCAAAGTTATGCGGTGGAATAAATAAAAGAAGTAACAAGTAAAAAAGCCTAAGTTCGGGCGGAGCCGAACATTAAATACCCGGCGCATGTATTAAATATATGTTTTTTCACCTTTCCGAAACCTACCGCTAGATGGGGCGTAACAATTTGGACTAAATCAGAGTCCATAAATTTCAAAATTTTGAAGTTTCAAGCAGTTCTGAAATTTACCGTTATATGAAAAGCGGCCTCAATTTTAGTCCGATTTCAACAATTTTCAACGTTTTGCTTTTATGTGGCAAGCACAATAACCACACCGAGTTCGATACAAATTGGTAGAACGGTTATCGATATACATATATGTGATCATAAGTGGGCGCTTCCACGCCCATTTTCCAAAATTTGACCATAAACGTATTTCTTGGTAAAGAATTGTTGCTAGCATCAATTTTGAATAAATTAGCTTTAATATTTACTGATTTATCGAAGATTTTGTATTTCTCTAAATTACCGTTATATGGGATGTAGCCGTGGTTGTTGTCCGATTTTTTAAATTTTCGGGCATTTAGTATGCTGTACCAGGGTCAACAACTGTGCCAAGTTTGGAAGAAATTGGTGCAGCGGTTACCAAGATATACACATGTAACCATAAGTGGGCATGGCCACGCCCATTTTGCAAAAATTTTTAATATTCTTATTTTTCGTCTGAAAATTATTGTAAATATATATTTTGAGTGAATTATCTTCAGTAGTTACTAAAATATCGCAGTTTTCGTATTTCCGGAAATTACGGTTATATGGGAAGTGGGCGTGGTTATTGTCCGATTTTTAAAATTGGCGTGGTTACAGTCCGATTTCGCCCATTTTCAATACCAACCTACCCTGGATTAACGGAAACCTGCATACCAAATCTCGTTGAGATATCTCAATTTTTGCTCGAGTTATCGTGTACACGGACGGACGGACAGACGGACAGACGATTTCTTAATCGATTTCTCTTTTCATTCTGATCATTTATGTATACATTTGGCTATATCTATCTCGATTCGTTTTGGCTGTTACAAATAACCGTTATGTGAACAAAATTAATATACCCTTGTGCACAAGTGCGCTCGGGTATAAAAATACTCCGAAGAATTGATAACCTCCCCTTTTTTGAAGCCGGGTTTAAATAGTCTTTGTTCTTTGTAAATTTTATGTAAATAAAATGCAATTGATGATACTTTAAACAGTTTATTTATTTATTTTATACTGTAAATAAAACTTTCATAAATGTATTTAAAAGAGCGAATTTTCAGTATTTGCTGATGATATATATTTAGAAGTATAAACCCTTTCCCCCCAAAAATATATTCCTGCGTGCGCCCCTGACACTTAGTATTTATTATTTGTAAAAAACATATTTTTACTTTCAAAATGTTTGTAATTTTAAACATTTCATGTGTATATTTTAAACAACTCATGTTCAAAATCAAATCTGGAACATCTTGTGCGTATACTTGAATAGATTCTGGTTGAAAAATAAACACTTTTCAGTAGTAGTTTTACATGCACTTTTTAGAGTGTAGTCATAAAGTGGGCGGTACCACGCCCACTTCCTAGAAGTCTATAATAATCTAATTTTCTGCTAAGTGATTATGCAATCGTCGATTTTGAGTGGATTAACTTCAATAATTCCTGATTTATCGAAGTGTTCGTATTTCCGAAAATTACCGTTTTATGGGAGGTGGGCGTGGTTATTGCCCGAGTTTGGTAGGGATTGGTGAAGCGGCTACTGAGATACAGCATTTCATCACAAGTGGGCAAGGTCACTCCCATTTTCCAAAAATTTCATAATAATATTATTTTTTACCATAATTCCACTTCACGTACTAATTTTGAACAATTTTGATGGATATTTACTGAAATATCGTAGTATTAGCATATTTCGAAAATACCCTTATATGGGAAGTGGGCGTGGTTACAGTCCGATTTCGCCCATTTTCAATACCAACTTACCTTGGATAAAGGGCAACCTACATACCAAATTTTGTTGAAAACAAAAGCACATATTTAAGAAAAAAAGAGCATTAAGTTCATAAAAAGTTTGTCCAATATATTGGACAATTTTACTGAAAGGGTTAAGATAAAAAATACGATCCAATCATATATCGTTGACGTAACTAAATTTTTTTTTCAGTGCATGTACGTATATTCACTCATATTGGTAATATAATATAATTTATCTACATACATGTATAATTAACCGAAATACAAAAAAAAAAACGTGGCGAACTTAGCTAAGTGGATAAGACTACTGGCTTAGGCGGCTGGGGTCGTTGGATCGAATCCCAGTTGAAGAAGTCTGTTGACCTTGAATTACCATTGACACTTTAGCTTCAAGTACAATTAAATTTAAATCCTCAAATGAAAATGTAAATCACTATCAGTAGTGAGGGTAACTGTAACTTGAAATAAATAATATAAAAAAAACTTTTTAATATACAACGCTTTTATAAATGAACTAAAAAGTAGAAAATAATATTTCTCAGTCCCATAGAATTTGTTTTGATAACTTTTGATTTTGAAATTTTAGCAAAAGTCATTATAAACAATCTATGAAATTGAAAATGAAAA
>NW_023458557.1:69026926-69035681 GCF_013731165.1 Rhagoletis pomonella
GTATGTACATACAAACGAGCACCAATTAATTTTATTTAAAGAAATGGGGTGTCGTCTATTTCCGGTGTAGCAAACGTAGTACATAGGGCGACATCTAGATGTCATCTACCTCGCCCTTTTCACTATGCTTTTTTATAGGAGCTTTTCAAAGCTTTGCTTTATGGTGTCGGACACACAACATTGAAAGTTTCTGGAACACAACATTGCAAGTTGATAAAAGCGTTGTAAAAAAATAGATGTTTATATCTATCGCTATTCCTTGAGACTATTACAAATGACCGTTATGCGAACAAAGTTATAATTCCGTTGTGCACAAGTGCGCTCGGGTATAAAAAACAATGAAAAATAAATTCAACAACTTGCTTTCGTAAAAGTGAAGGTCAGTTAAAATTCAAAATTTTTTAATATAGCACAATAGTCATCCTATTTTCTCCCAATCACCTACTATCCACGCACATCATTCTTTGTTGTCCTTCACCACAATAATTCTTTGATGTAAAAATTCCACCGTGGCTGCAGCTCTGTTACAATAACTAAGTGGAAAGCATTTATGCACATATTCACATAAACATATTAACATAAAAGCATACATGTATATGTGTGTTTACATTTGTGTGGTTTTAAAATCTAAGCGGTAAATTATAAGCAGGACACACAGTTTTAAAAAATGTTGCATTCGTAACCATTTCATATTTTTCTTCGGAGAGGCAGGCTTTCGATGCATTGCTTCACTAAGGCAAAATTTCGCGTGGCACACAGGCCTTCCAACTTGGCTCAAACCGTATAATTTTTGGCCCTTTTGTACTTCAAATGGCAGCCAATCTTTGTATCTGGCACAAGGTGACAAAAAGGCACTTTGGAAAAATAGTAATATTTTAATACATTTTTGTGAAATACTCTGCGTGTACTGCTTTTTCATCAACTAAAATTATCTGGTTCCTACCATTCTGTAACTTTGAAAATGTAGAAATCTATACAAATGTACAAGTCGTGTGATCTCTGCTTCAGACTTCAAATTTGTTAGGGAAGAGCAACCGCAAATGGGATTCAATTAGAACCGGCAAGCCATAGTAAATGCAATGTTATTTCGAGAAAGGAAAGCGCCTCAAATCAAGATGTAATGAATAAGTTAAATACAATGTATTTAATTATTAAGTAATTTATAAAATGCATACATTGTAAGCATTGGGGTATTTACGAGGTCTTGCAAAGAGTTATACAGCTTTTAAATAAGTGCAGCGACCTCGTTCTCTCTTCGAGGTTCTCTTATCGCTACCTCATCAAAACGAAAAGTTAAGATTTAGAATTTATTTTCGCCCATAATAAAATGGTAAATTTCTTTTCCGGTACCTTCACTACCACAACTTGATGTGTAGTGTTCATGGCTCTCTTTGAAAAGAGCAAGAGCCCTTTGAGTGCTTTGAGCTCCATAAGATGCAAATTTTGAACAAAGTTTTCTTTCTTAATTTGTCCGAATTACGAGCACAAAAAACATGGGTTTTAAAAGCAGGATCACAAGTTGGTGTTTGTGCATATAAGAGTATGTCGACTGCTGAGTGAAAGATCTTCTACTCAGTAGTCGATATAACGATGGTCCTGTGCAATAACTACCCAACTGAAAATTTCATATTTTTCAGTACATAGAGGCAGTTAAAGTTGTTGCGTTTCATAAACGAAAATAAGTTTTATAAAACCATCACTACCCGATCGACAGTCAATATCAACGATAAATAAGAGACATGCGTCACTGTTCAGTACTAAGGATGGCCTCTTCGATTTTCTTAACAAAAATTAAGCCTATGTCAAATTTCCATAGAAAAATAGGGCTATTTATCAACCTAATCCACTACATTACTTAAATAAATGAAATTTTGAATTATGTGGTTTTTGCAGGGGGTCATCTATTTGCACATATAGGAGCGCACGATTGTCTTGCACTTTGCCTTCCTGTATTTTCCATTTTTTTTCACATAAATTCCTTTCTTGTATTTCCATCATTTCTTTTACGGTTGTGTTGGCATCAGAAGCCGAAAAGTAAACATTTTTTGTCTGCACTTAAACAAGGCAAATCAGCTTTTGATTTTATACTCAGCATTCTTTTGTGCTCACTCGATTGGTGGTAAAAAGTCATTGCGGTGATGAATGCCATGCATACGTCGATAAACTGCAAATAACTCGTATGCAAATACGCAGAACAAAAAGCAGGATGGGAGGCATTTGAAGAGCCTATGAGGTATGTGCGGGAATGGAGCGCAAGAAAGCAACAAGCCGCAATTCCAAAGAATTAAATGCGTATTTATCATTTCTTTTAGCTGCTGCTTTTACCGCTATTGTTCCTGCCCAACATCCTCCTTCTTCTTTGTTCTTGACACAGCTTAACAAATTTACAAAGATTTTGTCAAGTGTCGCAGTCAATTTATGTACATACATACATATGTACGATGCAAGAAGTTCATGCAACTAACCGCCCTATTCCCACACCACTGACAAAACTCAGCGGCTGACTATTGCTTTTACTACTGCGCCTAATACTATGCCGCAAATTTATTTTAAGCTGTGGTATGACAATTGTCAGTTTTATTGTTATGACCTACTGAGTAAGTGACAACGGCGAAACAATGTTTATATTGTGTTTTAGGCGCAGTAATTGTGACAATAGTCATATGATGAATTTTGTCAGTGTTGTGGGAATAGGGCGGTAAGAAGAAAAAAATTACTGAAAAACAAATAAGAGCAGCGCTGTCTTCGGCTATGCCGAAGGCTTCATACCTTTCATGAACATCTGCAAATTTTAGTTTGACAGATTACTGATTTTGAATACATCTGCATACATCGATAGAGGAGTTACATACTTATATAAAAAATCGCCTCTAAACAATCAGAGGTATGGAGGATATACTTTATATGGCACCAATCTAAGTGATTTTCACTGCTATGTGATCGGTATGTAAACCGGTAACACAATTTATTGGGTTTAGTTTCCTACATAAAGGAGATATATCGCAAAAACTGGTATCTGAACAATCAGTGCTATAGGAGATAAAGCTTATACAGCATAGATTTTGACGATTTTCTCAGTAGACTTTGTATTATTATTTATAAAATATCTTACGAAATTTATCGGTTTTAGCTGTTCAAATAAAGGAGTTTTACAGTAAAATCCCATATCTGAACAATCAGATGTATGGAAGATATATGTTTTAGTCCTCCGATCCTTGTTATTTTCACTGTAAGTATTCTGTTAGTAATGAGTGAAAATGGTGCGAAATTTCATGTTCCTAGCTGCATAAATGGAGGAGATATGATAAAAGACCTCATATCTGAACAATCAGTTGTATGGGGGCTGCAGGTTATAGCGCCCCGATCTTCGTTATTTTCACTGTAAGTCTTCTGCTGATAATGAGTGAAAGCAGCGCGAAATTTCATGGTCCTAGCTACATAAATGGATGAATTATAACGAAAAATCTCATATCTGAACAATCAGTTGTATGGGAGCTATAGGTTATAGTTATCCGATCTTTTAAATTTTCACTGTAAGTTTTCTGTTGATAATTATTGAAAACAGTGCGGAATTTCCTGTTCCCAGCTATATAAATGGAGGAGTTATAACGAAAAATTATATATCTGAACAATCAGTTGTATAGGAGCTATAGGTTATAGTGACCCGATCTTTGTAATTTTCACTGTAAGCATTCTGTTGATAATGGGTGCAAGTGCTGCGAAATTTCATGTTCGTAGCTGCATAAATGGATGAATTATAACGAAAAATCTCATATCTGAACAATCAGTTGTATGGGAGCTATATGTTATAGTGGTCCGATTCTTCCGGTTCCGACAAATGATTAATACAGTATAAAAATACACCCACCTACCAAATTTGATCCGGATATCTCGAAAACTGAGAGACTAGATTGCATACAAACAGACGGACAGACAGACAGACGGACAGACGGACATGGATAAATCAACTCAGCTCGACGTTCTGATCATATAAGTATACATTTTAATGGGTCTATCTCTTTTTGTTTTGGTACTTACAAACATCGGACCAAAGTTATAATACCATTTCATGCTCATGAAAGGTATAATAAAGTACTGCTTACTTCTGCGTTTTTCTTTTTGCTGCAGCTCAGCAAACTTTTGTCATTTCGTTGACTTTTTGTGCCAGGTGTTTGTGCAGTTAATGACGACGCAGCTGCAACTCGAGTGCTATTAGCGACCCCCGCAGGATCTGAAATACAATAAGGCACTCAAGGTAAGAGTATAGCTGTGGACTTCTTAATGCAATTGCCTATACATAAAGGGTGCACTGTTGACTGAGTGCAGGTCAGATCCTACACGAATTTCGCACCACCTCTTGGTAAGTTAAATAGAAATATCCCAAATTAATAATAATACTAAACTAATATTAGATTAAAAAAATGTATTTGTTAATTTTCCCAGAAAAAATGCTTATATTATCCGCCTTCTAATTGAAGGAAAGGAAGTACTGTAGTTTTAGAAATAAAAATCTTCACCGCTACTTGATCTTTGACTTAAGGCAAATATAAAATAGATCTTATTGTGAATGTCTTTCTTTATTTGTTTTCTGCGGTTTCAATACCTACATTTGTTTCTTCCATTTTTATGGTTAAATTTTATAATAAAACTACTTAGTAGATTGAAAATAAAAAAGGACGCACTCTTTTTGAATAGATTTATTTCGGTGTAGATAAAACTAAAAAACTGCCCTATTAGGAAAGCAATTCTCTTGGTGGATTGTAGTCATATTTTGTTGAAAATAATTATAATATCGAGTAATTTTATGAAAACAAATAATTTTATAAATTTAAATTTAATTTTGAATTGTTCACTTAACGGGTTTCTGTGGTAAATGACATAATAACTCGTTGTGTTTGTTTAATACTTATTAATTTTTTATTAAAGTACATATAACTCGTTATCTAACAAAAACCATATTAATTTAAATTTCAAACATTGTGCAAAAATTATAAAAACTCTGTAAAGTTTCATCTAAATTCCAACTTTTTAATAAGAATTTAGAGAAAATTTCTGCAACCCAGCAGAGTGCTGGTTGTTTTTTGTCACATATTTTTTAGTATCGGAAAATATTTCGGTTTTAAAACCCAAAAATAAAAATAAAGGAAATTATGACGAGCAAAATAAAACTACTCAAACTCGCGAATATATGGTAGACTTCAGACCCTGTGTGGTAAAAGTCAGAGCACTGTTCCTGGCGGGTTTATGGACAAATCAGAGCGCTTAATTCCAAAGAAGAATATTTCCTTCTTTACTACTTTTTGTGTATTTTGGCACTTGACGAGCTTCTAAAATAATGGATCTAACTTTAAACGACGCTTTCATGTTTTGAGTTCTTCGGAATATTTATTTTTGGCAAAAATTTCAAATAACAGTGATTTGTTCACTTGTCGGGATAGGGATGTAACTTGGATCCTCGGCTCCAAAATGTCTGTTATAAAGATTTAATCATACGTCTGCCTTCTTCCTCTATTTAAATTTAAGATCCTCAAAAGCGATTTCAAGCAGATGTGTTCAATGTATTGTAGAACGATTTTCCGTGATCCCTTGTCAAATTTGGTTCTACGTTGTGTCATCTTTTGAGAACGAAAAATGACACTGAAGGTTGTACAACGCCAAAACCGGTTTGTTCCCAAACAAAATTTGGCAAGGGGAGACGCAAAATCTTTCTACAATACATCGTTACACTATAAGTCATACTTTTACCCCACCACACCAACAATGAAAATGAGAAATATTCAGTGCCTAGCTAGAAGGAGTGTCGACGTGTGAGCTATAGTTTGCTAAGAACGGCCGAATCTAATTTTCAAAATCTGGTGAAAACTCGAGGCACTGTAAAAAAACTATGTCACCATGTTTGGTATTTGAATCAATATCAGATAAAAGTATTTCTGTTTACACATAAATCGAATGAATTTTGATGGAGTTCCGTTTGTTTAAAGGAGCTCTGTTGAACTGCATCAAATTTTCCGTATCAGAAAAATGCAAACTTATTTACCTTGGTAATTAGCCGATTCATGTGTGAGCAACACACTTCCTAAGTTTGAGTCTAATCGTACAGTAAATACGGTTTTTGCCCTATGCACAATATTCAACAGTACAAAAATATCCCTATAAATGGCATACCATACGGCCTGTGTAGGACACTACATAAGATATATTAAGTGGTAGCTAAGCGTCTGTGAGGTTTAAAGTAGTAGCTGCCCAAATATCATAGGAATCCCATATTGTCTCAGTGCAAAATATAGCACTTGGTACTATATAAAAGGCATAATTTTAAAGCAGGTCTCAGTGCGAGTACAGCCAAATTTATGCATATGTCTGTAAATTAATTAACTGAAATGACGGAACACGCTCATTATCAGACAAAGGCTTCTGTAGATTGGTTTTACCACAGCACTCAAGCTTTATATATGATTCGTGAAAGAGTCCTTCCGTACACATAGTCAATTGTCTAATTACCAACGGTGTTGTCGCATAAAAGCTATTTTTCCAACAAAACCGTTTGAGCGAGGCCGAATTTAAGAGTAATCACCACATTTTGGAAGTCTACTTCAAGAAAGGCAAAGTTAAAAAACTTTTTATTTTTTAAGTGTCAAAAAAGGCCGTTCACAATCACTCGAAAGATTCTGGTCCTCGAAAAAGAAAGCTTCAAAAACTGTAAAATAACCAATGCTGCAATATCTTGGAAGTTTTCTCTCCGCGGATTTAAACTTTCCTGAGAGTATATCCTTTAAATTTAAACTCTTCGGGAAGAGATTTTTGCCTAAAATTATGATAAATTAGATCTTGAGCTCAGAAACAGCTTTTTCCGGCATACTTATGTACATTTTAAGGCATTGGACTATACCCGGTGCGACTGTTTGATGAAGCGCTAACATCTGGCCAAAATTATTCCCCCTCTACTGTGAAAGGTTATTTAGATTAATAAAAAAAACTGACCAGAAGAATCGAGAAAGTGTTGTGCGCCATTATGACAACGCTGAGCCACATGCAAAAATTACGAACCCTTGGTTGGGAAGTTTTGATCAGGGCTGCACATTAACGTTAATTGTATCAATAAACGAAAATTCAAAATCGTTTTGGTTTTTTACATCGATAATGTTAACATTATGTGTTTATCAAAAAAAAATTCGTTTTGTTAATTATCAGAAAAATATGTTAACAAAAAATTTTGTTTCGTTGATTATCAAAAAAAATATCAAAAAAGGAAAATTGTTTCTGCCGCAAAATGGGTCGTAAAAAAGTAGGCGAATTAGTCCGATCGTGCTTTTAAGTTGGAGAGGGGTTATTTGTGTGCAAATTTTGCCAAACGAAATTAACAAGCGCTCACTTGGGAAATTTCAAAAGCCATTTGATCAGAAGACATAAGGAAGCCTTTGGAAGGCTTCAGGACGAGCAAGTGCAGCAGCAACAAGACAGCAAAGCGAAAATGCTGACGACCCAGCAAGAAAAAAAATTAAAATTGAGCATGAGCTAAGTGAAAACGACGTTCAAGATATTTGCGCGGGTTTCGTTACGGAATGCGGTGTAGTCTTAAGATTTTTTAATACCAACAGTTTTCAAAAGTTATTTACGCCAATATGTCGCCAATTAAGTTTGCACAAAATTACCCGTAATAATATAGGGGAGATTTTAATGCAAAAACATACAACTGAAGTTAACAATTTAAAAACAACACTAAAAAATCGCATAATATCTATAAAAATTGACAGTGCCCAGCGGCTTTTTCGTAACGTGGTATGCTTAAATGCGCAATATTTACTAAATGGAGAAATTACCATAAAAACGTTGGCAGTAAATAATTTTCGTGAAAAACACACCGCAAGAAACCTAAAAGAACTAATTTTGAAAAGTCTAGAAAGGTATGTGTCAATAATTACTTGATATTAAAGATAGCAAAGCGTTTTTTGTAGCATTAGCGTTTTCTAATTTTAAAATTAATGTACATACATAGGCTGACTTCCAAAACGTATCAGTACAATGTTTGGTAAGTGTTATACTGCCGTATTCAAACTATTTGATATGCAGAGTTGCGACACATTGCAACCATATACATTATATATTTTAAATATTCAATATAGCAATGAACAATTTTTCTAAATTTTCCATTTCTAAAACACCAATGCTAACCAATAACAAGCGAAGCATCAACTTTGTTTCTGATGCGCTGATTGCTCTAGCGATGCGTTTCGATAACTTTTCGGATGCTTTTTGGAACAGTATACATTGTCAATATTTTGTAGTTCGGCGTTATGGAACCTTATACTTCGTACGTATGCTAAGCATTTGACGTTTTGGAAGTCAGCCATACATACTTAATTACTTATCTAACTTTTGTTGAAAATTCAACATTCAAAATTTATTTACTTATTACTTTAACTTAATAAATTTCAATAGATATGATATCACAATTAGTCAAGTGTACAGTATCACAAGTGATAACGGCAGCAACATGGTCAGCTGCGGAAACCTCCTGCAACACGAAAGTAAGTAAGTAGAAATGCCTTTACCAAATCCATCAGAAGATGTCAACGATGCCTTTTTTGAATGTTTCGAACCCATTTTTGAAGATCTAGAATTCGACACTTGTGTTTCGCAAAATTTTCGTAAGCAATTAAATAATAATAATAGTAGCAATAAAACTAGTTTACAGTACTATAAAAAAGAAGAAAAATGAAATAATATTAACTTAAAAAATAATAGAAAAAAAATA
>NW_023458557.1:69035691-69039121 GCF_013731165.1 Rhagoletis pomonella
AGCTATATTAATAATAGTATTGTGTACATTACATAATTTTATTTTTAGAGTCAATTGTAGTTATACGATGTGCCGCGCATACCAATTCAATTCAAGTAGTGAAGTACATGAAGACAGTGACAATTTGCTTGGCACACTACTAAACCAAATCTCCCAATACGAACCAAGAAGCGAAAATACCACAGAGGCATTTTCAATCATAGAAGCATTCAATGAAAATTGCGATTTGAAGGCCAATTTAGCAGACTATTGGGAGTCAAAAAAATTTACTCACAGTACCTTGTACCAGCTATACAAAATTATTCATGCAACTCCCGCTACGCAAGTTAGTGTAGAGCGGGCGTTCTCCACTTTAAAATATATAGTTAATGACTATAGGTCAGGCTGATGATATCACTGAAGCGATATTAATGTTACGGCTCAATTAGTTTTCGCATACTTTCTTAACAGCGTTTTGTTTACTATTTGTTAATTATTTAATAAAAAGAAATCCCATAATGCTACGTACTCCTACATAAATTTTGCTTACAATTTTCTTCTTAAATAATGAAACAAAAAAACTATTGATATTTCCTTTTTGATAACCAACGAAACGAAATTTTTTTCGTTAACATTTTTTGATAACTAACGAAACTATTTTTATTTTCATATTTTGTTTATTCATAATAAGCAAATGAAATTTTTTGATAAGTTGTTTTTTTAATAAATAACGAAACGAAATTTTTTTGTTTATATAGTTATGCAGCCCTGGTTTTGATGAATTTACAATACATATAACTCAGAGCTTAGTCCATTTGTTTTATATCTTTCCGGAGTCTGTTGAACTCCCTAATGATGCTAAATTGAAATCAGCGTAGTTTTACGGGGTATTTGTGTACTTACTCGCATTCTATTGGTAAAAAGTCCACTCCGTCCAATCCCCTAGCTGCCATTGTAGTTGTAGCAGAGTTTTGGAACTGACATAAAATTTATGTATTAACCCATTATTTTGAATTGGTGCTGACAATTAAATCACAAAAATACCCAGAAGTACGACGCAATTACAAGGATGGCGAAGCGGAGCAACTATGGAAGAAGATTAACTTGTGCGGACAGTGAAATACAATTCATGTAACTCGTTCAAAGCTGTATTCGCTGCGTTATCGTTGAGATTTCATCGTAAGCTTGTATGCGGTTAACTGAAACCACTCCAATCTTGAATTACATAAATAATTACTTTCCCTTAACTGCGCCTAAGGTACTAATCCTTCGCCCTACATACTTACCTTGGATGCCATAAAATGCAAAGCATTTATTTCTCAATGAAATTCTGATAATTAGGGGATTCACAAGACGTGTTAACCGTCGTAAAATCTTAAGGTTAACATCTTTTTTAATTAAAATGGTTTTAGGGGATTTCTAACTAAACCGAAATTCTTTTAAACTGATAAAGAATATATAATTAGCCAACCCCCCAACCATTTTAACCGCTATTTTACATAAACAAGTGTTAAGCTTAAGATTTTACGACGTTTAACACGTCTTGTGAATCCCCTAAATATAAAAGTTCAATTTTGGCACTGTCGCTTTGTCGTTGTCGCCGACAATGCCGTTGGAAATGCGCATTCATACGTAGGCGAATTTGTCGCATCTACTGGAGTCAATCGCTACTTTTGAATAACTACTGCGCCGACTCCTAGGTAAGTAGGTAGTCTGTTAACCCGTGGTAGTGCAGAGTCGAACCAGTAGGAAGCAGAATAGCGAAAAACTACGACAGATGGCGCCCATAAATCACGCAAGTGACTACTTTAGTAACTCCCGGTAATGCAGATAGAGCAGATGGTGACTACTGACTAGGGCATTGCCTTGTAAAAGTCATCGCTGAAATACACTGCAAGTAGTCGGTCGGTAATTGGCGGTAGCTACCGATTTATCAGTCCTGTAGTTGCTCCCCAGTACTGCAGGGAAGCGATCCGTTTGTTTTTTTTTAAGTGTATCAAATGTAATATTTTAAGACTGTCGAAAGCTTCAGCGAGTGTCGTGGAATGTGGAGTTGCAGAATTGGATTTGTTTTGAGGTGGAATATCGACGCCTCAGAAAACGGATGACGAATGTGCAAAATCACGATTTTGGGATTTTGATGCAGATTTACTAAGTTGGACATGCTCTTTCGATTTCTGCAATCCATTTTTTTTTATATCTCCATTAGTTTTTGAGATATTTCGTGCGCATTTTGTCGTATGTTACATAATATTAATGATTGGGTATGCCTTTTGTTGTATGTGCTGAAAATGCGGCACATACGACAAATTCCCATACAAACGTACCTTTTTTTTAATCATAAAACGTTTGTCGTATGTGGCACATACGACAAATTCCCATACAAATGTAATCTTTTTTTTAATCATAAAACATTTGTCGTATGTATCGCAAAGCTTTGAACTTACGACAATTGGATGGTCCTCTACTATAACGATACAATTAAAATTGAAAATTAAACTAACTAATTTTAAAATTTTAAATTTTTAAATTTTAGCTTGCACTGAGTCTCCAATGAAATGAAAGAGATAAAAATGTACAAAAGACTGAATTTAAGTATTGTTTTTTGTTTTTATATAAAGAAAACGTATGTTCGTAACATATTTACAGCATAAGAGATGTACAGATTTTTTTTATTAAATACATGATTATGTTTTTGTTATGTTTTTTCTAATAAGTAATCATTATTTAATAAATATGTCTGTTTTTTTCATCAAATTATACCATCGTCGTTGAAATAGATACTTTACTATTGTCGTATGTTCTGTGGACAAAACAAAGTGGTGAGTAAACGCTACTTACGACAAATGTATACGAAATGACAAGTAAATTTTCTCATTAACGTTAAGAGATATTAAATGTAAAAATATGGGAAATCAAAACTAATAACACCAACTACGTCTCCTTCAAAAGTTACAAAAATCTACCGTACAGTTTCGGATTAATTCGACCTTAAACTTCAAAGTCAATTTTCTCAAAACCGTATTTTGTAACATTCGACATCCGTTTTCTGAGACGACGATATGTATGCCTTGGCCGAATGTTGTAGTTTTAACTTTTAGAGCTTCGCAAAAACGCTTATTGCACAAGAAGAATTAAAAATGCGGCGTTGCAAACGAAATCCCAAGTTTAATGACAGATTACAACGAGATATATTGGAATTTTTCGAGGTCAATTTTGAGCCTTTAATCGAGCACTCTACGCATTTTTTAGCTTTCATATATAACTTTCATTTTCAGGACATAGGTTCTTTAGAGCAATTTTTATATAATGCTGCCAAAAAGTAAACATTCTAGTGGAGCAAAAAATTTTTGAAAATTTTAAAAATATTTTGTATTACCAAAATGTTCTTAAACCGCTTGAATGGTTTGTTCTTTAATTAAAAATTCAAGTTATTTTCTTTCGTGCGGTA
>NW_023458557.1:69039221-69042769 GCF_013731165.1 Rhagoletis pomonella
GTCTTATTCGCAGAAAAAAAGTTGAAATTTGTAGACCAGTGTAATATTTTCGATGCTGTTTTTTAACTTTTCCGATTTAGACTTGTGGGGTATCTTTACCATTTTTATTTCTTTGCCCTTAAACACGTCTACCGAGTTATAAAAAAATGCCAATTGGTTCCTCAAAATTTCATACGGTGGGACAAGGTACAAAGGAAGTACATACATATCAGATGCAAACCGAACCGACCAATGAAAGTACAGGTGAAGCCGGAAGCCTGTGAATGCATACAGGGTCTAAGGGCCTTGGCCACCCTATGATATTTTTCACACGTCACTGCCATCTATTTTCCATTACCAATAATAATTCGCTGCAAAAATAGTTTGATTTTATTTTGTTTTAAAAGCGATTCCCAGAGCTAAATTATTTTCATAAATTTCTCACCGTTTATTCATTAGGTATGAGAGAACTACGCTCATTTTTGTATTCAGTAATTTGGAGTCTCGAGTCCTAAAAACATCTAATTTAGAAAAGTTTTTTCTAACCGCGGTCACCCTTCGGCAGGCACTGGTAAGCCCCCTCTGCCCCTCATAAAAACCATTCGCTTTCGAGAGGCGACGGAAAATTCTGTAATTATATCAATACGTACCAGGGATGTTGCGAATATTTGCTTTCGCATTCGTTATGCAATTGATTCGCATTACTTTAGGTATCCGTAATCGACATTCGCATCAAATGATACGGATGTTTTGCGAATGCGAATACGTACATGGGCAGAGAGTCCACTCTAACATTGTTAAAATTGTTCTACGTCTGTCTAACCAGGGTGCGGACAATAACCGGTTTTTAGCTTCAGGCGCTAAATGGTAACGAGTACTGCTAAAAGTCTTATAAACAACCTAGAAATAATTTTAGATTCCTCCAGCGAAAACGAAGGCTCGGATGTAGAATCTGGAGATATTAAGAAATTGGAAATTAAATCTCAATTGAAGGTCAATCTTAAAGAAAAATGAGTTCATCTCTGTGAAAATAATCTCGATTGGCGGAAAACTATACTAAAATACGACAAATTGACTGATCTGGCCCGCAAATATTTGAGCCCTCCAACCGCCAGCGTTGCAAGTGAGCAATTTTTCAGTGCAGCCGGCCTTATATACGAGCCTCTAAGAAATCGCCTCATGGGAGAAAAGACAGCAAAATTACTTTTTTGAAATATATTACGCCCCTAATTTGCAAACTTTTTAAGTAACAAAAACGATGAATAAAGTTGATTATAGCCTTTTTAATGCTATTCCTAACATTCGCATACCGAATGTAAAAAATATGGCATTCGAAACATCCCTAATACGCACATCACACTGGAGCAGAAGCCCAGTCAAAAACTTAGCAAAAGTTTAGGTTATTGTTTCGTTGTCTAGCAATCATTTGACCGCTTACATGCTGGTCTTTCATTATTTCACGGACTATGTGTGTGATTGCTTAATCAGAGCGAAGAACATTTTTGGTACATGTATTTCCAGAATGAAAGCGGGCTTACCATTCTGAAGTATGATATCGAAACATGACGATGACGGAGAAAGACTATAAGGTTTTAAATACTTTCGTGAAAATTATTCCAATCAAATTCTATGGCCGACCACATTCAGCAGAAGTCCAATTTGATAATGCCTTTCGTTTGTCACTAAAAGTTAGTTAAGCTGGCTTCGCTCCAACTCCAACATAAAATATGCATTTTATAGGTATGATTATTTCGCATACTGATACTTACCATATTGGCTACGGTTTTCGTGATAACGATGCTTGAAAATTTGATTAAAGTTTAGCTATTTTATAAATAAACTAAAATTTTGCTTATAACGGATTTTAAATATTAAATACCTTAAAAATTCCTTAAAATTATCGAAATAGTTCCCCTTTAACATACAGCTCCAATACAGCTGATTACTCAGATATGTGTTTTTGCGCTTCATATCTGAATAATAATTGTGTGCGTGCTATATGTTAGAGTGATCCTATACTAAATTTTCAACTGCTTAATTGGAGGAGTTATAACGGGAAACAACGTCTCTGAACAATAAGATGTATGGGAGCTAGATGTTATAGTTAACCGACTTCTATAATTTTAAGACATACTGAAGGTATTATTAAAATATAATCGTGTACAATATTTGGTAGAATATCTTCAAAACTGAGGGGGGTTTTTTATATAATAGTTTAAATTTAAGCAAAGTTTGAAATTAAAATTTGTTTACCATTAGCCTTAAATGGCCCCACGTGTATTTATAAAAAGTAAAATTGGTCCAAAGTTGGCATACACTCAGGGCTGCCAACTATCCTTAGCTATGAGGTGCCATATTGAGGATAAAAAAGTGCCAAAATGTCCGATTTAGCAATAAAATAAGAACTACATTTCTAAAACAAATGCGCAATGCCAAAACATGATAAACCAGTGAAATAATCTTTAGAAATTAGAAAATTTTAGTTGAAAAAAGATGTACGTGCTAAGGATTTTAGGAAAATGCATTGAAATATTACTATTTTTAAAAAGTGCCATTTTGGCACTCTGTGCAAAATTGAAAAACTAAGTGCCATATGATGTAAAATAGGGCCAAATATGGTACGGTTTGAGCCAAGTTGGCAGCCCTGCATACACTAGTAAAGTGGTGAAGTCAAAACCTTATTCATGTAGTAAATATAAGACAATTTTTAAGCAAGCAACATTCCTCCAGGTGACATACTTTATTCAAGTGACTGAAATTCCTTTTAATGTTTAACTTTACAGCTGCTAAATATGTAGAAGGGATCATGAGGGCGGTAAAAATGGCAGAAAGAGAAACTAGAAATCATGTGAAGCTGAAAGTATTTACTAGAATAAATTCCTCCGTGACAAACGCTCAAAGCTTAGGGAAGCTATGCACAAAAAAAATCTCCTTTTGTTGTTGGAATTTCGCTTCCTTATATTTCAAAGGGGACCCTTAAAAAGGAAAATGTTGAGAAATTTAGTTGCGCTAAGAACATCCAAAAATGACGCAGCAAGTGGCTCTGTTTTAAAAATAATGCCTCACAAAGATTAATGAATTTTTTTAGTTACGCGCCCTCGGCAATACTACTATATTAATATACTAGTGACTCGTGTGTGCTTTTGCATTATAAATACGTATTACATAGTCACTTGTGTTTCAATAACTAAAATTCCTATCATACTACATTTCTATGAGGGAATACCTATTATTGTTTATTATTAAAATGAACAAACAAAATAACATACAAACTAACAACACTAACATTTCGATTCTTTCCCCCCACTACACCAGCCAGTTTTTAGCCTTAAAACTTAGAAATTTGTCTCCGTTCGTTGGCCAGTCCACCCTGAGAAATAGCTATGCTCACTTGGCAGAAGAAAACAAAAACGAATTTTGCAAGGTGCGAATACGTGACAAGTTTATGAATACCTTAGCATACCGTTATATGATAACTGGTATTTACTGCTTATGATTCGGCACTTCTTCTCGGCAAAACCCAAAAAAAACTTGAAAATTGTTTAAAAACTTGAACTACTCTAACAAGA
>NW_023458557.1:69042869-69047325 GCF_013731165.1 Rhagoletis pomonella
TTTTTGGGTTTTGCCGAGAAGAAGTGCCGAATCATAAGCACTAAATAACAGTTATCATATAACGGTATGCTAAGGTATTCATAAACTTGTCACGTATTCGCACCTTGCAAAATTCGTTTTTGTTTTCTTTTATCAAGTGAGCATAGCTATTTCTCAGGGTGGAATCGCCAACGAACGGAGACAAATTTCTAAGGTTTAAGGCTAAAAACTAGCTGGTGTAGTGGGGGAAAGACTCGAAATGTTAGTGTTGTTAGTTTGTATGTTTTTTTGTTTGCTCATTTTAATAATAAGCAATAATAGGTATTCCCTCATAGAAATGTAGTATGATAGGCATTTTAGTTATTGAAACACAAGTGGGTGTGTAATACATATACTGCAGTTTTGACGATGGCCCGTCGACATTATTTCCATCACTGCTTTCTTAAATGCTGGCTAAAGTGAGCTTGGCTGGTTCATATTTAGGCGTATAGGTGCGCTCCCTTTCAACGTAATATGGGGGTAACCAGAATAACTAAACCTAATCTATACATATGCACAGGAAAAAATACCCACTGGGAAAATAGGTAAGCTCCTTGCGAGGTAAGCCATGTTTTCTTTCAGTTTTTAGTACCAAAATTGTCATCATGGCCAATGTCATCTACTAGTAAAGGGCAAAATGAACACCTCCGAAGACACATTACGTTGTCAGTTGCAAAATAACGTGCAGCCGAAGTTATTTCCAAGCACCGAACTACTCCGAGCGACTGCTCTGCATTACACGTAACTTACTTAGTAAAGCGTCTCAGAAGTATGTCTGATACCAAATGTACATTCTAAATTCCTACTTACATAAGGCGGCCATGCCTTTGTAAAAGTAAGGGACGTTCAGCAGGGAAATGGTAATGACTGCCAGGTGAAGAGTAAGTTGCTAATAAGGTATTATTACGTGCTCCTAATTCCCACTGGGTAAGAAAAATAATGTATAAGAATACTCACAAAAATTTTATTAATATTTGTGAGGCATTGTTTTTGAAAGTGATCCATTTGCTGTGCCATTTTTGGATATCCTAGCGCTACTAAATTTCTTAACATTTTCCTTTGTAACTGCACGTGTATATCTGCTATGGGCGCTCGCATACGAAACATCGTAAGAGATATATCGCAAATGTAGAGCGTTCGTTGCAGAAAGTATACGACATAGAGTAAGAAATATCTTATACCATTTATCGGATGCCTAGCTGTGGGTTTAGCAACTATTTTCTCATATTTGCTTTGATTCCGAGTAGGAAAGAAGTGCTGTTATTCGGAGAAACGTTGTTCAGGCACAACCAAGCATAAGAATACAAATTTCGCAACATTTATAAAAAACTTACAAAATATTCGAACTAAAATGGTATACGATCAAATGCCCACGTACAAAAATTTCTCTGCGATAGATTTCCCAAGCGAGAAATCGACAGTTTGAATGCAAACGCCCAAAGCAGGTATAGATGTGCAGTTAGGGTTTCCTTCTAAATATAAGGAAGCAAAATTCCAACAAATTTTTTTGTACATAGCATTACTAAGCTTTGAGCTTTTGTCACGGAGGAATTTATTCTAGTAAATACTTTCCGCTTCGCATGATTTCTAGTTTCTTTTTCTGCCATTTTTAAAGTTAAACATTAAACGGAATTTCAGTCACTTGAACAAGGTATGTCACCTGTGGAATGTTGCTTGCTTAAAAATTGTCTTACATTCACTACATCATTAAGGTTTTGACTTCACCACTAGTGTATGCAGGGCTGCCAACTTGGCTCAAACCGTGCCATATTTGGCCCTATTTTACATCATATGGCACTTAGTTTTTCAATTTGGCGCAAAGTGTCAAAATGGCACTTTTTAAAAATAGTAATATTTCAATACATTTTCCTGAAATCCTTAGCACGTACTTCTTTTTTCAACTAAAATTTTCTAATTTCTAAAGATTATTTCACTGGTTTTTCTTGTTTTGGCATTGCACATTTGATTAATAAATGTAGTTCTTATTTTATTGCCAAATGGGACATTTTGGCACTTTTTTATCCTGAATATGGCACCTCATAGCTAAGGATAGTTGGCAGCCCTGAGTGTATGCCAACTTTGGACCAATTTTACTTTTTATAAATACACGTGGGGGCATTTAAGGCTAATGGTAAACAAATTTTAAACTTCAAACTTTGCTTAAATTTAAACTATTATGTATATAAAAACCCCCCCTCAGTTTTGAAGATATTCTGCTAAAAATTTGTACACGATTATATTTTAATATTAACTTCACTATGTCTTAAAATCATAGAAGTCGGTTAACTATAACATCTAGCTCCCATATAACTTATTGTTCAGAGACGTTGTTTCCCGTTATAACTCCTCCAATTAAGCAGTTGAAAATTTAGTATAGGATCACTTTAATACATAGCACGCACATAATTATTATTCAGATATGAAGCGCAAAAACACATATCTGAGTAATCAGCTGTATTGGAGCTGTATGTTAAAGTGGACCTATTTCGGTAATTTTAAGGAATTTTTAAGGTATTTATTATTTAAAATCCGTTATGTGCAAAAATTTAGTTTATTTATAAAATAGCTAAACTGTAATCAAATTTTCAAGTATCGTTATCTCGAAAGCCGTAGCCAATATGGTAAATATCAGTATCCAAAATAATCATACCTATAAAATGCATATTTCATGTTGGAGTTGGAGGGATGCCAGCTTAATTAACTTTTAGTGACCAACGAAAGGCATTATCAAAATGGGTTTCTGCTGAATGTGGTCGGCCATAGAATTTCATTGGAATAATTTTCTCGAAAGTCTTTGAAACCTTATAGTCTTTCTCCGTCATCGTCATGTTTCGATGTCATACTTCAGAATGGTAAGCCCGCTTTCATTCTGGAAATACATGTACCAAAAATGTTCTTCGCTCTGATTAAGCAATCACACACATAGTCCGTGAAATAATGAAAGACCAGCATGTAAGCGGTCAAATGATTGCTAGACAACGAAACAATAACCAAAACTTTTGCTAAGTCTTTGACTGGGCTCCAGTGTGGTGTGCGTATTAGGGATGTTTCGAACGTCATATTTTTCACATTCGGAATGCGATTGCAATGTTAGGAATAGCATTAAAAAGGCTATAATCAACTTTATTCATCGTTTTTGTTATTTAAAAAGTTCGCAAATTAGGGGCTTATTATATTTCAAAAAAGTAACTTTCCGGTCCTTTCTCCCATGAGGCGATTTCTTAGAGGCTCGTATATAAGGCCGGCTGCTATAATTGCTCACTTGCAACGCTGGTGGGTGGACTGCTCAAATATTTGCGGACTACATCTATCAATTAGTCGTTTTTAGTATAGTATAGTTTTTCACCAATCGAGAGGATTTTAACAGAGATGAGCTCGATTTTCTTTAAGATAGGCCTTCAATTGAGCTTTGATGTCACATTTTTTAGTGTCGCCATATTCTACAGCCGATACATTTGATGAGAATCATTCGCATAACGAATGCGAATGCAAATATTCGCAACATCCCTGGTGCGTATTGATATTATTACAGAATTTTCCGTCGCCTCTGGAAAGCGAATGGTTTTTTATGAGAGGTAGATGGGACTTACCAGTGCCTGCCGAGGGATGATCGCGGTAAGAAAAAAACTTGTCTAAATTAGATGTTTTTTGGACTGGGGACTTCAAATTTCTGCATACAAAAATAAATGTAGTTCTCTCATACCTAACGGATAAATGGTGAGAAATTTATCAAAATAATTTCTCTCTGTGAATCGCTTTTAAAACAAAAAAAAGTCTAACTATTTTTGCAGCGAACGATTACTGGTAATGAAAAATAGATGGTAGTGACGTGTGAAAAATATCATAGTTATACAGGGTGGCCAAGGCCCTTAGACCCTGTGTGCAATCACAGGCTTCCGGCTTCACCTGTTAAGGAGTACTTTCATTGGTCCGTGCGGTTTGCATCTGATATTTATGTACTTCCTTTGTACCTTTTTCCACCGTAGGAAATTTTGCGGAACCAATTGGCATTTTTTTATAACTCGGTAGTCGCGTTTAAGGGCAAAGAAATAAAAAGGGTAAATATACCTCACAAGTCTAAATCGGAAAAGTTAAAAAACAGCGTCGAAAATCTCATTATTACGATTCCGTTGAAATGTTTTTTAAATATTGTTAAGCTTAAACTGTTTTGTCATCTGAGAGAATTTTTTCAAAAAATCCTTTAAAAAAACTCCATTTTTGGGTATATTTTCAAATCGGTCCAGACCACGTAAATCTTGACATTTCTGCGAAATATTTTGGTGCAAATCTTAAAATATAATAGATTTTATAATTCCAAAGGAAACACAGTACCGGTTTTTTTTTGTATTGGAAGGGATGCAGTCTAAGGTACATATAAATGCTATATTTTTATATGATCATATTCATACATGCATATCTTTACTTTAATTCACAAAGG
>NW_023458557.1:69047425-69051119 GCF_013731165.1 Rhagoletis pomonella
GAGATTTACTACAGTCGAAATATTGTCAACATTTACGCACGCAAACACTTTTTAAATTAAGTATTGACAGCCTAAGTGGATTCGTATGCATGAAAGTAAAGGAGCAGTAGTATAGAGGAATATGGAGATAGTACAACATTGCTCTTGCGTCTTTCAGTCGTCGCATTTCGACACAGTTCATCCGGCTTATGGTATGCGTTCAACGCTGTTACAAACGCAGATTAAGCGTGTGGGAAAGTTCTTGGTTTTGGACACTTGCATACAACGAACTTGTATGCAACGAACGTCGTAAGCAGTGTTGCCGTTTTAGCCCTTTTATTATTTTGGTAACAAAAAACACTTATGCTATTTATTTAAGTTTGGAACACGCAAATAAAATAGGAATGTTTTTAAATTAAAGTTTATGCATTTTTAATAAAAGTCACGATATACTTATTTAGAAAAATAACTGGCAAACGTGTTCATCTATCTAGTGTTAAAAACTTCGTTTACACTTTCTAGTAAAATACCAAGAGAAATTTTTTATAAAAAAAAAATTTTTGAATATTTTTAAATTGATTTATTGTTTAATGCTTTAACAAAAAAATTAGCTGAAATTATTCTCAACATCATAACTGAGATTTGGCTACCAAATTCTTTTTTTGGCCACAAAAATTTGAAATGGCCCCTAGCCCTTTTTTTAGCCCTTTTCAAAATTTATTCATCATTGACATTAACATTTTTTATATGATTTTCATGAATTTAACTCTTCGCTTATAAAGCGAACGCCTTTCCTTTAAGGCAAATAAACTGTTCATTGTGTCGCTAGCTTAAGTGGTGGAAAAAGTTTGGTTATCGGTTGCTTCTTTTACCTTTAAGTAACGCAGAAGTTGAAAGGACGTTTTCTATAATAAATTTCGTTAAAAATAACCACAGAAATAAAATGAATTTTGCAATGTTAAACGCTTTATTAACTGTAAGATATGGCTTAAAAAATGTACCGAAATGTTGTCATGATTTTGAAATTACAGATGATATCGTCAGGTTAATGAGAAATGAACAAAATTGTAACGACGAAGAATCGCTTAGCGATGATAGTATTGATATAGATATAGATATTTAATGTGTTAAAAAAAATGTTTATAGATTAAATTATTTTACTATGAGTTCATTAAAAGAATACTCTTTTGTTTGTTTGATACATACAGCGTCGGACAATAATAAAGCACCGACATTTTAATTCTTTGTAAATTATAACATAACATTTTAAAAGTTTCTTTTACAAATGGATATTTTTCGAAGCATAGTTTGAAATTATTTAAGTTATTTATTATTGTCCGACACTGTATATAGATATGATTCTTGTACTTAATGTGATCTCATTTTTTTGTTTATGTAAGAAATTAATTAATTAATAACATATGTATATGTATGTTTTTTACGTTTCTGGGCCGTTATCTTATCCATTAACGATTTAACTATACTTTAAGTTGGCGGCCCTTAATATGCTTTATGTGTTACACAACAAGTTTTTTTGTTGAATAAAATATTAATTCTTTCCAGAGTTCATTTTTTTCTATATCATTACTTATAGAAAATGTTTGCGTGTATACTTATATATTTATATGTAGGTAAAAAAATTTTGCTACCATTTTTAGCCACAACGACGATTTTTAGCTCTTTTTTAGCCCCTTTTTAGCCTGAATTTAGCTACCGCTAAAAATGTTTCGCGGCAACACTGGTCGTAAGCTTTGCTTTCTTCTTGCCGCCTTATCTGCTTAACCGTAGAAATATCTTTCTGGGCTTGGGTTTGCACTCACAGCTAAGAAAAACATTATCGAAGGAGATCGTAAAATAAAATGAAGATGAACATGTCGAATTGGAATTATAATATCGTTTATGACAGGAAAGGATAAGGAAATGTGCTCAAATTGTATTTACAGTTATGCTTGCGTTGCTTTCTCACACCTCCTTTCACTTTGAACTGACAAAAAATTTTTACTATTTAAAATTGCTGTATAAATATACCAGCGCTCTGTAACTGTGAAATCATTTAAATTTTTAAATCTTGAAATATTTACAGGTAAGATTTCATTCAGCCTTATCATGAATTTTCATTCCGTGTGAACTCGTTCACATTTCGCCTATGCACTTCACCTACCAACGTTGAATATTCACCAAGCGAGGAAGTTCACTTCTGATCATTTTCAGGTTCAAAACTGGTTGTTTACTGAAATTTTATGGCTTTGATAGCTTTTATCGCAACTTCGAAATTTCTAGTGAAATGCTGTTTACCCGAAATGGTTGTACATTCATGATAAGGTGAACGAAATTTTTCGCTGGAGAAATTTTTCACCAAATATTCATGACAAGGCTGATAAACGATGTTATGTCTTTAGCTATACATCTACTTTTGTAGAGGCACATACAGGCACAAGCAGCACTTCTAGAAATGTTCTGAATACCCCACGGCCAAAACTTCGCTTAAAAGTAAGCGATTGTGATGGACAAGACGACTGAGGCAAAAAAGTTAAAAAAGGCAGGAGTTAAATAACAAGTACTGAATGTGTTTGTGGTTTAATTTATATCACACTTTATTTCCAAAAGGGACAAAAAACTCGCAAAAATTATTTATTTCAATAAATATGTATGTATATGTATTTCGGTTCATCAGCTAAATATGACCTATAAACTTAGCATCGGGGGTAATGCTATTCCGTTCTACCCAAGCAGCTAACTTGATTTCAGATAGGGTTTAACCAAAGATTATCGTTCCAAACGCCAATACTTAATTATCTCTCTCTATGTATAAAAGCATTCCGCAGTTAACGGTATTAAAACTGAGACCGGTCCAAAGTCAGCGCGAAAAGCTTCTCCTTATCGGATTTTCGACAACCACGCTCGTAGCAACTCCATAGTGGTCCGTCCTCAACAACAGTATATTTTGTTATCGTTTGCGAGTTATTAACATACTTATATTATTTACATTATCTCACTGTAATCATTCTAATGTGGGAATTTCGTTAGGGGTATTCACAATCCGCTGGCTAATTTTGTTGTTGTTTGAACACATGAAACAACAACAATCATGCTATTTATGCTATCTATGCACCATGCTAGACAGTATGCACCGGAGCGTGAATACCCCTATTGTTTGTGCATGCGGAAATTATGCGCGTTGCAAACGCGGACGTAGCCGGTAATTGCTGCGTGCATTAACTATAAAATAAAAAAGGCAAAAAGACCAAAAATAAGGAATAAGTGGCGAGTACACACTTTGGCATAAAATGCTGTCATTGTTGGTCGCTTTTCGTGGGTGTAATTGTTTTGATTTTTTTTTTTTGATTTTTTTTTTCAGTTTTTATTTGAATGCTTTTCCAACTTCGGCTGTCAGTACTGTTCATGAATTCATTGCTCTTATGCTTTTATGTGAACCAAAAAATTAAGCATTGTGTGTCTCTATAATTGCCTGTAATTTGTGCGCATGTATTTTTTCTTACATACAAGTTCCAGCTTTGTTCTACATACCCAGTTTTCTGTGACAATGCGTTGACAATTGTTCTTTCTAAACTAAATAAATGTAGATATGTAAATATTTATGTAAATTTTTTAGTGTACATAAATGTATACGAAAACTAAATGCATGTGTATGAGTATCCTTGCTTGCCGCGAATTAGAAATTAGGGATAATGGGTTGTATTGTTCAAAAAAAAAA
>NW_023458557.1:69051219-69062584 GCF_013731165.1 Rhagoletis pomonella
TTTTTGGGTTTTGCCGAGAAGAAGTGCCGAATCATAAGCACTAAATACCAGTTATCATATAACGGTATGCTAAGGTATTCATAAATTTGTCACGTATTCGCACCTCGCAAAATTCGTTTTTGTTTTCTTTTATCAAGTGAGTAAAGCTATTTCTCAGGGTGGACTCGCCAATGAACGGAGACAAATTCCTAAGTTTTAAGGCTAAAAACTAGCTGGTGTAGGGGGGAAAGAATCGAAATGTTAGTGTTGTTAGTTTGTATGTTTTTTTGTTTGTTCATTTTAATAATAAGCAATTATAGGTATTCCCTCATAGAAATGTAGTATGATAGGCATTTTAGTTATTGAAACACAAGTGACTATGTAATACGTATTTATAATGCAAAAGCACACACGAGTTACTAGTATATGTATTGCCGAGGGCGCGTAACAGACCACACTAAAAAAATTCATTAATCTTTGTGAGGCATTATTTTTAAAACAGAGCCACTTGCTGCGTCATTTTTGGATATTCTTAGCGCAACTAAATTTCTCAACATTTTCCTTTTTAAGGGTCCCCTTTGAAATATAAGGAAGCGAAATTCCAACAACAAAAGGAGATTTTTTTTGTGCATAGCTTCCCTAAGCTTTGAGCGTTTGTCGCGGAGGAATTTATTCTAGTAAATACTTTCAGCTTCACATGATTTCTAGTTTCTCTTTCTGCCATTTTTACCGCCCTCATGATCCCTTCTACATATTTAGCAGCTGTAAAGTTAAACATGAAACGGAATTTCAGTCACTTGAATAAAGTATGTCACCTGTGGAATGTTGCTTGCTTAAAAATTGTCTTATATTTACTACATGATTAAGGTTTTGACTTCACCACTTTACTAGTGTATGCAGGGCTGCCAACTTGGCTCAGACCGTGCCATATTTGGCCCTATTTTACGTGATATGGCACTTAATTTTTCAATTTGGCACAAAGTGCCAAAATGGTACTTTTTAAAAATAATAATATTTCAATACACTTTTCCGAAATCTGTTGCACGTACTTTTTTTTCAACTAAAATTTTCTAATTTCTAAAGATCATTCAACTGGTTTTTCTTGTTTTGGCATTGCACATTTGATTAATAAATGTAGTTCTTATTTTATTGCCAAATGGGACATTTTGGCACTTTTTTATCCTTGAGTGTATGCCAACTTTGGACCAATTTTGCCTTTTATAAATACACGTGGAGGCATTTAAGGCTAATGTTAAACAAAGTTGAAACTTCAAACTTCAAATTTTGACCTCAGTTTTTGAGATATTCTATTAAAATTTTGCACACGATTATATTTTAATATTACCTTCACTATGCCTTAAAATCATAGAAGTCGGTTAACTCTAACATCTAGCTTCCATACAACTTATTGTTCAGAGACGTTGTTTCCCGTTATAAAAATTTAGTATAGGATGACTTTATCATATAGCACGCATACAGTTATTATTCGGATATGAAGTTAGAATCATAGCGTAAAAACATATATCTGAGTAAACAGCTGTATTGGAGCTGTATGTTATTAAAGTAATATTAAAAACCCGTTATGTGCAAAATTTTAGTAAAATAAGTTCAAAACTTGGGGAGTTATTTATTAAATAGCTAAAATTTAATCAAATTTTGAGGTATCGTTATCTCGAAAACCGTAGCAAATCTGGTAAATATCAGTATCCGAAGTAGTCATCTATATATTAATACGCTAAGGAAATCCCATACAAATCTATTCCTCCCTACTGCTCCTATGTTTCTCAACCAATTTGAATGATTCTTCTTTTGTTCGAAAGGTATTATTTTCCGGTAGGTGCATGATTTGGTTTCACCATCTATGAATTTTTAAATTATTTAACAGATTGTATATTACTCCACCAAACAATATATGTAAGTGAGCTAGACGATTAACAGGTGCTGATGGACCTAAAAAACTTCCCAGGCAAAGTGAAAAAAGGTGTGAAAAAATGAAGTGCTCGATTTTCGACAACGGGGCGATACTAGTACCTATAAAATGCATATTTCATGTTGGAGTTGGAGAGATGCCAGCTTAACTAACTTTTAGTGACGAAAGGCGTCATCAAATTGGGTTTATGCTGAATGTGGTCGGCCATAGAATTTGATTGGAATAATTTTCTCGAAAGTCTTTGTTTCGATGTCATACTCCAGAATGGTAAGCCCGATTTCATTCAGGAAATACCTGTACTAAAGATGTTCTTCGCTCTGATTGAGCAATCACACACAAAGTCTATGAAATAATGAAAGACCAGCATGTAAGCAGTCAAATGAGTGCTAGGCAACGAAACAATAACCTAAACTTTTGCTAAGTCTTTGACTGGGCTTCTGTTCCGGTGTGGTGTGCGTATTAGGGATGTTTCGAATGTCATATTTTTCACATTCGGTATGCGAATGTTAGAAATAGCATTAAAAAAGCTAAAGTCAACTTTATTCATCATTTTTGTTACTTAAAAAGTTTGTAAATTAGGGGCATATTATATTTCAAAAAAAGTATTTTTGCTGCCTTTTCTCCCATGAGGCGATTTTTTAGAGGCTCGTATATAAGGCCGGCTGCACTAAAAAATTGCTCACTTGGAACGGCGGGTGGAGTGCTCAAATATTTTCGGGCCAGGTCTGTCAATTTGTCGTATTTTAGTTTAGTTTTCCACCAATCGAGAGGATTTTCACAGAGATGAACTCGATTTTCTTTAAGATAGACCTTCAACTGAGCTCTAATTTCACATTTTTTAGTGTCGCCATATTCTAAGTCCGATATATTTGATGCGAATGCGAATGCCGATTGCGAATGCGTAAAATGATGCAAATCATTCGCATAACGAATGCGAATGCAAATATTCGCAACATCGCCTATGGAAAGGGAACGGTTTTTTATGAGAGAGAGAGTGCCCACCGAGGGGTGACTTTTCTACATTAGGTGTGTTTTGGACTCGGGACTCTCATACCTAATGGATAAATGGTGAGAAATTTATGAAAATACGAAGAAAAGTCGACTTTGTTCGACTTTCTTAATAAAAAGAAAATGTATTAACTATACTCTGCATTTAACTCATATATTAGCTATAAATATAAGAGTCAGAATACGCCAAAAATATCATGATTTACTAGTGGTCTTTAGAATAATATAATTTAGTGAAATTCAATGCTAGGTAAAAAAAAAAAACAGACACTAAAGGATTTTTAAAAATTTTGAAAATTGTTCCAGTTATATACCATGAAAATGTTGGTTGTGAGGGTTTTGAAAAATTATATTTTTGAAAAATAATTTAAAAATTTTTAAATTTTCACAAAAAAAAATTCTACAAATTTTTTGAATCGATATTTGGTAATTACGGACAACTTTTTGAAAAATGTGGCCTTCCGATGGGGCAGAATTGGCGGGTATTGGTAGAAATATAGTGCCACTTTATAAGCATGGATAAATATGGGAGTAGCCCAGACAGCTAGTGGATTGGGACTATCCACACGACTAATGTCGCATATTAACTGGAATTCTACCAGCAACGTTTTTAGCGGTGTTTAAAATGTGGTACCTTACGGATTGGTCAAATTCGAACCAAAGACTGTATGTAGAAACTTACATAAACTCATGCAGAAAAACTTTCTTGCATGAAATTTTTAAAATAAATACCTATGTTTATCTTACCTCATTATTAACTGAAGACTGTGGAGACAAACGATTAACAAATTTGAGGAATTTGTTTTCGTATAGTAATTTTATGCGCTGCTCTTAAATGATTTGACAATGTTGTTGTACTGTCATTAAAATTCATTTCTCTACCACACTTTTCAAATTTCTCTTCAGTTTTATTGGCAAATTTTTTTAAATACGACCAAACAGCACTCCGCGCCCTTGTTAGAAGATCAGTTTTTATATGCAAATAAAACAAAAAGAGTCGAGAGTCGAAAGTGAAAAGTCGACTTCAGTCGACCTCCATAAACTAAAAGTCGATCACTAAAATTCGACTTTCAGGAGTAAAAAGTCGATTTTAACCGAAAGTCGAAGTCGACTTTGCCATCCCTATACTGGTAATGAAAAATAGATGGCAGTGACGTGTGAAAAATATCATAGTTATACAAGGTGGCCAAGGCCCTTAGACCCTGTGTGCATTCACAGACTTCCGGCTGTCAAGGAGTACTTTCATTGGTCGGTGCGGTTTGCATCGGATATGTACTTCCTTTTTTACCTTTTCCCACCGTAGGAAATTTTGGAGGTGCGGAAGCTTTAATTGAGGCATAGGTTGTGGATCCAATCGGCATTTTTTTTGAACTCGGTAGTCGCGTTTTAGGGCAAAGAAATAAATATGGTAAAGATACCTTACAGGTCTAAATCGGAATAGTTTTGGTCCAGTTATTCTAGATTTTCTTACACCAATCTTTTTGGATATATTTTCAAATCGATCGAGATCACGCAAATCTTAAAATTTTTCCGCAATATTTTGGAGTTTTAATTCACAAGGGTCCTAACCAACATTATAACGAGAAAATCAAAAACAGTAAGGGTTTTTTAAATAGCGGCATATATCTCCGCAGTTTTTGGGACTAACAGTTTAAATTTCGTAGTGAATGTTTATTGTAATGTATCCTACCAAAATATGTGAAAAACGCAGTTTCGAAAAGAAATGTTGCTTAGGGCCTTTGTGAATTTTATAAGAACAAACAAATTTTATTTCTGCCATACCTAAACAAAAGCGTTGGGCGGAGAGTTTTCTCACGACTAAGTGTTATACCTAAACAAAAAGCGGCAACGCTGTTTCGCCGTTTTCTGCAGCCAACTTCACTTCCCTGCAGTGAGAACCCAAACCAGTTAGAAAAAATACTAGTTCATAAACTAGTATGTGCCTACCAGTTCGAAATTTTCGAACAACTTAAGCGTTCAGCGACATCAGCCTTTGAATTGCCAAAGCCTAAAATAAAACGCAATTAATTGCATTTCTTACAAATGTCGGCTGTGGCGTCACGTGAAGACTACTAGTTCTGGTTCTGGGATCGCGGGTTCGAGGCCGCTTGGAGGTGGTTAAGATTTTAAAGTTAGGTCAATGTAAGTAGGAATAATTATTTCAATTTAAATATAAACAACAAACTTAAAAATCTAGTTGCTTTACAAAAAAAAAGAAACAAATATATGGGAAGAAATACTTGTGCCATAAAAAATAGATAAAAAATATATATTTTTTTAAATAAAATTTAAGAATAAAAAACCCCTAAATAAAAAATATAAATAAAAGAAATATTAAAAAAAATATAAAATAAAAAAATTTTCCCTGCGCCAGGGCTTGAACCTGGTACCTCAGGCATACCACGCGATTGCTTTGCTCTGTCGGCTATTGCGACTGTTGGAGCGCCGCGAGCAAAAAGGCATACTAATGCTTTTCATAGGGGATGAATTGGCAGACTATCTATCTCATCAACTGTTATGATGCTACTAGTATTTCTACTAGTAGATGCTGATGCATAGACTGACAATTGACATCTCGTAGGACATCGCAATAGAACGTGAACTAGTTGGGCTGAAACGCAAACTGGTAGAATTCTAGTTCACAACTAGTAGCTTTCCCGGCAGGGTTCCTAACGCCCTGTCAAAATAGGATTTTCCAACCGCTCAGCGCTGATGCCGCGTTGTTTCAGTATTACGGTGTTCATATGAGGGGATTTTACAGACAAGCTTTAGTTGTAACCTAATCGCTTCCAATGAAGTTTTGGTGCAGCCAAGTTTTGATTCAACTAATAGCCTCCAAAAATGCCTGGAAGATCGCCTCAGTGAACACCGTATATGCTTCATACAAATTGTATGGGCATGAGAAACGCTGCCGCTTTTTTTTGGTATGGCGGTTTCTCTCACTCAACACATTCAACACTGGCCATTTACAAGCTAAGCAAATTTTTCGGTAGTTCCGTCACTTGCTTGAAAAGATGACACTTTACTTTGAATGCACTTTTTCCCAATAACTTTTAATAAAAACTGCCAAAATAATCAGTTGTTACTGTTGTCAGATAACTAGCATAGATCATATTTTGTAGCATAGTCACTTTGGTGACAGCGTCGGCTAAATTTAGTTATAAAAATCATCTATCGAACTAGGGTTAAAAGTGGTGACATTGGTACATGCTTATGAGATTGTTAAGCCACTTATATCAACATACACGTATAAAACTATGTGACAAAGCTCCCATACGCATTCAAGAATGCCAAAAGTTTATCATACTAACTGTTATATTAGCCAGCGTCGACCTAGTTACTACTGAGTAACTAGGTACAAAATTCCAAAAAATATAATTTTGACAGAGCTTAAGCGCAAACATTCATCCGGTATGCGATGCTACTTTTATCCCCGTCACTCCCCACGACTACCGAATTCTTCTTCTTCTTCTTCTTCCGCCTTCAACTTCCTTTTTCACCCACAGCTGAATGAGATTTACTACAGTCGAAATGTTGTCAACATTTACGCACGCAAACACTTTTTAAATTAAGTATTGACAGCCTAAGTGGATTCGTATGCATGAAAGTGAAGGAGCAGTAGTATAGAGGAATATGGAGATAGTACAACATTGCTCTTGCGTCTTTCAGTCGTCGCATTTCGACACAGTTCATCCGGCTTATGGTATGCGTTCAACGCTGTTACAAACGCAGATTAAGCGTGTGGGAAAGTTCTTGGTTTTGGACACTTGCATACATACATATGTATGTATGTATGCAACGAACGTCGTAAGCTTTGCTTTCTTCTTGCCGCCTTGTCTACTTAGCCGTAGAAGTATCTTTCTGGGCTTGGGTTTGCACTCACAGCTAAGTAAAACATTATCTCCTTCATCGTAAAATAAAATGAAGATGAATATGTCGAATTGGAATTATAATATCGTTTATGACAGGAAAGGATAAGGAAATGTGCTCAAATTGTATTTACAGTTATGCTTGCGTTGCTTTCTCACACCTCCTTTCACCATGAACTGACAAAAAATTTTTATTATTTAAAATTGGGGTATAAATATACCAGCGCTCTGTAACTGTCAAATCATTTAAATTTTTAAATCTTGAAATATTTACAGGTAAGATTTCATTCAGCCTTATCATGAATTTTCATTCCGTGTGAACTCGTTCACATTTCGCCCATGCACTTCACCTACCAACGTTGAATATTCACCAAGCGAGGAAGTTCACTTCTGATCATTTTCAGGTTCAAAACTGGTTGTTTACTGAAATTTTATGGCTTTGATAGCTTTTGTCGCAACTTCGAAATTTCTAGTGAAATGCTGTTTACCCAAAATGGTTGTACATTCATGATAAGGTGAACGAAATTTTTCGCTGGAGAAATTTTTCACCAAATACTCATGATAAAGCTGACAAAAGATGTTATGTCTTTAGCTATACATCTACTTTTGTAGAGGCACATACAGGCACAAGCAGCACTTCTAGAAATTTTCTGAATACCCCCACGGCCATAGGGCTTCGCTTAAAAGTAACCGATTGTGATGGACAAGACGACTGAAGCAAAAAAGTTAAAAAAAGCAGGAGTTAAATATCAAGTACTCAATGTGTTTGTGGTTTGATTTATATCACACTTTATTTCCAACTTTGCCTCGGGGGTAATGCTATTCCGTTCTACCCAAGCAGCTAACTTGATTTCAGATAGGGTTTAACCAAAGATTATCGTTCCAAACGCCAATACTTACTTATCTCTATCTATGTATAAAAGCATTCAGCAGTTAACGGTATTAAAACTGAGACTGGTCCAAAGTCAGCGCGAAAAGCTTCTCCTTATCGGATTTACGACAACCACGCTCGTAGCAACTCCATAGTGGTCCGTCCTCAACAACAGTAAATTTTGGTATCGTTTTCGAGTTATTAACATACTTATATTATTTACATTCTCTCACTGTAATCATTCTAATGTGGGAATTTCATTAGGGCTATTCACGATCCGGTGCATATTGTCTAGCATGGTGTATAGATAGCATAAATAGCATGATTGTTGTTGTTTCATGTGTTCAAACAACAACAAAATTAGCCAGTCGTGCTATCTATGCACCATGCTAGACAGTATGCACCGGATCGTGAATACCCCCATTGTTTGTGCCAGCGGAAATTATGCGCGTTGCAAACGCGGACGTAACTGGTAATTGCTGCCTGCATTAACTACAAAATAAAAAAGATAAAAAGACCAAAAATAAGGAATAACTGGCGAGTGCACACTTTGGCATAAAATGCTGTCCATTGTTGGTCGCTTTGCGTGGGTTTGTTTTGATTTTTTTTTTTGGATAATGCCTCCTTTCAGTTATTTGAATGCTATTCCAACTTCAGCTGTCAGTACTGTTCATGAATTCATTGCTCCTATGCTTTTATGTGTGCCAAAAATTAAGCATTGTGTGTCTCTATAATTGCCTGTAATTTGTGCGCATGTATTTTTTCTTGCATACAAGTTCCAGCTTTGTTCTACATACCCAGTTTTCTGTGACAATGCGTTGACAATTATTCTTTCTAAACTAAATAAATGTAGATACGTAAATATTTATGTAAATTTTTTAGTGTACATAAATGTATACGAAAACTAAATGCATGTGTATTAGTATCCTTGCTTGCCGCGAATTAGAAATTAGGGATAATGGGTTGTATTGTTCAAAAATAAAAAGTTTGGTCTGAACTCTTCCAATATGCAAACTTAGAAAATCTCAGTTATGATGTTGAGAATAATTTCAGCTAATTTTTTTGTTAAAGCATTAAACAATAAATCAATTAAACAATATTCAAAAAAAATTTTTTATAAAAAATTTCTCTTGGTATTATACTAGAAAGGCACCCTGAAATTGTGCATATGGAAACTGTGCATACGAAATAATGCATATGAAAAAAACCGAAATAATGCATATATGCACAGTTTCGGTTGAAAACTGAAATAATGCATATGAAAAAAACCGAAATAATGCATATATGCACAGTTTCGGTTGAAAACCGCAATAATGCATATTAGAAAAACCGAAATTATGCATATGCACTCTTTCGTTTGAAAACCGAAATAATGCATATGAAAAAAACCGAAATAATGCATATATGCACACTTTCGTTTGAAAACCGAAATAACGCATATGAGAAAAACGAAGTAATGCATACATGCACAGTTTCGGTTCAAAACCGAAATAATGCATATGAGAAAAACCGAATTAATGCATACATGCACAGTTTCGACTCAAAACCGAAGTAATGCATATGACAAAAACCGAAATAGTGCATACATGAAAACGAACTTCTTTCTGAGTAGGCGGCCTTCGGCCGCGCTTAGGGATTATAACCCTTACTATGTAGAATTCTCCTTTTTGTGTTGCCGGAAAAGGGGGCCGGAAGTATTTTTGCGCAGAACTTCTTTCTGCGCAGGCGGACTTAGGGATTATAACCCTTACTAAGTAGAATTCTCCTTTCTGTGTTGCCGGAAAAGGGGACCGGAAGTATTTTTGCGCAGAACTTCTTTCTGCGTAGGCGGCCTTCGGCCGCGCTTAGGGATTATAACCCTTACTAAGTAGAATTCTCCTTTCTGTATTGCCGGAAAAGAAGGGTGGACGTATTTTTGCGCAGAACTTTTCTCTGCGTAGGCGGCTTTCAGCCGCGCTTAGGGATTAAAACCCTTACTAAGTAGAAGTAAATAATTCATATTAGAAAAAACGAAATTATCCATATGCACACTTTCGTTAGAAAACCGTAATAATGCATATAACAAAAACCGAAATAATGCATGCATGCACAATTTCAGTTCAAAACCGAAATAATGCATATGGCTAAAACCGAAATAAAGCATACATGCACAGTTTCGGTTGAAAACCGAAATAATGCATATAACAAAAACCGAAATAATGCATATAACAAAAACCCGAAGTAATGCATACATGCACAGTTTCGGTTGAAAACCGAAATAATGCATATGAGAAAATACCGAAATTATGCATATGCATACTTTCGTTTTAAAAGCGAAATAATGCACATGAAAAAAAACGAAGTAATGCATACATGCACAGTTTCGGTTTAAAACCGAAATAATGCATATGGTAAAAACCGAAATAAAGCATACATGCACAGTTTCGGTTGAAACCGAAATAATGTCTAAATGCACAGTTTCCATATGCGCAATTTCGGTGCCCCACTAGAAAGTGTAAACGAAGTTTTTAACCCTAGACAGACGGACAGTTATTTTTCTAAATAAGTATATCGTGCCTTTTATTAAAAATGCACAAAATTAAATTTAAAAGCATTCCTATTTTATTTGCGTGTTCCAAACTTAACTAAATAGTATAACTACCTAAAAGGACGGATAGGATTCATTTGACCCTACCGGCAATCATTCATATTAAGTATTTTGTGTTAGCAAAATATTAAAATATAAGTTAGAATTAAAATTCTATGATTTCTTAAGAATTAGAACACAGTTTTTAGTTCAAATTTATAAGTTTATGTTGCTAAAATTAATTTTAAACACACAAAAATTAATATATAAGCGAAATGGCCAAATATGGTGAAACTGCCTTTTTAGTTTTTCTCTCCGATGTCTGAATTCTTTTAAAAGGGCTTCGAAATTTAAAAAAAGAGGAAATCAAAATATGATTTAAAAATTCCAATTAAAGAGAAGCTTCTGTGGAATGAAAACATATTAATTTCCTTTAAAATTGTATCCTTAGATATTCTTGGAATTTTGCAATATTTACTTTTGTATGTTAAGGTATAATATAAACTCGGCAACATCCTCGAATTTGGTCCTTCTAACTTTGTTGGTTTAAACAATAACCTATTCGTCGGTTGTGAACCCAAAAGTATTAAAAATCCTGACGTCAGAGAAAGAAACTAAACACGCAGTTTTACCACATCTGGCAATTGGTTTCGCGAATATATTGATTTTATTTTCTGTAAAATTAACTGCCGCACGATGTTATATGTGTAAGGGGCTAGACATTTATAAAAAAATTTTAAATATTAAATAAACAAAAGAAATATGGACGAAAATGGTCGACGTTTATTTTATTTCTGCCACTAGTACATATGAACTTCTTTCCTCCGCAAAATACGTTGGTTGACTTAAACTTTTTTGTATCGAGCTTTTTTCGACATACCTAAAGTTACTTTATCAGATATGTACACGCAAAAGTGTTTTTAAACGCTTGTTACTATTATTTTCACTTTAAATAAAAAATTAGGTTTCAAACCCTTTTGTTTGTTATTTATTATAAGGCAGGAGAGCTTCTCAAACAATATTGAAGCAACTTTTTTGAGTCAAGTTGTTGATAAATAATGAATATCTAAGTCCCGAAACTAATCCCGGGATAGAAAGAATCGAAAAAACTAACATCCCTAATACATACATTTATATAAGTA
>NW_023458557.1:69062684-69063934 GCF_013731165.1 Rhagoletis pomonella
TGTTTGCGTGCGTAAATGTTGACAATATTTCGACTGTAGTAAATCTCCTTCAGCTGTGGGTGAAAAAAGAAGTTGAAGGCGGAAGAAGAAGAATTTTTTCGGCAGTCGTGGGGACTGACGGGGAGGGGATGAAAGTATTTGCGCTTAATCTCTGTCAAAATTATATTTTTTGAAATTTTGTCCCTAGTTACTCAGTAGTAACTAGGTCGACGCAGGCTAATATTACAGTTAGTATGGTAAACTTTTGGCATTCTTGAATGCGTATGGGAAGCTTTGTCACATAGTTTTATACGTGTATGTTGATATAAGCGGCTTAACAATCTCATAAGCATGTACAAATGTCACCACGATTAACCCTAGTTTGACAGATGATTTTTATAACTAAATTTAGCCGACGCTGTCACTAAAGTGACTGTGCTACAAAATATGATCTATGCTAGTTAACTGACAACAGTAACAACTGATTATTTTGGCAGTTTTTATTAAAAGTTATTGGGAAAAAGTTCATTCAAAGTAAAGTGTCATCTTTTCAAGCAAGTGATGGAACTACCGAAAAATTTGCTTAGCTTGTAAACGGCCAGTGTGCCAGGAGCACTTTTGATCGATTTTCAAATGTGTTGAGTGAGAGAAACCGCCATACGTAAACAAAAGCGGCAGCGTTGTCGGCTGTCAAATTTTCTCATGCTCATACAATTTGTATGAAGCCCGTATATTCACTGAGGCGATCTTCCAGGCATTTTTGGAGGCCATTAGTTGAATCAAAACTTGGCTGCACCCCAACTTCATTGGAAGCGATTAGTTGATCCGTTCACACCAGAAGATTGTTGCTTTCAACTAGAGGTGGCCTGTAAAATCGCCTCATGTGAACACCGCAAATAATACCGAAACAACGCGGCTTCAATGCTGAGCGGTTGAAAAATCCTATTTTGACAGGGCGTAAGGAAGTGAAGTTGGCCGCAGAAAACGGCGAAACGGCGTTGCCGCTTTTTGTTTAGGTATAACACTTAGGCGTCAGACAACGCTCCGCCCAACGCTTTTGTTTAGGTATGGCAGAAATAAAATTTTGTCTGTTCTTAAAAAATTCACAAAGGCCCTAAGCAAGATTTCTTTTTGAAACTGCGTTTTTCACATATTTTGGTAGGATACATTACAATAAACATTCACTGAGAAATTTAAAGTGTTAGTACCAAAAACTGCGGAGTATATGCCACTTTTTAAAAAGCCCTAACTGTTTTTGATTTTCTCGTTAT
>NW_023458557.1:69064034-69065466 GCF_013731165.1 Rhagoletis pomonella
AAAAAAAAAAGTTTGGTCAGAACTCTTCCAATATGCAAACTTAGAAAATCTCAGTTATGATGTTGAGAATAATTTCAGCTAATTTTTTTGTTAAAGCATTAGACAATAAATCAATTAAAAAATATTAAAAAAAAAAATTTTTTATAGAAAATTTCTCTTGGTATTTTACTAGAAAGTGTAAACGAAGTTTTTAACCCTAGACAGACGGACACGTTTACCAGTTATTTTTCCAAAGAAGTATATCGTGCCTTTTATTAAAAATGCACAAAATTTAATTTAAAAGCATTCCTATTTTATTTGCGTGTTCCAAACTTAAATAATTGGCATAGCTATCTAAAAGGACGGATAGGAGTCATTTGAGCCTAGCGGCAAACATTCATATTAAGTTTTTTGTGTTACCAAAATAATAAAATATAAGTTAGAATAAAAATTTTATGATTTCTTAAAACTGAATACACAGTTTTTAGTTCAAATTTATAAGTTTATGTTGCTAAAATTAATTTTAGACACACAAAAGTTAATATATAAGCGAAATGGCCAAATATGGTAAAATTGCGTTTTTAGTTTTTCTCTCCGATGTCTGAATTTTGTTAAAAGGTCTTTGAAATTTGAGAAAAGAGGAAATCAAAATATGATTTAAAAATTTCAGTGTAATCTAAGAGAAGATTCTGTGGAATTAAAACAGATTAATTTGCTTTAATATTTTATCCTTAGATATTCTTGCACTTTTGCAATATTTACTTTTGGTATAATATAACTTGGCAACATCCTCGAATTTCGTCCTTCTAACTGTGTTGGTTTAAAAAATAACCTATTCGTCGGTTGTGAACCCAAAAGTATTAAAAATCCTGACGTCAGAGAAAGAAACTAAACACGCAGTTTTACCACATCTGGCAATTGGTTTCGCGAATATATTGATTTTATTTTCTGTAAAATTAACTGCCGCACGATGTTATATGTGTAAGGGGCTAGACATTTATAAAAAAATTTTAAATCTTAAATAAACAAAAGAAATATGGACGAAACTGGTCGGCGTTTATTTTATTTCTGCCACTAGTACATATGAAATTCTTTCCACCGCAAAATACGTTGGTTGACTTAAGCTTTTTTGTATCGAGCTTTTTTCGACATACCTAAAGTTACTCTATCAGATATGTACACGCAAAAGCGTTCTTAAACGCTTGTTACTATTATTTTCACTTTAAATAAAAAATTAGGTTTCAAACCCTTTTGTTTGTTATTTATTATATGGCAGGAGAGCTTCTCAAACAATATTGTTTTGAGTCAAGTTGTTGATAAATAATGAATATCTAAATCCCGAAACTAATCCCGGGATGCCAGGATTGTGATAATGTGATCCCGAAAACCCCGGGATAGTAAGAATTGAAAAAACTAACATCCCTAATACATACATTTATATAAGTACATACAT
>NW_023458557.1:69065566-69066569 GCF_013731165.1 Rhagoletis pomonella
AAAAAAAAAAGTTTGGTCTGAACTCTTCCAATATGCAAACTTAGAAAATCTCAGTTATGATGTTGAGAATAATTTCAGCTAATTTTTTTGTTAAAGCATTAAACAATAAATCAATTAAAAAATATTCAAACAATTTTTTTTTATAAAAAATTTCTCTTGGTATTGTACTAGAAAGTGTAAAGTGTACTAGAAGTGTATATCGTGCCTTTTATTAAAAATGCACAAAATTTAAGTTAAAAGCATTCCTATTTTATTTGCGTGTTATTTGAGCCTACCGGCAAACATTCATATTAAGTTTTTTGTGTTACCAAAATAATAAAATATAAGTTAGAATAAAAATTTTATGATTTCTTAAAACTGAATTCACAGTTTTTAGTTCAAATTTATAAGTTTATGTTGCTAAAATTAATTTTAGACACACAAAAGTTAATATATAAGCGAAATGGCCAAATATGGTAAAATTGCGTTTTTAGTTTTTCTATCCGATGTCTGAATTTTGTTAAAAGGTCTTTGAAATTTGAGAAAAGAGGAAATCAAAATATGATTTAAAAATTTCAGTGTAATGTGAGAGAAGATTCTGTGGAATTAAAGAATTAAAACAGATTAATTTGCTTTAATATTTTATCCTTAGATATTCTTGCAATTTTGCAATATTTACTTTTGTATGTTAAGGTATAATAAAAACTCGGCAATATCCTCGAATTTCGTCCTTCTAACTGTGTTGGTTTAAAAAATAGCCTATTCGTCGGTTGTGAACCCAAAAGTATTAAAAATTCTGACGTCAGAGAAAGAAACTAAACACGCAGTTTTACCACATCTGGCAGGAGAGCTTCTCAAACAATATTGAAGCAACTTTTTTGAGTCAAGTTGTTGATAAATAATGAATATCTAAATCCCGAAACTAATCCCGGGATGCCAGGATTGTGATAATGTGATCCCGAAAACCCCGGGATAGTAAGAATCGAAAAAACTAACATCCCTAATACATACATTTATATAAGTA
>NW_023458557.1:69066669-69066956 GCF_013731165.1 Rhagoletis pomonella
GAAAAAACTAACATCCCTAATACATACATTTATATAAGTACATACATATGTATGGGAACTACATAAGTACTCTAAGCAATTTGACAATCCTAAAAAAACTCGTATACTTACCACAATATAGCCTTGCTATTAAATTAGTAGGAGTTCTGGTGAATATTTACTAACACTTTTACATACTTGTAATTAAATATTATCACGCTTATCAGAATTTTACGTTTCCACCGCCATTTCCGGACTACAACGCTTTATAATTATTTCCGCTTCGCTGCTGAGCGCCAAGTTTTTTT
>NW_023458557.1:69066966-69073851 GCF_013731165.1 Rhagoletis pomonella
AATTCACTCACATCCTTACCGTCCCAAAAGTAATGAAAGGTGGTATTAATTATACGATCAGAGTAAGAATGATAGCAAGATAGCTGTTCTCCAGGAAGCTACTGCCATCACTTTCGAGAACCTTAAGAGATAACATGTGCGGAAAATACAATTTCAAATATGTATATGAGTTACAACACTAGAAGTAATTTTTCCAAATGGTCGGACGTATTGACATACAGAGTTTGTTGTAAAATTTGCCGAAATATATTTTATTTAAAAAGACTTTATCACAAATGCCACCGCCGCGGCCGTGTGCCTAAAGGTGCGTCTACCACTTACTACGTAGTCCTAGATACTCATATGCGTGTTTGTATCGATATCCCCCGATAGTTCGTTATTTCAATTTCAGTTTGCTCGAAAATGTTATTTGAATTCAATGATTTTTCAATGAAAAATAAATCTTTCAGTTTAAACATAGGCTGTATTCCTAAAAGCATTAATGTAAAGCATCGGTCACCTTTATATCAAATTCTATGTAGAACAAGTTAATTAATATGGGCAATTTAATTAAAAGTTAGCCTTTCTCCACGGATACGCAAATTGGCTCTCCATATGTTTGTTTATTTACATTTCTTTCAGCATATGCAAACCATGTTTTCTATAAGTATGGAAACCCATTCTGTTTGACTCTAACCTACACTGTTTCTGGTGGGGTGCCACAGAAGTGAACACCCCAACAGACCCTGGCTAGAAGAAGGAGCCTTCATCCAGATACGTCAGGGAGCTCCTATTCGTATACAAGAACGCGGTCCAGGCACACATAGACCAACCAGTGGACCCGACGACATACCGCGATTTATACGAACTGACGGGCGAAATCCAGAGGTTCATCAAGCAATCTTTGGACCCGGTAGCTATTGAACGGAATTCAGAGAGAGGCAGTCTCAAGTTATGTAGACTCCTGACCTGCGAATGCCGTTCTGGGAATACTATCACCAGACGTGGACGAGACAGAACTTCGTCTGCCTCGGGAGACTCAGACCACAATAGCCCAACTGCACTCTCGTTACTGCAGCAGGTTGAACTCATACCTGAGCAGACTAAACGAAGATGTTCTTAGCGAATTCCCGGCATGCGGAGAGTCGTTCCATGACTCACAGCATCTCTTTGTATGCCCTCTGAATCCCACCCCACTAACGCCCGTGTCCCATGGACAGACCACGTCGAGGCTGCACGCTTTGTGCGGCTACCGCTAGTAGAGCTTGACAAAAACGATTGAGGGACTAGCCGATCCGGGCGGGGTTGTTGCAGCCGCTACAACAACAACAACAACTACGTACCGTGATCAACGACATCCATAGGGGGCCTGTCACCACCTACCATGACTACCGGCCTATGAATGCCGTTATCGGTTCGCAGACACCAAATGTAGTAGAGACAGAGCTTCAACTGCCACGAGAGACCCGCGTAGCCCAGGACCCAGATACCTGGCCTGGATACTGTAGGCGAATCAACAGCTACCTGTCCAGACTCGACCCCAATATCCCGAATGAGCGTCCAGCATATGGACACCAAGTGCCAATCCAGAAAATAAAGACAACAAATTGTCTTGTTGGCCTATCATATTCGAAATACCACTATATGCGACTCGATGCCAACAATGCGTGACTGCTCTTAAAATAAAACTCAAAAAAGAACTTGAATAAAAAATGGAAATCACTGTAAAATGTGTGACGAAGGAAAAACTCATTCAAAACAAATGCAGCAGCGCGTTAAAAGTTATAAAAAATATAAGCCAAATCAGTGAATAAAATCAAGGCGAAGTGAGTATGCCGCACACTATATATGCCAATTGTAGAAGGGTTAGCACCGGTGAACTGACTAAGCTGCGAATTTAAATGGATTCCCGAGTCACAGTGCCATGCAAAATCATTGTGACAGCGAAAATTTTAGAAATGCACTGAACCTGAAAAGTCATCAGTTGGCTAACTCGAAAACTTGCGTAACATTTGTATGTACTACTAGTGTATGTACAAAGATTTTTTATGTATGTATTTGAAGTTAGGCCTCACACATGATGGTTTTGTGGGTCGACCAGTGCAGTTAGTTGATATGGCACTAAATTCAAAGTTAAAAGATCAACCATGAAATTTTTCACGTGATGGCCTTTACTTTTCTGGGGACAATTCTTGCCTACAATTTGTTATACCCATACGTATACAGATATGTAAGTTGGGGTGGTCGTTAATTGTAGGAAGAAAATTTTTACCTTAGATTTTCTAAGCCTCAACCCCTACGTCGATGCTACTGTAATCGAAGATATCAAATATAAATTTATGTCACGATTGGCGACAGTTAAGGCGTATCACACAGGGGGCAAAGTTCAGATTCCTCTACGGACATTCATAAAATTAAAATTATAATTTTTTTTCACCTAATACCAAAAATCAATTCACTATAGTCGAAGATATCACATATAAATGTTGGCGTCGGTTAAGGCACCCTGGTCAAAGTCCAGATTACCCCATGAAGGCTCTTAGCCGACCCAATCGGTACCAAAATTTATATATGATATCTTCCACTTTAGTAGTGTCGATTTTAGGTATTAAATGAAAAAAATATTTTGAATTTTTTGAGTCTCCATAGAGGCGTCTGGCCTTTGACCCCCCTGCCGACGTGCCTTAATCGACTCCAATCAGGACCAAAATTTATATGTGGTTTCTGTGACCGTGGTATTACCCATTGAGAGGGTTAGACTGAAAAAAATCTTTTATTTAATTTTTAATGGCCACCCTAATGTACATATTTATGTGGGTATTGTATATGCTGTAAAAAATTTAGGCGGCCAGCAAATATTTATCAACTATAAGTATACTCGATAATTCGTTGAACATGTGGAAGTTACACATATGTATGTACTAGGGTGCTTTTTTTTTGCGACTATTTTTTTTTTTCGGTCCCATCGTGAAATTTTGTTGGAAATACCCAAAAAAAAATTCCCTGAAAGTTTGAGCCCTTAATATTAATTTTAAGTACTCGGCCAAGGCGTGTGAAGATTTTCCATTTAAAATACACGGGAACTTTGATTTTTTTTTTTAAATTTCTAATAGCTCAGCGGCATTTAATGGTATCACCTTGTCCAAAATGGGGATTTTCTCAGCATTAAATGCTCTACAAAAGTGCCCACTGCGGCGAAGTCGTAACTCACACCGGCGAGGTAGTACGGCCCACTAAACCTGATTTTTTCATGAAATTTACGTTTTTTCGCATTTATCTCGTAAATGACAAGAGCTATAGAAAAAATGTTATTGAGAAACTTGTAGGAAATTTTATTTCCTACAAAAAAGCTCATTAGCGCTTAATCGCTAACTTCAATACTGCTTGAGATATTTCAATTTTAAGTTTATGAAGTTTTAAATTTTTATCAAAACTCACGTAAAATTATGTGTGAGTTACGACTTCGCCGCAGTGGGCACTTTTGTAGAGCACTTAATGCTGAGAAAATCCCCATTTTGGACAAGGTGATACCATTAAATGCCGCTGAGCTATAGAAATTTAAAAAAAAAAATCAAAGTACCCGTGTATTTTAAATGGAAAATCTTCACACGCCTTGGCCGAGTACTTAAAATTAATATTAAAGGCTCAAACTTTCAGGGAATTTTTTTTGGGGTATTTCCAACAAAATTTCACGATGGGACCGAAAAAAAAATAGTCGCAAAAAAAAAGCACCCTAGTATGTACGTACTAAAGATGTTGAGTATGTGGAATTTTAGACACACCCGCTGGTGCGGATGCGGATGTGAAGTATTTTTAACAGATAATTTATGTAAGCAAATAAGGGAAATGAAAAAATGATAGCTTAGTAATCTACACATATAATAAAATTGTAACAGGCCGATGTCTGTACATTATAGATATTAAAGAATAATTATTGTGGGGGGTCTTTAGTAGAGCCATAGAACCATTTTTAGGTTTTCGTCTGTCTGTCTGTCTGTATGTTTGCATGCGCATCACTCGAAAACAATTATATATGGAACTGAATGCTCCGATGTATTGCTAGGGGTCTAACTTAAAATATAAATAGAAAAAAATAGAGAGTTGCCACCTGTTGGAAAGTTTCAGCTTAAGTAAATTGATAAGAAAATGTGAATATTGCAATATTGTTGTCAAAGGAAAGAGTTTTCAAAAAGCTTACAGCCGAAAATATTTTTTTAAGGTTGCAACCTGTTTTAAAATTTTAATTTGATTTCATTTATATGATAAGTTGAATATTGGAATGTGGGTATCAAACGAAATTATTTGAGAATAATAAAAATGTAACAGGCCGATATCTGTACATAATAGTCATTAAAGAAATATTAATCTATATATATAAAAACGAAATGTTTTCCGTATGATGGCGATGCCTGACCAAACGGCTGAACTGATCTCCATTTTGTAAAAAGTACTTTTTTGGATCTTCTGGTCACAATTTCCCAAGTTCCCATTGAATGTTACTAAACTACTAACGTATCACTATCTTGAAAAGAAATATTCCTGGCATAAATTTGCTCGCTAGGTGGCGCTGGGGTCGCCATTTTCATACAAATTTTATTTACTTGCGGATTTGGCTCATATTTCGAACATACATATATTAAATAGCCAATAGAAAAGAAATATTTGGACTAAAAAACTTACACAATAGGTGCCGCTGTGGCCGAGGTATTCCTAAAATTCTTATATACTGGGAGAATGATGGATATTTCCTCATATACAGGTTTATAAGTATATACGTCACAACAATGTTGAAACCCCTTTTTTGAGGGCACCAAATACCTCTTAAACCAACTACGCTGGGTAACTGACACTTGGTACGGATGCATTGTAAATACCCTCCTTATGGCTAAAAGTGGTAGACATTGGAAAACAGGCCGTGACAACTCCCATAAAAACCGAATTTATGATATTCTTTATCTCTGGAACCGCTTACGCTAACGTGCTAAAGTTTGACACAGCTACATATGTACATACATATGTTGTCAATACCGTACTTACGACGGAAAGTGGCAAGTATTGGAAAAGGAGGCGTGGCACCCCCCATACAAACTGAAGCTTTCCTATCGCTTATCTCTGGAGGCGCTTATGCTAACGTCCTGAAATTTGACATAGCTACATATGTTGTCAATAACGTACTTACTTACTTGCTGTATCCATTAGCGTACAGCCATCGCAAGAGATCTATTAGTGTCATCGCAAGCGAAATGCTCATCGCAGAGAAATTCTGGTACTTGGACATACCGGCGCATTAGATTTCATTTCAAAAAGTTCTTAAGACACGTGACGAAAATTTCTGTATTCGCGAAAGAGCCTTACTTTACGTTGTTTTGAGCATATATGTATATTATAGAAAGACACAACTTCATAAAAGTTTAAAGTTAAAACAAGCTGTAAAACTAACTATTTAACAGTTCATCCTTGCTATGAACGGTCTACACTTGCTATGAACGGTCTACACAAGCGATTAATCGCTAATGGAGACAACAAGTTACGACTAAAACTGGCAGTTATTGGAATGGCTGCATCTATATATATATACATAGATGGGCAAGCATCATTCGAATGGGAACCATTTTCTCCCAGATTTCTCAATCGCATTAAGCGATTTTTACTTTTAAATATTTGGGAAAGGGTAAAATGTTTGTGAATATTTTGAAGAATTTTTTATTTAATTTTGCACAAAGTTTGAAATTTTAATTTTTATGAGTTTCGTTATAAATTGTCCTATCTACATACATACCTATAGGTATTTATTGACCGATTTCGTTCAAATTCGCAATGTGAGCGACCTGCATGATGAATTCGTTTGCTAAAAATGGACCCGCTGGGTGGCGCTGGAGTCGAGATATTAAGAAAATACTTGTTTTTTATACGACCTGGTTGAAATTTTTAATGCGTATTAATTTCATGATAAGCAATGGTTTAGCAGAAAAGGGGTCCCAGGATGGCGCTGCAGCCGTAATATATGGGAACCCCATGTGTTTTGTCTGCTTTGGCCCTATGTTTATTTTATATGAATTTACTTTTCAGCCGGCTAAATGAAATTGTGTAAATGCACCTTTTTCTAAAGCCCTCATACATCCTAACATCCTTAATGCGATCTTGCATTTATCTCCGATTAACGAAATTGCTCGGGCGGCTGTTATTACAGCACTAAGACTCAAAGAAACCAATTCATAAATATTAAGATGAATTGTAAAAGTGGCGAATTTACAAGGAAAGATTCGACCACATCCGTCCAAGAAGGAACACGGGTGTAAACTTTTCATCGCGTGGGCCAATGGGGATTCTTGGCCCTCCTATAACAGAAAACGCTCATCTGTGATCTTGAGTTTCCTTATAAAGACTTTTATTGGCTTACGCATCGGACCAGTGTTGTAGTTGCAAGATAAAAGAAGATTATGCATGCTTGGCAGAGATTTCGCAGATGGAAATAAGACCATCGACAAAGCACATGACATCGAAAGGGACTAGTATTCCATATGGCATCTCAGCGCTACTATTTTTGTCCTATGTGTGAGGATTCTGCTCTTTAGTCGTTTAAATTTTTTTACTTTACAGACCGTTTTAACTTTCGCGTGAGTCGAGCGAGTCTGGCTGGCGAGCACTACTCCGGTCTGTTCAATGAGGTACGGTCCCTTCGGGGAGAATCGCGGGGGCTGTAGTTTAATGCCTTAATGCGGGTAGAACTCGCAAGGGTTCAATGGGGAGTTGCATTTTCAACCGGGTGCCGGGACCCAAAGAACGGCAGAGATTTTAGGTAGGTTTCAGCTTTACCGAGGTGGTAAGTGTGTCCACCCCACACTGCCTTTGGATCTGAAATGCTTGCATTTCAGGGCAATGATTAAGGCATGAATTAATCCGTTA
>NW_023458557.1:69073951-69075027 GCF_013731165.1 Rhagoletis pomonella
GCTTTTGATCTTCGTGGAGCTCGGACTGCATTTATTGGGGTGGGTTCCCACGTTAAACTCTAACTACAGATGTCAAAACGGCCCTTAGTCCTCTCCAACAAGAACAAAATCAAAAGAACGGCAGAGGGATCAGAAGCCCATTCGCATAAGAAATTGGGGCTTACTATACCTTCACTGCCTATTGCCGCTAAGCTATTTAATAACATTAAAATGCGCTCTACTCTCCAACACTTTTGTATCCATCCGATTTTATACTTCGAAGTTCGAGAAAAAATGTAAACTTTTTATAAAATTCAAAACACTCAAACAGAGGAAAGTGTAAGTTCTATGAGCTTCCGCTATGGCTGAAATCACGAACAAACTAAATTGATTCAGCTCACTTAAAGTTGGGACAATATGACTGGCTGATAGCTTCTATACTTGCAGTTTGAATGGCTGTATACATAAATATGCATTGGCTGTCAAATATATTCTTGAGACTCCTTTTGCATAACCACATTGCACATTTAAATGCAAAACAAAAGTATTTTCTTTTGAGGGCAATCGTGAAACGTACTTCTGTCATTGTCGTGGCAATGGATGGACATTCTGTGTATCACTACTTGCAAGTGAACTATTTAGTTAAATAGGAAACACAAAGTGTTGTTTCCTTGAACTACTGCAAGTGTCTTACACAGCCTGAAGTGTAAGAATTTTCGGAGTAAATAGAAAATGTTGTTACCAAAAAAACTTTCTAAACAAGTGTGTACGCTGCTTACAATTGTCGGCTGTTGGTCCTTTGAAGTACGCAGCAAAATTTAGGGTTGTCAGAACTTTGTAAAACAATCCAAATTACATTTTAATTTGATTCACTTTAATGGCAGTGCAACTTCCACTGTGGCAAGTAACAGACAGGAAGTGGCAACATCGCCTGTTATTTTGAACGTGTAAATATGTATATGTGACCTGGTCTACGGAAAGGGGGCTTAGGTGTCAAAAAATCAATTTTCGCTTTTTGGTTGATTCGGATGGAAGATGAAATGCTTTTTAACGTGGTGAAAAGCAGAAAATCCTAACTTGCTTAGAAGTGTACTAAA
>NW_023458557.1:69075127-69082777 GCF_013731165.1 Rhagoletis pomonella
TTTCAGGGCAATGATTAAGGCATGAATTAATCCGTTAAGCTTTTGATTTTCGTGGAGCTCAGACTGCATTTATTGGGGTAGGTTCCCACGTTAAACTAAAACTACAGATGTCAAAACGGCCCTTAGTCCTCTCCAACAAGAACAAAGTTAAAAAAAAAACGGCAGAAAGATCAGAAGCCCATTCGCATAAGAAATTGGGGCTTGCTATACCTTCACTGCCTATTGCCGCTAAGCTATTTAATAACATTAAAATGCGCTCTACTCTCCAACACTTTTGTATCCATCCGATTTTATACTTCGAAGTTCGAGAAAAAATGTTAAACTTTTTATAAAATTCAAAATACTCAAACAGAGGAAAGGGTAAGTTCTATGAGCTTCCGCTATGGCTGAAATCACGAACAAACTAAATTGATTCAGCTCACTTAAAGTAGGGGCAATATGACTGGCTAATGGCTTCTACTTGCAGTTTGAATGGCTGTATACATAAATATGCATTGGCTGTCAAATATATTCTTGAAACTCCTTTTGCATATCCACATTGCACATTTAAATGCAAAACAAAAGTATTTTCTCTTGAGGGCAATCGTGAAACGTACTTTTGTCATTGTCGTGGCAATGGATGGACTTGCAAGTGAACTATTTAGTTAAATTGGGAACACAAAGTGTTGTTTCCTTGAACTACTGCAAGTGTCTTACACAGCCTGAAGTGTAAGAATTTTCGGAGTAAATAGAAAATGTTGTTACCAAAAAAGCTTTCTAAACAAGTGTGTACGCTGCTTACAATTATCGGCTGTTGGTCCTTTGAAGTACACAGCAAAATTTAGAATTGTCAGAACTTTGTAAAACAATCCAAATTACATTTTAATTTGATTCACTTTAATGGCACAGTGCCACTGTGGCAAGTAACAGACAGGAAGTGGCAACATCGCCTGTTATTTTGAACGTGTAAATATGTATATACTAGACACAGATACATGAGTAAGTTAATATATATACTTCTTGTGCTTTGTAGTCTACATTTGTAGCATTTCTTGCTGAAAACTTGGAATACATGCTTTACAACAACGGTGTCCGAAATTTTCGGTAGCTTTCTGATAATAAATGTTAAGTAGTTTTAGCTATTAATAAGACCTTCCAGACCTTTCTTTTATAAAGTACCATCTCCTGACTGGTAGTTTACAAATATCTTCTTCGTCCTTTAATCTTAGGGGGGGAATAGGGCATCCACTACGCCTGCGCGCCATCTGGTTCGATTTCTGGCAATCGCTCAGATTACCTTCCAGCTGCACCCGAGTTGTTTCGCCACCCTCTCGATTGTTCTTCGCCATGTTCCACGCAGTCTGCCAGAAAGCCTGCCTCTGCCGATTCAGGCATTCTATGACTTTTTTGCAATACTGGCATATGTTTTGCGCAATGTGTGACTTATCCACTTCTATTTCTGTTTCCGGATTCAGATGCTAAGGAGCTCCAAGTGTAGTGCTGGATAGAGATTTTGCGGGACAACTGGATTCCAAATACCATTGTAAAAACTAAGCACCGGATTCGCCCTTAATAAATTTCGCAATATTATTATATTAAGCTTTTTTTGTATAGCGACATACTTATGACCACTTATGACCAGATTATCTACTTTTTGGGGCTGAACTACCATAATTATTAAAAAAAAATTTCTTCCCTGAAATCTAAGTTATAAAATAATCTTTTATTAAATAGGTAACTTTTCCATCTGTAACCTGATTTATCGATGATTTTTGGTAAATAGAGGACGAAAGATAAACAACAATGAACACCCCAAAATCCAACTATTATGCATGCTTACATATCGTCCCGGTTCCAGTATCGTCCTTTAGCTGTTGTGGCAATATTTTGTGACCCACGTTTCAAGTCTCGCTTTTTTCTCTGACATTAATAAAGCTAAAAACTGGGTTTATGACGAACTATGTAATTCAAAAATGTAAATTCGAATCCTAGTGAAAGCTTCTATTGAAGAGCGAGGCTCTAAGCAATGTTCGTTCCGAGTTTGGTGGAGATTGGATCATCGTAAGTGTACAGGGCCACGGCCATTTTCAAAAAATTTCATAGCTGTCTTATTGCATGCCAAAATCCTACTTCCCGTACCACCTTTCAATAATTTGAATCTAGTATTTACGGAACTATCGTAGTTTTTGCATGCTTCGAAAATATCGTCATATGGGAGGTGGGCGTGGTTGTTGTCCGATGTCGCCCCTTTTCAGTCCCAAGCCACCTACTTACGAAATTTCGTGGACATATCTCAATTTTTCCTCGAGTTATCGTGTACACGGACAGACAGACGGACGGACGAACAGGTATGGCTTAATCGATTTCTCTTTTCATTCTGAGCATTGTATTGTGTTATGTATGCAGGACACTTACTTATGGATTTCTGCCAGCGTTGGACATAACTGTTCTAGATGGATCACCCTATTCATATAGAATAGTAGCTTATTTCGGGAAGCTGGATATAGTATAATGCGACATTCCTTTTATTCTTTAAACGACAAGGAATTCTTTGATGAGACTTAATAAGAATATTGACTTGCTAGTATCGGAACTATTTCTGCACGTTTATTTGCCAAAAGTTCTTCAACGGCTCGGCGCGAGTCATTCGCAATCGTATGCTGCGAATGCCGCATTATACTAAAGACAGCCTTTCGACATAAGCTACTGTTCCATATGAACACAGAAATTGAAAATTTCTTTAAATGAAGTTCACCGCAAACAACCATACATATTTTTTCGTATTTTCACGAAATATGTCGAAATATTAGACCAAATTTCACCTTTTATTTGAGATGCATTCAAAAAGAATCGAGTCATATTTTGCAAAAATATAGTTGATGAAACTTTACTGTTTCACTGAAAATTTTGTGCTGAAATTATTATTTTCTGTTCCTATTCATTTTGTAAAGTCGTTGTTCGCGGCCGGCGTTTTTTGAATCTGGACAAATTTAGGGTGTTTTCCCGAAGCTACATGCCCAGGACAATCATATGGCAGTACAGGCTTTAACAAATTAAAAAAAAAGCCAAAGAAGTCATAATTCTAATTAACAGCGTTACTACTTACAGGTGGCTGAGCAGAGCAACAGGCACAGAGCCGGGAGAAATTTGTTTGGCAGAAAAATTAAAGATTAATTCTCACGCTTTTCTCATTCCATATATCTTTTTCAGCAGGCGTTATTTTTCATTCTTCTTCTTAATAGCTGAAATGAAGTTAAAAGCACGTTAATACATAAATCTCAGTCAGTTGCCGTCAAACGCAGGACCAGCAGCAGCCATTGCAATGGAATTAAAGGACTTTAACGTCTTTCGGGTTTTCTATAGCATTTCGTGAAAGGCATTTTTCTTTAATTTCATATTCAGTACAGTAAATATAAAATGTGCGATGTGGCTTTTTAAACTTTTATGCAAGTAATCAAATTTTGAAATTTATCTGGTTGCAGAAGATTACACAAAGAACGCTTCGTTTCTATCGTCAATCCGATTTGAACTGATTAAACTGCTGTGTGGCTTAAAATTTTTTAGATACATCTCCTATTGTATTAAACGTAAATATACAACACTCCATATAAATGAGCCGTTTAAAGTACAAAACCGCGTGACGTCATTCTGCAAAACAGCGTAACTGACATTGGCTGCCAAAAATTAGATTTGCTCACACAAGCTCTTGGCTCAATCCTTATCCATTCCTCCTGAAATATACTAGCCAGAAATGCGATTGCTTTGTAAAAAAGAGAACCATTTTGAAATATGAGTGTTTTTTCGCTCTAGAAAATAATTTCTACAACTTCACATACGCGGTTTTGCATTTTGTTTATACGCGGTTTTGTACTTTAAACGGCGATATGTACTTTGAACTTATATATGTAGGTACTTACATACTAACATGTAAACTACTATCCAGTGTCGGAAGCAAACCATTCACATTGCGAACGTATGTATATGGGGCATTCGAGCCCAATTCGGACACCATTTGGCTATTGCATATCCGATTTTTTCATAATTTTTTATGTTATAGTACCAATTAAGCGAGGTTTCCATAATTTTTTTTTTTAATTCTTTTGTCCAACCGTTTCCTAGATATACTTTTTTTTGAGAAAAAAACGTCTTTTTGCTTACATGCTCACTCCGATCCACGTACTGTTAAGGAACCTTGCGAGCCATTAAGTTTATGTGCTTCTAAGTGTGGTGAACTTATGAAGCGAAGGGCCTAGTACGGGCTTCAAAGTAGTAAAAATTTGTTTCTTATTAACACAACATATTTGGTAAATGTTTCATAACTATGCCGTCACCAGCGCAAACGTCTGCAAGGACTTTTAATTCGTGTCAACTAAGGTGAAATAGTACTTCGGTTCTGCTTGTTTATATTTGCGGGGTGAGCATATCTGTTACTATCAAAGTTGCCAGGACACTTCTCGTTTGGCAAGGGGATGAAACGGGGAAGGGACAAGCGGATTGTGCATGTGTGTGCTTAAAAAGATCACATAATCCAAAATCCGTTTTTTTTTATTGTCACCTGGACGAACAGACTAAAATCCGGACTATCCGGTCATAAACCGGACACCTGGCAACCCGGGTAGTAAATCCGACGATTTTCTCTAAGGTGCCATGCTAGAGCAATAAAGCGTTCTGTGATTATGGCTTCCTGTGCAGCTAGGGTTGCAAACATTTTCTAAGAAATTTATAGCACCTTTACAAAAAAATATAATACACTTCAAATATATATAGTACTTTTTTAAAGAAAAAGTAAAAATGCTTTTTAAGTGTGCATCTTTCTTATGCATTTTCTCTAAGAAAATATATTTTTTTGAAAGTAGCATATGCTTTATCGCAATCAATATTTAAGTTAATATAAATCAAATGTTGCAAATAAAAATAATTTATTTATTCGATGGTGAAATTTTTTTTTAATATTGCCTGATTATAAAAAGGCAATAATATGACCATCGAAAAAGAAAATAAAATTAAACAAGTAAGAAAGTCTAAGTTCGGGCGGGGCCGAACATTAAATACCCGGCGCAAGTATTACATATATGCCTTTTCACCTTTCCGAAAGCTACCGCTACATGGTAAGCCGGGGTGTATCAATTTTGAATAAATTAGCGTCCTTAAATTTCGAAATATTGACGTTTCGAGCATTTCTAAAATTTACCGTTATATGAAAAGCCGTGATTTTAGTCCGATTTCAATAATTTTGAACGTTTTGCTTTTATGTGGCAAGCACAATAACCATACCGAGTTTGGTACAAATTGGTAGAACGGTTGCCGAGATACATATATGTGATCATAAGTGGGCGGTGCCACGCCCATTTTCCAAAATTTTATGATAAGCGTATTTCCTGATAAAGAATTGTTGCAAGCATCAATTTTGAATAAATTAGCTTCAATATTTACGGATTTATCGAAGATTTCGTATTTCTCCAAATTACCGTTATTTGGTTATTGTCCGATTTTTAAAATTTTCGGCCATTTGGTATCCTGTACCAAGGCCAATAACTGTGCCAAGTTTGGAAGAAATCGGTGCAGCGGTTGCCAAGATATACACATGTAACCATAAGTGGGCGTGGCTACGCCCATTTTCAAAAAAATGTTAATATTCTTATTTTTCGTCTAAAAGTTATTGCAAATATCAATTTTGAGTGAATAATCTTCAGTAGTTACTAAAATATCGCAGTTTTCGTATTTCTGAAAATTACCGTTATATGGGAGGTAGGCGTGGTTATTGTCCGATTTTGCCCATTTTCAATACCATCCGTCCTACGCCCGAAAGAAGTACACGTACCAAGTTTCGTTAAGATATCTTAATTTTTACTCGAGTTATCGTGTGCACAGACGGACAGACGGACGGACGGACGGACGGACGGACGGACGGACAGACAGTCACCGCTTAATCGATTTCTCTTTTCATCCTGATCATTTATGTATACATTTGTCTATATCTATCTCGATTCGTTTTGCCTGTTACAAACAACCGTTATGTGAACAAAGTTATAATACCCTTGTGCACAAGTGCGCTCGGGTATAAAAATCGACAGTTAACTACAGATTTTTATACTGAAAACTGCCGATTCTGAATTAACTACGCATTGTGAACCCTAAAAGTTTTTAAAAATGTTGCCATTTTTGATCTGTGGACCCTTTAAGCCTTTAAGGTATATTTATTTTAATATTGTTATTTCATTATAAATGTCATCCATTTTAAAACATTTCTTTCTTGAAAATTACTGAAATATATTGATATTTATAACTGAAGAAATATAGTATTTTTGCATACCATATTTTTTTGCAACAGTATATAGTACGCAGACCCAAAAAATAGTACAATACTATATATTATAGTACGGTTGGCAACCCTATGTGCAGCCCATTTTCTGGCGATCTATCCAAGGCGTATTTGTACAAGCTGGTGAGGGCAGAACGAAAACCAAAATTACAATAACAAATTATACGCACGTTGACAATCAGTACAAACCGAAATTATAACAAACACGTCATTTTGACAAAAGATACAAATTCGCCGTGAAATCAGCTGATCCGGTAACACCACTTTGTATAGATTCGCCTTGGATCTATGTTTAATGAGGTAACCTTGTATGCATTCAGTGCCAGAAGCGCATGTTTTGAGTTACACTATTTTTATATACTGTCTCGGACATAGTTCAGTACCACGCACTTCGGCCTGAAAGATAGAGTTAACTCACCCATGCTAGTGGAAAGGAGATCAGGAGACTTATAGGTTATATGCTTCTGCTGCGATGTAATAGTCAGTCTTGGAGCCATCAGTATACAAAAGGTGGCTGTCCTTCCGGAGTTTTGTTATGTACGAAGTTAAACCTCTGAAGACAGGGTTCCTTCCTATTGTTCTATAAGCCTGAGAGTAGGACTGGGTATTAGATTTTTATCCTCCATATTTTCCCCTGAGATCAGTCTTGCTGCAAAGATACAATCTTTTTTATTATAATGTATCTTATGATGTTGATCTCATACTGGAAGTGTTGCAGTTTTCTGGACTTTACTGTCTGTCTTATTCCACTGGGCAGGGCCAGCGTTTGTGGCATCATACATCCCCCTTTTCAGTTTAGGTCTGATGTCCCAGTTTTGACCCATTAGTTTCCGACAGTTCATCAAAGATAACTCCCAGGCATTTGTCCTTTACTACTCGAAGGGATGGTTGTAGGAAATTCATCCCTTGTCCTTTTCCTGAGTACAATTGTTTGCATATGTCTGCGATAACCAAAAACCTTAGGATAAAAATGCTGAGATCAGTTTTTTGTTTTCTCATCCCATTATATAATTTTTGCTTTCTAGGACTCCATTAATATCGATAGATTGATTTTGTAAAAGAATTGCTGCCTCTTAAAAGTAAATACTTTGCAATCGAAATAATTACATATGTACATATTTTGCGAACTATTGCGCCTTTGGCAAAAAAAGTTTCTTTGAAAACTTAAGACTTGAGTTTTATCACACTTAGCACAGATGAGCTACACACAGTTCACTTGCATTAGTTTGTACATTATTTGTTCAATTGCCTCAACTACTTAGTTTGAATATGTCAATAGCAAATACTTGCAAGGACAAGTAAACAAAATGGTTTCAATAGTTTCATTGCTGTATTCGAAAAGCCATTAT
>NW_023458557.1:69082877-69088034 GCF_013731165.1 Rhagoletis pomonella
ATTTGGTATGTTATGCGAAGGCCAACAACTGTGCCAAGTTTGGAAGAAATTGGTGCAGCGGTTACCAAGATATACACATGTAACCATAAGTGGGCGTGGCTACGCCCATTTTCCAAAAATTTATAATATTCTTATTTTTCGTCTAAAAATTATTGTAAATATCAATTTTGAGTGAATTATCTTCAGTAGTTACTAAAATATCGCAGTTTTCGTATTTCTGGAAATTACCGTTATATGGGAAGTGGGCGTGGTTAAAGTCCGATTTCGCCCATTTTCAATACCAACCTACCTTGGATTAAGGGAAACCTACATACCAAATTTCGTTGAGATATCTCAATTTTTGCTCGAGTTATCGTGTACACGGACAGACGGACAGACGGACAGACGGACAGACGGACGGACAGACAGACATGGCTTAATCGATTTCTTTTTTCATCCTGATCATTTATGTATACATTTGTCTATATCTATCTCGATTCGTTTTGGCTGTTACAAACAACCGTTATGTGAACAAAATTAATATACCCTTGTGCACAAGTGCGCTCGGGTATAAAAATATAACCTTACAAATATACCTTGCACGCGTTTTTGCGCTTCGCTTTTTCCTAACCCACTGAAACTGGAACAAAGCCAGGCGCCAAATTCGGCCTTTGTCAGACGACTTTGGTTGAAATGCCACGTGGAAAAGTTAGTCATGGCCTGCGAAATGTTGCACTTGTTGCTGGCCTACAGTGGCGTCCACATTTATTTTCGTTAGAAATGTACATATGTATGTAGATAAAATAGAATACATAAAGTTGGATGATAAATGACTGGCATCTACTTCAATTATATTGGCTTTAGTATTTCTGTTACTGCTGTTCCTTAATTACAGACAAGTGGAGATGAGCAAATAGTATTTAAGGGCAGACAAATTACCTTCAATGCTATACCAGCCATTAAGCGGTGTCGGATAAACTTCCGCAGTGCTTTCGAGTGTGACTACAAGTTCAATCAGTGTGCCTCCATGTCAGCGCGGTCGTTTAAAGAGAGCGGCTCGGAAATTTTTGCGTGTATTTAGAATATCTGTGCACTAGGGCTGTGCGATTATTCGATTACTCGAGCAAGTTGGTTAATCAATTATTCGGTTAATCAATTACTCGAGTAATCAAAATTTTGATTACTCAAAACGATGATTAATCGAGTTACTTGAAATATGATTACTCAAAAAAAATAATTTTGCTCGTTAAAAGAGTTTGCTTTGGAAAATGCTTATTTTCTTTTTTAAATTCTGTATATGAAACAAATTTTTTTGTTTTAATTAAAAAAAAAAACGTTGTTTTCAAAGTATCAAGGAACTTTAACTACTTTATACATATGGGCATTTTCACGGTAACGGACGCGACATTCGTACGCTTTTAAGTGCGTCCAAAACAATGAAGACAAAGTAAAAGTTTATATATATTGATATTGTTTTAAAGGGCTGACGGAATGCTAGATTTTAATATATACGGGAAGGATCATTTACAAATAAGTACGTAGTTATAAGCAATTATAATAGTGATACGGACGCGACAAAAATAGAAGTGGTTTTGAGGCGCCTTCAGAAATATACAAAATTCAGCAAATTAAGGATTTTTATATACATACAATATATATATTAATAAATGCGAACAGATGACTGTTAAACGTAGGTTTATGAAATATGACAATTTTCTCTTAGTTTTTTTTAATTCAGTATAGAAGAAATACGGACGCGACATAACGGACGCGACAAAATTTTCCATGAGCTAGAAAATAGAATTTTTGTTCATTATAACATTTCAATTTTATTGAAAATAAAAACTCAAGTAACATTATACATAGTAAAAATGACTTAAAAAATTAAGAAGAAAGTTGTTAGTTTTTAGTATGGTCTATTTTAATTATTTTCTTTGATGAATAGGCGGTCCGAGCAACTTCAATAAATTTACTGTCGAAATATGAAAACCAATGCATACTTATAACTCCTTTGATATTTGGAACATTTTGACATAACTCTGGCAGTTGATTAGAAAAACTATCAATTTGTGTTCCAGAGATATACAAAATGTTAACTCCATCAATATTGTTCTTAGCACATTCATAGAAGCATAAGGCATCACCGAGAATGATATTTCTTGCTTTAACGACTTGCCAGACTTTTCGTTTAACTACGGCACCTACTCCGTCTACAGCACCTTTGCCATGTGAAGTGGCGAAAAAATTCCACTCTAAGATTCCGCAATGAAATTCAGCTGCAAGTCTTGGAATACTAGAAAGAATAAATTTATTTTTGAATTGGGAACTGCTTCCATCAGAGAAAATATAAATGCTGGTAACTCCTTTGTACTGGTTTTGTAAGATATTGATAATATTGGAAATAAAGCAGTAAACGTCGAATTTACTGTGAGTCAATCTATCACTGATAACAGCATAGGACTTGGTTTCACCAAGAACCCAAGCTACGCACGTAAACACTGTTACTTGGCTATAACTAAAGTGGGCATCTTGAATTTCGTTTTGGCATGTCAAGCGATAATTTTCAGCAAAATCAACTTGAATAACAATTTCATTAGCTGCTAAATTTTTCTTTTTAGTTTCAAAGTAGTTTTGTTGGTGACGTTTAACAAAACAATGAATTTTAAAAGCTGGTAGCTGAATCTCTACATCATGAATTAAGTCCCTTAATGGACCAATGGTGTAGTTTAAAGTTATGCGATCCTCTACTTTTCTCCACTGTTTCCATTTGATTTGCGTATTAAATTCATTAATAAACTGTATTGGAACTAGTTCGTCTTTAATATCGCGTACACAGCTGTCACAAGTATTAGTCATGCACTTTTCATTCATAACGTCGCAGCAAACTGATGTAAGAAATAAATCAGCTTTGGCAGGAATCTGCGGTATAATCTTTGCACAGCCTTCTAGTAAAAAAATAAAATTTGCATGGTACTTACAGATACACATATTGTGTCGTAAATTATTGATTAACTGAATGTAAGTTGGCTTAGAACGAAAAAAAATAGTTTAGAAGACTTTTTCCTCGGTATATTCGGCTTTGAAAAGTTGATATGCTTCTGTTAAGGTCATAAGCATAAAACGTTTTGAGACTAATTTCCCATTGATTAGCATTGTATCCTTTCTCCCAGGAGCTTGAACGCTAATATCATCTTGCAAAAAAAATTTTTCAATTGATTTTTCTTTTTGACTTTTTGATGACTTGGTAGTATTTTCATCCATCGTTTCTGTTGGCGTAAGATATTTATTGCATAAAGATTTGAGGACAGCTATTTTTCTATTCAGGTTTTCAGGCAACGCACGCTCAACTTTTTTCATTGCTTTTCCCATCGTTTGCTTACAGCTGTAAATTTCGCAATTATCAATATAAGCTCTTTTTTTTCGCAAAACTTGTTGCCTAACACGGTCCTTTTCTTTCTTCTTTTCTAATAAATTGCTATCACTTTTCATTTTTTGCGATAATCTTTTTCGGTACTCTTGCTTTCGTTTAGCTTCTTTCTTCTTGTATTCCTGCCATTTCTCGACGTTTTCTTTCATTTTCTCTCTATATTTCATTGTTATTGCTTTTCTTGTTTCTTTTTCCGTTTTTGCCATCTATAAAATTTTACTCTTGTGCAATTTCTACGACTTTATTTAATATTTAAGGTTTGCGGTAACGGACACGACGAATTTCAAACACCAATAAATTTTATTAATCGAGTTTGCCGAGAGTCAATGGCTACCTTTCTTAAGTGAAATAATTTATTTGCTTAAAGTCTGAAAGCAATTTACACTTCAACACATTGTGCACTAATGAGAACAATAAATGCTGTTTTTCGGTAGCGGACGCGACATACGAATATAAGCAGAAGTAATCAAAAAAAAAATCACCGTTATTCGATCTCCACTAAGTCTGTCTGCTTGTTAAACATTATGTTACTATCAGTAGAAGATTTTTAAATTATAAAAACATCATAGTATTACTTTGAATAAGGGAATATAACAAGGAAAAAAGTTGGTGTATTTGTTCAAAAGAGTTAGATTTTTGTAAATTTTGTATATTCGTTGTATATTTCGGCTCAAAATTAAAAGAAAATAAAAATTCTTTTATATTTATAAAATATACACATTTGAGATTTATTATTCATCAACAAAAAGTTTTCAGGAACAGTTTGAGTTTTGCACTCTTGGTTGACCTTTTTGTGAAAATGCCCATATGTAAAAAGCTGAAACGTTGATTACTCATTTTACTCGAAATGTTGATTAATCATAAAGCAAATTACTCAAATATTTTTGTTTTTGGTTAATCAAAAATCTTGATTACTCGACTAACTGAACTTTTGAGTAATCATAATTTCAAATTAATCGAATAATTGAGTTATTTACTTTATGATTAATTAAAATTTTGAGTAATCAATTAATCGCACAGCCCTACTTAGTACATATATTTTTAAACGTTGTGTGCAGTTTTTTTTTATAAATAACAGAACTTAGGGAATATAAAAAAATACTAAATTTTTATTTGCACATTTGCAAATGTAAAATTTTTCATAATTCATTTGTTTTTACTGGCTGCCAAGTAAAAAGAGACGTGTTTTTGTTGTTTTAGTAAACTAGATATTTGTTATTATTATTTGTATTAGCTCAATTTAATAAATAAACAATTAAAAACAACATTATTTGTTATACCTTATTTATTTATACATCCTTCCACCTATTTTGTATGTGGGTACACAGGTTGGACTAGTCGTGTGCATTTTTTCAAATTGAAAATTTCTAGGCTAAAAAGCAATAGATATAAAATATTTTAAATGCATTTTTATACCCGAGCGCACTTGTGCACAAGGGTATATTAATTTTGTTCACATAACGGTTGTTTGTAACAGCCAAAACGAATCGAGATAGATATAGACAAATGTATACATAAATGATCAGGGTGAAAAAAGAAATCGATTAAGCCATGTCTGTCTGTCCGTCCGTCCGTCCGTCTGTCCGTCTGTCCGTCTGTCCGTCTGTCCGTGTACACGATAACTCGAGCAAAAATTGAGATATCTTAACGAAATTTGGTATGTAGGTTTCCCTTAATCCAAGGTAGGTTGGTATTGAAAATGGGCGAAATCGGACTTTAACCACGCCCACTTCCCATATAACGGTAATTTC
>NW_023458557.1:69088134-69089757 GCF_013731165.1 Rhagoletis pomonella
GATTTTTTTTAAATTCGAAAAAATGTAAATATTTCAAAAACGGTGACCCTTTTACCTGAAAATTTTTTGTTTATCAGTGAGCTCACCCCCCCACCTACCTTGCCCTAAAGTTTGGCACGTTACTTCTGGGACACCCTGTATATATAAGTAAAGTGTTTAGATTTACCTTGGTCTTCATTTTTGCCTTTATCTTTACGCATCTTTGTTTTTGTTGTTATTTTTACCTTTGCCTTTATCCTATTCTTCATTTATGTACGTAGTCACCTTTACTTTCATTCTTGTATTGATCTTTATTCTCTAACCTTTTGTTAGCAAATTTTTGTTAAATTTATACCATATGCATACACATAAGAAGCACTTGTTTCAGCCCCAATCATTTCCGTTGCATCATTTCCGTCCCAACCAGATTCGTGTGCAATTTCCGCTGAATTTGCCAATTTACTCCCAACCAACCAACCGCCGCTAAAGAAGTTTCACTTCAAAAAAAAATATATATATATGTATATCTCATGATCCACTGATCGGATTTTTTTCGTTTATGTATGTTAGCGCATAACTTTGGGCCACGTCAATCGATTTCGATAATTCTTTTCCCATCGAAAAGGTAGTGTCTCAGGGGTGGTCCGATACTAATCTGCTTAAGATCTGATCAGTGGATCATAAGATATATATATATATATATATTTATATGAGAGTTGAAGTCGGTTTTTTTTTGCTAAAAATTACTTGTATATATTTGCAGGTCTCAGACTTATTATTTTTGTACCCTGCTGTGTATGCCACAACCTGTTTTCTTCTTCTCTTGGTTCCCCAATTTCCTTTTTCCTTAAATCGCCAACACTCTACTGCGCTCCCATGAATGCGTTCATTCTATTACATTTCTGTTAGTCATATGGTTTTTGGTTTCAGTCAATTTGTGGTTACGTTATTTTCCGGCGCGTTGGTGGCAGCTTAAAAAGCAATCTCACTGCGACAGCTTTCAAATTCTCCCCAAGAACAGGTGTGGTTACAATTGCATTGTTCATACCAAAATCACCGCGAGAGCAGGAAATTTTTTTTCATCGCCAACATTCTTTTATTATATCGAATAGGAAGGCAATATTTATAAGTGTATGTATGTATGAGAATGCGTGCGAAATTTAGTTTGAGCGCGCAAAACCGATGAATTGACAGTGAACGATTTGAGCAACTGACAAATGTTGAAATTTCTGGTTAAGCTATGCATTAAAAATTTGCTAATGCCCAATTTGCAGGTCTATTCTGCGCTGGTAACTAAAATTTTGTAACCGGTAAATAAAGTTCCTGTCAATTATAAAACCCTTTCCGCGATCTGTGTGCTCTGGTAACCGGCAAAATTTGTTACCGTCCCATAAGCTGGTAATAAAGTTTTGCCCCGTGAAATAGGTAACACCGGTAATTTTGAGATCAGCTATACTCCTCGGTCAAGAAAGTTTAAAAATATGTGAATAAATTGTAATAATTTACCAAATAGCATCCTTAAAGCATATATCATACATAAAATAACTGCCGTCTTTACTGGCATTAAAACTTTTTTGTGTACTTTTGTCCGTCATTGTGCAATAAATCCTTCAATTGCAGCCGAACGTTTTTATACGTATAAAG
>NW_023458557.1:69089857-69091375 GCF_013731165.1 Rhagoletis pomonella
TTATAAAAGCGTTGTATATTAAAAAGTTTTTTTTATATTATTTATTTTATATTCGTAAAGTTATTTTATTTATAAAAAAAACTGCACACAACGTTTAAAAAGATATGTACAAAAATATTCTAAAAACACGCAAAAATTTCCGAGCGGCTCTCTTAAAACGACCGCGCTGACGTGGAGGCACACTGATTAAACCTGCAGTCACACTCGAAAGCATTGCGTAGTTTAACCGACACCGCTTAATGGCTGGTACAGCATTGAAGGTAATTTGTATGCCCTTAAATATTATTTGCTCATCTCTGTAATAAAGGATCAGCAATAACAGATGTAGTAAAGCCAATATAATTGAAGTAGATGCCAGTCATTTATCATCCAACTCTATGTATGTTTTTTTTTTATCTACATACATACATTTCTAACGAGAATAAATGTGGACGCCACTGTAGGCAAGCAACAAGTGCAACATTTCGGAGGCCATGACTAACTTTTCCACGTGGCATTTCCACCAAAGTCGTCTGACAAGGGCCGAATTTGGCGCCTGGCTTTGTTCCAGTTTCAGTGGGTTAGGAAAATGCGAAGCTCAAATACGAGTGCAAGGTATATTTCTACGATTATATTTTTATACTATGTATTTAAAATGTTTATGTGAGTACATCATTTAATGGCCCGGAGGGAGCTGTGAAGTTTTTCCGCTGATGCTTGTTGGTTGCTGGTAAGAGTGGAATCGCTAGTTGAGATGGATTGGGTCACGGTATACTGAAATCGCTCTACCGGTAGTTTTCTCTGAGCATGTGTGCCTATTTTTAATATGTATGTGCATATGTAAGTATATCAGAGCACCGAGTATCTAAATATTATGTTTACTTTTCCCATTTTATTAGCGCAATAAATCAGTGAGGATTTTGTGAATGGTGAACGTCGGTGCGGCTAAGTGAACCAACGGGGAGGTAGGTGAGCTGATTTCCATCGACTCGGCAGCCAGTCAGATAGGTAGTGTAGCTTATGTTATTTTTGTTGTTCTACTATTCGGAGATAAGCCACTCCGATAGGCAGATACTCTAGATGTGCGCCGCTCATATAAGCCATCCACTCAATGCATTCGACATTGTTCATTAGTAGCAAGAGCTGCAGCAGCAACGGCAGAAGAGGATCGAGATAAAACCATTGGGAAGGATGTGTGAACATGTGTATGACAAGCGCCAATTGCAGACACACACATGCTACAAAGGACATTCGCAATGCAGTATTGTCAATCGACAATAGATCTATATACATTGTCAGCCTTCCGCCGGCGACCTCATCTTCTGCCAGAAAACAACGAATTGTTGCAAGTATCTGCACACACTAATATAAAATATTAGTTTAGTGTGTCTTATGCCAAAGGGACTTTCATTTCACTACGCGATTGTCGATTGTCAGGATATGAGAAAAAACAAATAAAATGACAAAAGACTCACACATAAGAATACACTTCTGTTAAAAACCTCTCTGGCAGGCAAATATATTGTTACGATTATCCTC
>NW_023458557.1:69091475-69105852 GCF_013731165.1 Rhagoletis pomonella
ATGGCAGCACAGTCCGTGACTACCCTAAATGGCTTGCCTAATAAATATACTCTAAAACGCTGCAAGGCTTCCACCACTGCTAGCACCTCTAGTTCATAACTGTGGTAACGCGATTCTAAATCAGTACATCGCCTACTAAAATACATCACGGCGTTCCATGTTCTACCTTCGTCGGTTGACTGAAGGAAAACCGCTGCTATGCCGACAGAACTGGCATCGGTATGCACCTCATGTAGTGCATTGAAATCGTACAATGTCAGTACAGGCTCACACGTTAACGACTGAATTAAGGAGTTAAAAGCATTAGCCGCTGCTTCACCCCATACAAAGTTATTCATGGCGTTTTTAGTTGTTAACTGATTCAAAGGTCTGGCTATTGCCGCATAGTTGTTTACAAATTTTCTAAAGAAACCCGTAAGACCCAAGAATCGACGTACTTCCGTTGCTGTGGACGGAACCGGAAAATCGCGAATTGCTCTAACCTTACACTCTCCGGGTGTAATACCGTTTTCGTTAACTTTATGCCCGAGAAAGTTTATTTCAGTAGCCAGAAATTTGCATTTATCGCGTCTCAACGTAAGACCTGTTTTTTCAAGTAAGTCCAAAAACTCATGCAATATTTCTAGGCCCTCGCTCACTGTCGCACTCGGAATAATCACGTCATCGAGATAAGCAATCACTTTACGCGGCTTCATTTGTTCGCACAATCTGTTCATCATGGTCTGGCGCATTCACTAGACCAAATGGCATCCGATTATACTCATAATGTCCGTCATTCGTAACAAATGCAGTGAATTGCTCAGTGCTTTCATCAACTTCGATTTGATGATATCCCATATTTAAGTCCAAAACCGTAAAATATCGATTACCGGCAAGTACAGCGAAAAGTTCATCCATGATCGGCATAGGGAATGGTTGCTTTACTGTAACCCGATTAAGTTGCCTGTAATCGACACACATTCTATACTCATTATTTTTCTTCGCAACAAGCACTATTGGCGAAGCAAACGGAGAATTCGACGCACGAATTATATTTTTGTCTAGTAAGTCACGAATAATTGTATTCACTATAGGTCGCTTTGCAAACGGCAATCTATATGGTTTCATATTGATTGGCTTATCGGTTGTAAGTTTAATGTCCATCTTCACTACATTTGCTTTTCCAAGCGTGGAAAATCGTTTTTCATGTTTGCACAACAGTTTGTCTAATTCACCGAATCGACCCGCTTCCGATTTAGCATCAATCGCATTTACGTTCTTTACCACATCCGCGTGCACATATAAATTTTCGCCGTCAATAATGTATTTCATTTTACCCGAACAAAGTACATCACGTCCAAGTAACACATCATTTGCAATCATATTATTGTCAACAATCAGTAACCATGCTGATTCTTCTGCACTATCAATTTTCATCATGACTTTTACTTTATTCTGGCATTCGTAAACACCACCACCAAAACCTTTAAGGCGTACATAACATTTTTCTTTGTGGCAATCGTCAAATTTTTCCGCAACCGATTTTCGAATTAACGAACGCGTACTGCCTGTATCGGCAAAAGCATCAACTTCTTTGCCATACAACAAAATTGTCTTTACAGTGAATTTCACAACTTCATCCTTGATTGCATTACAATTTTCCGATTTTGTCTTTTGCTTTACACACTCCGAACCACGGTGCCCTATGGTACCACATTTCTCACACTTCGGTCGTCTTTTCTCTTCCGTACATTCACGCGAAATATGTCCAGATTTTCGGCAATTGTAGCAAATGATTTCAGTTTTTGTTTTTTTCTCATTTGTCGAACGCTTGTTTTGAGCATCCGGTACTGCTTGTTTAACCGTCGCGCAATTGAATTATAAGCACAATAATTCGATATTGCCCTCAATAAATCGTTGCACGTACCATATGTCGTCACTGATAAACATCGCTTCATATCGGTATCATTCAACCCATTTATTACGTATTTTATAATTGCCTGATTATCCACCCCACCTTGGTGACCTTTAGCTAGAACACGATAATAAAACATATCAGGGCTTTCGTTCGTGCCACGGCGCATATTCATTAGTTCCATGTGAACATCCGCGGAATTAATAATTGACGGAAATTGATTTAAAAATTCTTCAACGAATCTCGACCAATTTACATAAACAATCGGCACAGAGTCAATCCACATTTTTGCAGCACCCTTTAAATTAGCTTGTACTGCAAACAAAAGCACTTTTTCGTTCCACCCATACACTTGTAAAAGCTGTTCAATTCGACCAACAAACTGCGTTGACGACATGCTTTTATCACTAGGATCAAACGTTGGCAGAATTTTCATAATGTCACATACATTTCCGAACCCATTGGAAATAAAATGATTGTCATTTACACTTCGTGTAGCACAGTGAAATGGTGTGGAAACAGAATGTGAGCACGCATACGTTGGCATCGTATTGCCTCTTCCACTGTCTGTACGCATCGTCGCAAAAGAATTGTACCAATTCTCATTTCGTTCCGCATCAGCAACATGCGAAAATGAGTATGGCGTTGAATTGTCTCCTCTATACGCTAGAGGCGATGTCACTGCTCCAGCGACACTTCGGCAATTTCTCTCTGCTTCACGAGAATATGCTTCGCTGAACTGCACACGACGTTGAACCGGCGTCGCTGCTTGCGCAAAAATTGAATTTAACGTTGATTTGTCTTCGCGCATGCGCCCAATATGCACAGGCATGTTCGTAGGTTCTGGTACTGCCCTACCGCTCATGTGATCCTGTACATACAAACCATCACGCGAATTATGCACCACTGGTGTTGGCGAGGATGCACTTAATGGCATGGTGCCGACCTCACTTGCATCAACACGCACAGATTGCATAGCACTTTCTAGTTGATTTAACCGCCGTTCTACGCTATCGTTTAGAGCACTCGAAAATTTTTCGCTGTATTGGTTTTCGTACCAACGTTCAATTAACTTCGCTTTATCGCCCGACGTCGGCAAACCGGCTTCGCGCAACTTTTGCCGAAGTTGTATTACATTTAAATCGCAAACTTTTTGCATTTCTTTTCTTGGGCTTTTTACCCGCTTCTGAACTGTCAAGAACCCGAGTTTTAAATAAAATAGGCCAAACGATTAAATACAGTTTATTCAACACTTGCTTTGATTTTTATTAATGTAGGAAAAATAGCGATTTACAAATCAACCGTCCGCGTCTGCTGTTCGATACAAACTCTCTCTTTTCTGTCTTCTTCAAAACGTTCGTTTATTTTAAAATGCTTACATGGTTGCAGTTGAATGTCAGGGTCGCATGTGAAGGTATAGTAATTCAGTATGTATTAAATGTGTAGTATTCAATGTGAAGGTTAGTCTAATTAATATCATGTGACACTATGTTAAACCTAGCTTGCTATTTTTAATGGTAGACGTACAGAGAACCGTTTGCCATACAAATGCTACTTCATCCACTACGCAATCCACCTTCCCCTTGTCAAATTAGCATGTTTTGCAATAGTCGGACAACTTTAAGTATGGGTCGAAATACATAACCATTGGTAGGTCCGGTCAAATGCACATCACACAAATTTTTGTTTTGTGCCGGTGTAATTAAACTTATAGCTTAAACATATTTTGGTAGACTTTTTACTTTCTGGAACAGTTTTTGATACACAAACAAGTAATTTTTAGCAAAAAAACCGACTTCAACTTTCATATAAAAAAAAGTAAGTGCGCCTGGGCCACACTGTAGAAGTGAAACTTACGTTACTTATCTATCTATACATACACACATCTGCTTTTGCTTAAGGTTATATTTTTTCGCTTTTTTTCTATCAATTTTTCAAAATACCGATACCAAAATCGATGACAAATTCGATAAAAATTTCAATAGCAACATCGATAATACCATTGGTAGCTAAATCGATTAGAAAATCGATAAAAAATATCTATAAAAAAATCGATAAGTATCGATAAAATCGATAAGTATCGATAAATATCGATAACAAAATCGATAAATATCGATAAAAAAATCGATTTATATCAATAACAAAATCGATACATATCGATAACAAATTCGATAAATATCGATAACAAAACCGATAAATATCGATAAAAAAATCGATAAATATCGAAAACAAAATCAGACAAATATCGATATTAAATTCGATAACAAAATCGGAGAACTATCGATAACAAAAATCGATAAATATCGCTAACAAAGTCGATAAATATCGATAACAAAATCGGTAAATATCGATAACAAACTCGAAGAATATCGATAACAAAATCGGTTAATATCGATAACAAATCGATAAATATCGATAACAAAATCGATAACAAAACCGATAAAAATATCGATTATTTTCTCGATAGGTCTCGAGAATCCCGAAAATCTCTAAAATCCAAAAATAGTTCCCAGATTGAGTCTCTGTGTCTCTCTTTATCGTTTCCTCTTTAATTACCTCTATTTTAATCTTTCTTCCCCTATCTTCATCTTTGCTTTTATCAGTATCCTCATCCTCCTCTTTGTCTTTACTTCTATGTTCATAATTTTTTTCAGCTACATATTCCCCTTCACTTTTGTTCTTATATACATAAGTAAAGTGTTTAGATTTACCTTGGTCTTCATTTTTGCCTTTATCTTTACGCATCTTTGTTTTTGTTGTTATTTTTACCTTTGCCTTTATCCTATTCTTCATTTATGTACGTAGTAACCTTTACTTTCATTCTTGTATTGATCTTTTCCTAAGTGTTATTCTCTAACCTTTTGTTAGCAAATTTTTGTTAAATTTATACCATATGCATACACATAAGAAGCACTTGTTTCAGCCCCAACCATTTCCGTTGCGCCATTTCTGTTGCATCATTTCCGTTGCATATACACAAGAAGTACTTGTTTCAGCCCCAATCATTTCCGTTGCATCATTTCCGTCCCAACCAGATCCGTGTGCAATTTCCTCTGAATTTGCCAATTTAGTCCCAACCAACCAACCGCCGCTAAAGAAGTTTCACTTCAAAAAAATATATACATATATATATCTCATGATCCACTGATCGGATTTTTTTTGTTTATGTATGTTACCGCATAATTTTGGGCCACGTCAATTGTTTTCGATAATCCCATCGAAAAGGTAGTGTCTCAGAGGTGGTCCGATACTAATCTGGTTAAGATCTGATCAGTGGATCATAAGATATATATATATATTTTTATATGAGAGTTGAAGTCGGTTTTTTTTGCTAAAAATTACTTGTATATATTTGCAGTTCTCAGACTTCTTATTTTTGTACTCTGCTGTATATCCCACAACCTGATTTCTTCTTCTCTTGGTTCCCGAATTTCCTTTTTCCTTAAATCACTAACACTCTACTGCGCTCCAATGTATGCGTTCATTTGATTACATTTCTGTTAGTCATGTGGTTTTTGGTTTCAGTCAATTTGTGGTTACGTTATTTTCCGGCGCATTGGTGGCAGCTTAAAAAGCAATCTCACTACGACAGCTTTCAAATTCTCCCCAAGAACAGGTGTGGTTACAATTGCATTGTTCGTACCAAAATCACCGCGAGCGCGGGAAATTTTCTTCATCGCCAACATTCTTTTAATATATCGAACAAGAAGGCAATATTTATACGTTTATGTATGAGAATATGTGCGAAATTTATTCTGAGCGCGCGATGAATTGACAGTGAACGATTTGAGCAACTGACAAATGTGGAAATTTCCGGTTAAGCTATGTAGCTATGCTCATGTACAATTTACAGGTTTATTCTGCGCCGGTAACAAAAATTTTCTGCTAATTTTTAAACCCTTTTCGCAATCTGTGTACTCTTGTAACCGGTAAAATTTGTTACCATCTCATAAGCTGGTAACAAAGTTTTGCCCCGTGAAATATGAAACACAAGAATTTGCATTACCAACGTACCTAGCATCGCTATGAAGATGCTCTATATAAAAGTCTGTACAAATCTAGTTTACGAAAATTTTCACAGGTAATTTTGAGGTCAGCTATACTCCTCGGTCAAGAAAGTTTAAATATATGTGAATAAATTGTAATAATTTACCAAATAGCATCCTTAAAGTGTATATCATACATAAAATAACTGCAGTCTTTACTGGCATTAAATCTTTTTGGTGCACTTTTGTCCGTCATTGTGCAATAAATCCTTCAATTGCAGCCGAACGTTTTTATACGTTTAAAGTGGCTCTTTGTGAAACCAAGTCAAAGCGGCTTACGACATTCAAACTTGGCTTTGATTTCAATTAACAGTTCCGTCGACCGTATAGCGAATAGGAAAAATTGCAATCAAACTAAATCGAAACACAGTCACAGTCATTTGAATAAAATGTTATCAAAGTATTTTAAATCATTGCTTAAATATACATACATATATTTGTCTGCCAGGGAGGCTTTTAGGTGCGAGTCTTTTGTCATTTTATTTGTTTTTTCTCATATCCTGACAATCGACAATCGCGTAGTGAAATGGAAGTCCTTTTGGCATAAGACACACTAAACTAATATTCTATATTAATGTGTGCAGATATTTGCAACGATTCGTTGTTTTCTGGCAGAAGGTGAGGTCGCCGGCTGAAGGCTTACAATGGATATGGATCTATTGCCGATTGACTGTCAAAGAAGACGAGAGATTGTGACATACTGCATTTCGAATGTCCTTAGTGGCATATGAGTGTTTGTGTGTGTCTGCAATTGGCGCTTGTCATACACATGTTCGCACATCCTTCCCAATGGCTTTATCTCGATCCTGTTCTGCCGTTGCTGCTGCTGCTCTTGCTACTATAGAACAATGTCGAATGCATTGAGTGGATGGCTTAAATGAGCGGCACACATCCAGAGTATCTGCCTATCGGAGTGGCTTATCTCCGAATAGTAGAACAACAAAAATAACATAAGCTACACTACCTATCTGACTGGCTGCCGAGTCGATGGAAATCAGCTCACCTACCTCCCCGTTGGTTCACTTAGCCGCACCGACGTTCACCATTCACAAAATCCTCATTGATTTATTGCGCTAATAAAATGGGAAAAGTAAACATAATAGATACTCGGTGCTCTGATATACTTACATATGCACATACATATTAAAAATAGGCACACATGCTCAGAGAAAACTACCGGTAGAGCGATTTCAGTATACCGTGACCCAATCCATCTCAACTAGCGATTCCACTCTTACCAGCCACCAACAAGCATCAGCGGAAAAATTTCACAGCTCCCTCCAGGACATTAAATGATGTACTCACATAAAGATTTTAAATACATAGTATAAAAATATAATCGTACAAATATACCTTGCACTCGTTTTTGCGCTTCGCTTTTTCCTAACCCACTGAAACTGGAACAAAGCCAGGCGCCAAATTCGGCCTTTGTCAGACGACTTTGGTTGAAATGCCACGTGGAAAAGTTAATCATGGCCTGCGAAATGTTGCACTTGTTGCTGGCCTACAGTGGCGTCCACATTTATTTTCGTTAGAAATGTAGATATGTATGTAGATAAAATAGAATACATAAAGTTGGATGATAAATGACTGGCATCTACTTCAATTATATTGGCTTTAGTATTTCTGTTACTGCTGTTCCTTAATTACAGACAAGTGGAGTTGAGCAAATAGTATTTAAGGGCAGACAAATTACCTTCAATGCTATACCAGCCATTAAGCCGTGTCGGATAAACTTCCGCAGTGCTTTCGAGTGTGACTACAAGTTCAATCAGTGTGCCTCCATGTCAGCGCGGTCGTTTAAAGAGAGCGGCTCGGAAATTTTTGCGTGTATTTAGAATATCTTTGTACTAGGGCTGTGCGATTATTCGATTACTCGAGCAAGTTGGTTAATCAATTATTCGGTTAATCAATTACTCGAGTAATCAAAATTTTGATTACTCAAAACGATGATTAATCGAGTTACTTGAAATATGATTACTCAAAAAAAATAATTTTGCTCGTTAAAAGAGTTTGCTTTGGAAAATGCTTATTTTCTTTTTTAAATTCTGTATATGAAACAAATTTTTTTGTTTTAATTAAAAAAAAAAACGTTGTTTTCAAAGTATCAAGGAACTTTAACTACTTTATACATATGTAAAAAGTTGAAACGTTGATTACTCATTTTACTCGAAATGTTGATTAATCATAAAGCAAATTACTCAAATATTTTTGTTTTTGGTTAATCAAAAATCTTGATTGCTCGACTAACTGAACTTTTGAGTAATCATAATTTCAAATTAATCGAATAATTGAGTTATTTACTTTATGATTAATTAAAATTTTGAGTAATCAATTAATCGCACAGCCCTACTTAGTACATATATTTTTAAATGTTGTGTGCAGTTTTTTTTTATAAATAACAGAACTTAGGGAATATAAAAAAATACTAAATTTTTATTTGCACATTTGCAAATGTAAAATTTTTCATAATTCATTTGTTTTTACTGGCTGCCAAGTAAAAAGAGACGTGTTTTTGTTGTTTTAGTAAACTAGATATTTGTTATTATTATTTGTATTAGCTCAATTTAATAAATAAACAATTAAAAACAACATTATTTGTTATACCTTATTTATTTATACATCCTTCCACCTATTTTGTATGTGGGTACACAGGTTGGACTATTTTCAAATTGAACATTTCTAGGCTAAAAAGCAATAGATATAAAATATTTTAAATGCATTTTTCCATGTAAAATCGTGGTGGTCCGGGAGAAATTTAAAAATTTGTTCCAAGAAAAAAGTTATTTGATACAATGTGTGTCGATGGGTACCCTGGTAGTCGGTTGGCGACACTACAGTTAAAGTTTTTGTTCATTGCAAAGTCGTTATTTTTATTTTATCAAGAATAATAAATAAGTTTGGATTTTTATTTTTTCGGTAAACTTTTGATCGTTATTCCGTGAGTTTTTTTTTTGTCAAAAGTAATCGTTATTACAGATTTTTATTTTCTCGATCAATCTTAGCCGTTATAGTGGTTTTAAATTCTTTATGGACCGTTTCTCAAGTTTGGTTTAAAAATTTAATATGAAAATAATGATCATGGTATAATCGAAAAAATAAATACCTTTCTGATTAAAAACTTACTGAAAAAATCCAAATAGAACGATTTTTCTTGATTGAAAAAACAAAAGTCATAAAATAACGATTCAATTTGATCAGAAAAATAAAAATCTAATTTTTACGGTTAAGTTATGACTTTTATTACAAAGTTTATTATTGTTACAGTCCCCTGGTATTATTTACAGCCTATTAAAATCAAATAAAACACCTCTGTGAGGTAAAATTTTCGAGTGACGAAAGCTGAACTAGAAACACAAAATTTATGATATCAATTTCGTGACGAAAATTATACGCATTTTTTAACTGCCTTTCAAACCTAGGGAAAATTGTTGCAAAAGTTCTGTTTTTTTATAATTGTGTTTCTAGCAGTAAACGGAGAATCTTGTTTTATTTATTCGGAACTTTGCGAATTTCCGTTTACTGCTAGAAACACAATTATAAAAAAAACAGAACTTTTGCAACTATTTTCCCTACGTTTGAAAGGCAGTTAAAAAATGCGTATAATTTTCGTCACGAAATTGATATCTTAAATTTTGTGTTTCTAGTTCAGCTTTCGTCACTCGAAAATTTTACCTCAAAGAGGTGTTTTATTTGATATCAATTATTTTGGGGTAGCAAATTTAAAATCGACGAAAATACAAACAATAAACTAAATGTTTTCTTTTTCTCAAATAAATTGCTAAAAATATTCTCTAAATCTAAATTATGTATTCAAATCGATGTGCTCATTGAAACACATAGTTTTTCGAATACGGCATAAAGCGAAAAAGAATGATCAAGGATATGATGATATCAAGGATGATATGTATTCGAAAAAATAAAAAATAAAATATTAGAAATGATAAAAGCTTATCAACTTGGTACCAACTTTGGATACAATAAACAACTGTATTCGTCTGATTGCCTCGTAGTTTAATTGTTGTTAAGATTTCTACTGGGTGTGGGGCGCACACATGTGCTTTTTTTAAGAAGTTTCACTTCTATCACGTGTACGGTGTTGCAATCGTGCTATTAAACTAATGATTTTTTCTCAAGTAGATTTGCTCAGTGGCAATTTATACATATGTATGTAACATATTTATGTACAACTATAGGTAAATACCAGGTAGGTTAAGTGCGGGTGATAAACCCATGTAGCATAGTTAAATGCTGTGTACATACCCGCAATTAAAATGGGGAAGAATGTTACAATTTCGGTATGTGACTGAAAAAAAAAACTCTAAGCTACACACAAATTGTGGTTTCCAAGACATGTGATTAGCACAGCTGTATCCTACAACTTGTCAACTCTCGGGAAATTCCCCGATTTGCAGGGAATTTCGGTTTAAGTGGTAATCGGGAAATGAGAATTTTTTTCGACGAACTGGGTATGTTATTTTTATATCTTAAAGTAAGCAAATTAGACGGATATGTTAATTTTTAATCATTTAACCCTTTTTGGAGCGACATTTTTTCAATTTGAATCGCAATATCTCCACAACAAGAGTTTTCCCAGATATAAGCTATATACCAGATGAAAGCTAAGGTCTTGGGCTAGATTTGTGGAAACCTAGAATAAAATCGACTGACCAGTTTTTGAGAAAATGTCCGAAATCTCTATTTTCAGCAGCCCGATTTTTAGTTTTCAGGCGATAACGTTATGGCGTATTTATATTTTATAAACACAGAAGATAGCGTTAGATAGCTTGTTTGAAGACCCTTCTACTGATATCCACATCAATGACATGGACTGAGTAGTGCGGCCTCAGTGGTAGTTTAAAAAATTGCCTTTTTTCGAATTTCAGGCAGCAGCCACGCCCACACAGGCATGCGAATCAAAACATCCTGGAACAAAACCTTCTTAGTTTTTTGTGTACTTTAATTCCTGAAAGCTTGAAAAAATTAAATGATGGTACGTACAGACGCCACATACATACCAAAGCATCTCGTAGTGGAGACACGAACCAAAACACATTTACCTCTATATCTTTCCAACTAGTGGCCGGCACTTAATATGTAAGGTATCGTTTGAAAGGTATTGGCCTATAGAATAACACTAAATATGTTGGGTGTGCCCACATGCCCCCTTAAACCGGCAAAAGCAAAAAAACTTTTTTTGTTTCGCAACACTTTAGCCTGCCATACGCTGTGATAATTTCGGTATAGCTTAAGATATGAATCGTAATATAGGGGGCGAAGTAAAGTAATGCAGTGAACAAGAATTTATGTATAATTAATTTTTCGTTACTTAGAGTGCAGATGTTTTTCAGAATCGGGACGTATGTAGTTAGCCTTAGAAAATTCTGTGGCCATTTGGAGTTCACTGCTGGGCAGAGAAATTTATTGTTAGTCGGAATTACAACTTTTTGAGCAATCATGTGGTTTCCTAAAATATTTATTTTTCCATGAGCTTTCAGCTTCATTACTGCTCAAATATTTTCGATCAGGTTTGGTCAGGCATTTGGCGACTGCGAGGGCTAGTCTAATGAAATTATGTCCTTCTTCTGTTTCCAAATACTACAAACGTGACTTAGATTCTTCGGATTGTTGTTCTCGTGAAGAACCAATCTCAGTTTTTTCCACGGCGGTATATCGTGGTCATGAAGTTAACATCCAATTCGTTTCTGAACATGATAAGTTTACAAAATCCTCGTTTCGCTTAGCATAACAAACACGAACTTTTTCTGGAAGTTTTACAGATCTCTGGAGCACTTTTTGCATTTGGTAAAAATCGATAAAATGATCGATTTTTTTATAGATTTTGTTGTCGATATTTATCGATTTTGTTATCGATATTTATCGATTTGGTTATCGATTTTTATCGATATTTATCGATATTTATCGATTTTGTTAAGGATATTTTTATCGATTTTGTTATGGATATTTTTATCGAGTTTCTAATAGATTTTGCTACCAATATTATTATCGATTTTGCTATCGAAATTTTTATTGAATTTTTCATCGATTTTGTTATCGTTATTTTTATCGGTTTTGGTATCGATATTTTGTTGGATGTTTCTGTAGATTTTGTTATCGATAGAGTATAAAGTTAAAAGTTAAGATAAAGGAAAACAGAATATCATAAATGTAATTAGAACGAACAGGGGTAGAGGCAGGGATCTAGATAGAAAAAAGACAATAAATACATATAAATATATGTACATATGTATGTATATATATTGGTTATGAGACAAAATAGATATGTATGTAACGTAAGTTTCACTTCTCCAGTGTGGCCCAGGCGCACCTACTTTTTTCGACAGAGTATAACTGATTGCTATTAAAATTACATATGTTGCGCAATAAGCAAAGAAATCTAGGTTTTTGAAAACTAAGACCTACATATTTGATATGAAAAGTATTTCAAGCAAAAAGTAGCATTGGTTTGTTACGATTTTTGGGACGATTCAATACAAGACGGATCAAATCGCTAAGCTTCGCTGATAGTCTCAAACAAAATCATCCAAAGTAAGTACATGTGGATATACAGAGTTTTTAAGTACATATGTACATATATGTAGACATATTTGTGCTCGTAGTCATCAATGCAAAACTAAAAATCAGTTTGTAAAAAATTTCACTTTTATTTTGATATTGTACATCGCTGCAGAATGCACTCCATTCGGTGTTATGGTAGTTAAGTCAATACCAACAGGGAGAATCTGTACCTCCTTTAGTAGCCTCTCTTTTAAGTAAACCGCATTATTCAGAAGTAAATAAACAATTGCACTTATTAATGCGCATTTTAAAAATTAAGTCTTACCAACGATTTTATTTGTTTAAATTAAAAAAAAAATGTATTCTATACTGCATACCCTAAGCTTTTAAGGATACCCACTGGAGCGCAGCAGTGCAATACATTCACACTTTTTGCAAAACACATTACATTCGAATTCAAAGCGAAATAATTTTTTAAGATTTTTAGTTTTATTTTTTGGTTAATGTCATTATCCTTTGGCCGGTCGGTCTAGAAAAAGAAATAGAAAGGACAAATGTACCTTAGTATTCTGGAAATTCACCACCAACAACAAAACTTTGAGAGATCAGCATACAACTGGCCAATGTGGCCAGTATACAAACTTAGGGATTAAAATCTTAATTGTGTGCGTACTAAGAAACACAAACGAAAATACTAAACATAAATATGTATATATGTTATACATAGTACAACCGTAAACATAACCGCAAAGTTGTTTTGTTAATTTTATGAACGTTTTAGAGTTAAGTCTGACTTTAAGGAATTGTAAGGATTTTTCTTGGCAGAATGTCCTCCAATAGAAAATAGAAACCTGAAAATGGTTTGCATATCATACATTCGTAGATATGGTCATATAGGTCATGGACAGTGGCGGTTGTAGAGTGAAGTTTTGGGTGAGGGCGGGAACTAGGAGAAAGTAGCTCCGCGCCTGGTCATGGATACCACCAACCGTATCAGGTAGATATTTTTATAACATTTTTTTGTGTTTTTGATTAGTTAACAGCAATAAAATCCATGGCTTATTCACCGACGGCGCAAACCATGCCAGTGCGATGTACATTTGTCAATACCAGCTCCTGGCCCTTCACTGATTTGACCACAGCAATGGGACGAAAGTTAAAATTTGTAATATTTAAATGAAGGTAAAAGAAAACAGGCGAAACATGGTAGTAAGACTCAAACCTATATATGCATGAGTGCAGTTATACAAATGTATTTAAATTAACTTCGCATTTACTATAAAATAGACATTTTTGGAAATTTGGTACAAGTTCGATTTCTTTCACATACTTGGAATAATCCTCTTTACAAAAAAGAAACAACTGTATGTGGTGAACTAATTAATTAACTTTTTGAGTATGTCTAAGGTTTACACTTTCTCCTGAATATCCCTGTTGGGAAGAGCACTAGTGCCGAGCTGATTCGGTTCTAAAGAATTAAGAATCAAAACTAGTTCTTGTTAATTCTCTATTGAAGCTAGAAACTGGCGAACTTAAATACGCCATGCCCTACGAAGTATCAATTGCCCCGCTGCGCCCCTTTTTCGATAGTCCCCAACAAGTTCTAAATTCGATAGTAGAGATTTAGTTCGCCCTGCACCCCTTTCTCAGTAAGTAGTTCCGAACCAGTTCCAAATTCGTCACCTTAGATCTGGATTTATAATCCGGCTTGTGGAACTATTTCAGCCTTAAATTAATTGGGATCGGTGGAAGGAAGAATAATCTCAACATGAATTTTTAAACCCATATATTAAAAATTAATAAACTACATTGGTAAAATAAAACTTAAGTTATTAATGTTATGCATATACAACGTATGTATTCAAAAAAAAAGAACACCTTTCGGCGTTGGCGGTTTAAAAAAAATTATAATATCCAG
>NW_023458557.1:69105952-69108973 GCF_013731165.1 Rhagoletis pomonella
CTGGATATTATAATTTTTTTTAAACCGCCAACGCCGAAAGGTGTTCTGTTTTTTTTTGAATACATGCGTTGTATATGCATAACATTAATAACTTAAGTTTTATTTTACCAACGTAGTTTATTAATTTTTAATATATGGGTTTAAAAATTCATGTTGAGATTATTCTTCCTTTAACCGATCCCAATTAATTTAAGGCTGAAATAGTTCCACAAGCCGGATTATAAATCCAGATCTAAGGTGACGAAAGGTGGTTCGGAACTACTTACTGAGAAAGGGGTGCAGGGCGAGCTAAATCTCACCTATCGAATTTAGAACTTGTTGGGGACTATCGAAAAAGGGTCGCAGCGGGGCAATTGATACTTCGTAGGGCATGGCGGTGTTAAGTTCGCCAGTTTCTAGCTTCAATAGAGAATTAACAAGAACTAGTTTTGGTTCTTAATTCTTTAGAACCGAATCAGCTCGGCACTAGTGCTCTTCCCAACAGGGATATTCAGGAGAAAGTGTAAACCTTAGACATACTCAAAAAGTTAATTAATTAGTTCACCACATACAGTTGTTTCTTTTTTGTAAAGAGGATTATTCCAAGTATGTAAAAGAAATCGAACTTGTACCAGATTTCCAAAAATGTCTATTTTATAGTAAATGCGAAGTTAATTTAAATACATTTGTATAACTGCAATCATGCATATATAAGTTTGAATCTTACTACCATGTTTCGCCTGTTTTCTTTTACCTTCATTTAAATATTACAAATTTTAACTTTCGTCCCATTGCTGTGGTCAAAGCAGTGAAGGGCCAGGAGCTGGTATTGACAAATGTACATCGCACTGGCATGGTTTGCGCCGTCGGTGAATAAGCGCTTCGACATGCATTTCAATTGTTTGTACCACAGCAATAGTAGTACATAATTACATTTAAATTATTTGTAAAAAAAAGCACTCACTGTACTCTGTTTTCAGTAAACAAACTCATTTGTACTAATACTAATATACATGCATTTGGTTTTCTAGTAGGCCAGGCGGTTGAAGGTCATGGATTTTATTGCTGTTAACTAATCAAAAACACAAAAAAAAATGTTATAAAAATATCTACCTGATACGGTTGGTGATATCCATGACCAGGCGCGGAGCTACTTTCTCCTAGTTCCCGCCCTCACCCAAAACTTCACTCTACAACCGCCACTGTCCATGACCTATATGACCATATCTACGAATGTATGATATGCATATGAACCATTTTCAGTTTTCTATTTTCTATTGGAGGACATTCTGACAAGAAAAATCCTTACAATTCCTTAAAGTCAGACTTAACTCTAAAGCGTTCATAAAATTAACAAAACAACATTGCGGTTATGTTTATGGTTGTACTATGTATTACATATATACATATTTATGTTAAGTATTTTCGTTTGTGTTCCTTAGTACGCACACAATTAAGATTTTAACCCCTAAGTTTGTATACTGGGCACATTGGCCAGTTGTATGCTGATCTCTCAAAATTTTGTTGGTGGTGGTGAATTTCCAGAAAGCACTGTATGTATGTACACAGTGCTTTCAGGAACAAACTATTGCTACTTTTTGCTTGAAATACTTTTCATATCAAATATGTAGGTCTTAATTTTCAAAAACCTAGATTTCTTTGCTTATTGCGCAACATAATTTTAATAGCAATCAGTTATACTCTGTCGAAAAAAGTAGGTGCGCCTGGGCCACACTGGAGAAGTGAAACTTACGTTACATACATATCTATTTTGTCTCATAACCAATATACATACATACATATGTACATATATTTATATGTATTTTTTGTCTTTTTTCTATCTAGATCCCTGCCTCTACCCCTGTTCGTTCTAATTATATTTATGATATTCTGTTTTCCTTTATCTTAACTCTTAACTTTATACTCTATCGATAACAAAATCTACAGAAACGTCCAACAAAATATCGATACCAAAACCAATAAAAATAACGATAACAAAATCGATGAAAAATTCAATAAAAATTTCGATAGCAAAATCGATAATAATATTGGTAGTAAAATCTATAAGAAACTCGATAAAAATATCCATAACAAAATCGATAAAAATATCCTTAACAAAATCGATAAATATCGGTTACAAAATCGATAAATATCGATAAAAATCAATAACCAAATCGATAACAAAATCGATAAATATCGACAACAAAATCGATAAAAAAATCGATCATTTTATCGATTTTTACCAAATGCAAAAAGTGCTCCAGAGATCTGTAAAACTTCCAGAAAAAGTTCGTGTTTGTTATGCTACGCGAAACGAGGATTTTGTAAACTTATCGGCTGCATTTCTTTATTCATTCTGAACGTTTGGAATAAACTTTTTTGTTTACTTATTCTTTAGAATGTTCCTGATGATATGTTAACATATATTTCAAACGTATTCTGTTTGTTCCGTCTGTGAAATGGGATTATCCGGAATGTATAAAGAAACGCAGCCATCATGTTTAGAAACGAATTGGATGTTAACTTCATGACCACGATATACCGCCGTGGAAAAAACTGAGATTGGTTCTTCACGAGAACAACAATCCGAAGAATCTAAGTCACGTTTGTAGTATTTGGAAACAGAAGAAGGACATAATTTCATTGGACTAGCCCTCGCAGTCGCCAAATGCTAACCTGATCGAAAATATTTGAGCAGTAATGAAGCTGAAACCTCATGGAAAAATAAATATTTAAGGAAACCACATGATTGCTCAAAAAGTTGTAATTCCGACTAACAATAAATTTCTCTGCCCAGCAGTGAACTCCAAATGGCCACAGAATTTTCTAAGGCTAACTACATACGTCCCGATTCTGAAAAACGTCTGCACTCTAATACTACGTTTATACGCACAGAATAATCGACTTAATTGAAAGCGCATTGACACCGTACACATTTCGCTCTAGTGTTTATACTTAGGGCTTTATATCGGCATCAAAGTAACCATCTTCAAAAGCAAACAAAATAAGCTGTTTTCATTTGACATTTTATAAGTTAACATA
>NW_023458557.1:69109073-69111972 GCF_013731165.1 Rhagoletis pomonella
TCATATCAATTCAAGTGTATTACATGCGCCCCACGCTTTTCATTTTCGATTTCATAGATTGTTTATAATGACTTTTGCTAAAATTTCAAAATCAAAAGTTATCAAAACAAATTCTATGGGACTGAGAAGTATTATTTTCTACTTTTTAGTCCATTTATAAAAGCGTTGTATATTAAAAAGTTTTTTTTTATATTATTTATTTTCTACTTTTTAGTCCTGTCTGAATAAAATTTTGCAATAGCTATTAAAATAATTCAACGATATTAATAGAAAGGTGCACACACATGCATTTACATATGTATGTACATACAAACGAGCACCAATTAATTTTATTTAAAGAAATGGCGTGTCGTCTATTTCCGCCGATATGCGTGTATAAACCCTCCTCAAAGTCTAGCCAAAAAGCCAGCAACTCACACAACAGGTTCCCCAGAGCAATTCGCTCGAGAAAGTGGTACCCGGTACACGTAATACGCGGCACACAGCACAACAATCCGCCAAAACAGGCAACCCGGCCCAAAATTACCACCGTAGAAGGCAGAAACCCCGAGCGGCAGTGCAGGAGCCCAAGAATTACCCTTAAAACGGCCACAGTTGCTTAAAAAGACCAACTGGTCCCCAACTGGTCCCCAACTGGCCCGAAGGTAAGTAGTTTCGGGCTAGTCCCAAACTGGTTCCCGGACTGGTCCCCGACTGGTTACCAACTGGTCCCACGAACTAGTTACCAACTGGTCCCAAAGTGATTACCAACTGGGCCACCTATACCTCAAGTGGTCCACAAGTCACCTCACTTACAAAGCATTCGATTTAGTTGACAATAGTCAAACAAATTTTATTTAAAGAAACGGCGTGTCGTCTATTTCCGGTGTAGCAAACGTAGTACATAGAGCGACATCTAGATGTCATCTACCTCGCCCTATTCACTATGCTTTTTTATAGGAGCTTTTCAAAGCTTTGCTTTGGTGTCGGAACACAACATTGAAAGTTTCTGGATCCACAACATTGAAAGCTTCTGGAACACAACATTGCAAGTTGATAAAAGCGTTGTAAAAATACTAAATTTTTATATGAACGTTTTCAAATGTAAAATTTTTCATAATTCATTTTTTTTACTCTGCAAATTAAAAAGAGACGTGTTTTTGTTGTTTTAGTAAACTAGATATTTTTTATTATTATTTATATTAGCTCAATTTAATAAATAAACTATTAAAAACAATATTATTTGTTATACCTTATTTATTTATACATCCTTCCACCTATTTTGTATGTGGGTACACCGGTTGGACTATTCGTGTGCATTTTTCAAATTGAAAATTTCTAGGCTAAAAAGAAATTGATATAAAATATTTTAAATGCATTTCTCCATGTAAAAGCGTGATAGTACGGGAGAAGTTTAAAAATTTGTTCCAAGAAAAAAGTTATTTGATACAATGTGTGTCGATGGGTACGGTACCTTGGTAGTCGGTTGGGCACACAACAGTTAAAGTTTTTGTTCATTGCAAAGCCGTTATTTTTATTTTATTTTTTTTATCAAGAATAATAAATAAGTTTGGATTTTTATTTTTTCGGTAAACTTTTGATCATTATTCCGTGAGTTTTTTTTTGTCAAATGTAATTGTTATTACAGATTTCTATTTTCTCGATCAATCTTAGCCGTTATAATGGTTTTAAATTCTTTATGGACCGTTTCTCAAGTTTGGTTTAAAAATTCTGAAATCTGAAAATAAAGATCATGATATAATCGAAAAAATAAATACCTTTCTGACTAAAAATTTACTGAAAAAATCCAAATTTAACGATTTTTCTTGATTGAAAAAACAAAAGTCATAAAATAACGATTCAATTTGATCAGAAAAATATAAATCTAATTTTTACGGTTAAATTATAACTTTTATTACAAAGTTTATAATCGTTACGGTCCCCTGGTATTATTTACAGTCTATTAAAATAATTTCGGTATATCTTAAAATATGAATCGTAATATAGGGGGCGAAGTAATGTAGTACGCATACGGACCTCATTTCTAGAATATGCGTTTTTTTTAGACAGAGTATAACTGATTGCTTTAAAATTATGTATGTGTGTTGTGCAATAGGCAAAGAAATCTAGGTTTTTAAAAATTAAGACCTACATATTTGATATGAAAAGTATTTCAAGCAAAAAGTAGCATTGGTTTGTTCCTGAAAGCACTGTGTACATACATATAGTGCTTTCAGGAACAAGCCAATATGATTTTTGGGATAATTCAATACAAGACGGATTAAAGCCCTAAGCTTCGCTGATAGTCTCAGAAAAAAATCATCCAAAGTAGGTACATGTACATATGTATATGTAGATATATTCGTGCTCGTAGTCATCAATGCAAAACTAAAACTCAGTTTGTAAAAAATTTTACTTTTTTTTCATATTGTAAATCGTTACAGAATGTACTCCATTCGGTGGTTTGGTAGTTAAGTCAATACCAACAGGGAGAATCTGTACCTCCTTTAGTAGCCGCCCTTTTAAGTAAACCGCATTTTTCACAAGTAAATAAACAATTGCACTTATTAATGCGCATTTAAAAAATTAGATCTTACCAAAGATTTTATTTGTTTAAATTAAAAAAAAAAATTATTCTATACTGCATACCCTAAGCTTTAAAGGATACCCACTGGAGCGCAGCAGTGCAATACATTCACACTTTTTGCAAAACAAAACGAGTCTTACCTTCGAATTCAAAGCGAAATAATTTTTTAAGATTTTTAGTTTTATTTTTTGGTTAATGTCATTATCCTTTGGCCGGTCGGTCTAGAAAAAGGAATAGAAAGGGCAAATGTACCTTTGTATGCTGGAAATTCACCACAAAAAAAATAATAATTTTTAGATCAGAATACAACTGACCAATGTGGCCAGTATACAA
>NW_023458557.1:69111982-69126785 GCF_013731165.1 Rhagoletis pomonella
AATATGTATATATATACATAGTACAACCATAAACATAATCGCAAAGAGGGGTTTTGTTAATTTTATGAATTCTTTAGAGTTAAATATTTTTCTTGTCAGAATGTCCTCCAATAGAAAACAGAAAACCGAAAATGGTTTGCATCTCATATATTCGTAGATATGGTCATATGGGTCACTGACAGTGGCGGTTGTAGAGTGAAATTTTGGGAAGGGCGGGAACTAGTGGAAAGTAGCTCCGCGCCTGGTCATGGATACCACTAAACGTATCAAGTAGATATATTTATAATATATTTTTATTTTTTTTGTGTGCTTTTGATTAGTTAACAGCAATAAGATCCATGGCCTTCAACTGCCTGGCTTAATAGAAAAGCGAATTCATGTATATTAGTATTAGTACAAATGAGTTTGTTTACTGAAAACAGAGTAAAGTGAGTGCTTTTTTAAAAATAATTTTAATGTAATTATGTACTACTATTGCTGTGGTACAAACAATTGAAATGCATGTCGAAGCGCTTATTCACCGACGGCGCAAACATCCACCCATGCCAGTGCAATGTACATTTGTCAATACCAGCTCCTGGCCCTTCACTGATTTGACCACAGCAATGGGAAGGAAGTAAAAAATTTGTAATATTTAAATGAAGGGAAAAGAAAACGGCAGAAACATGGTACTAAGATTCAAACCTATATATGCATGAGTGCAGTTATACAAATATACATATTTAAATTGACTTCGCATTTACCACAAAGTAGAAATTTTTGGAAATTTGGTACAAGTTCGATTTCTTTCACATACTTGGAATAGTCCCCTTTACCCGAAAAAAAACAACTGTATGTGGTGAACTAATTAATTAACTTTTTGAGTTTGTCTAAGGTCCTGCCTGAATATCTCTGCAGGCAAGTGCACTATTGCCGAGCTGCTTTGGTTCTAAGGAATTTAGAACCAAGACTAGTTCTCGTTATTTCGCTATGGATGCTAGCAACTGGGTCCCATTTATTAAAAATTAAAAAAACTGCGTTGGTAAAATAAAACTTAAGTTATTAATGTTTTGCATATACAGCGTACATGCATATGTAAAAAAAAAATAATATATTTTATAATATCCAAATGTATCCGTCGAAAAAATTCATGATCATATTCGTAATCAGCAACGCCGAAACCCCCTAGCAACAAATTTTAAGTGAATCAAATAATTTTTCAATGTCCAATGTATTTATTTTTTAAGAGTAGTTTGCACTGGTAAGGATCGAGTTCCTATCGGATTGGTTCGTTTTTGGTGATAAAAACTGGTACTGAACTAGAAATTCGGTTCACTAGTTCCCCTGCAAGGATAATACGTATGAATGTATGTATGTACGAATGAGTATGTTTACGTAACTCTTTAATTTGTATACAACTACATACCTACATTAAATACCTACCACACAAAAACAACCATTCAATTAGTTACAATGAGAAATAGGGATTAACCTTTTCATTCCCTTGAACTGAATTCGTAGCCCAGTTAAGTGTGTACATATATACTTAAAAGAATATAAGTATAAAGGAAAAAAAAAAAAAAACAAATAAAATAAACAACAAAAAATTAGAGTAGCCCTCATTGTGGGGACAGCGACTTTGCTAAACGGTCATTATATGGCTTGCCAGATGCTTGCGTTTGAGTGTGCACAAAACCTACCAGTACGGAAAGAAACCAGTTTAAATATCGATGTTCACCCAGTTTTTCACCTACCACAACTAGTTGAAGATCTGACTTTCTTCCTTGGAACGAACTGTTTACTTTAACATGGCGATGTCCTAGGCATCAGTCAATTATCCGATTATGCATTTGATTTAAACTACTTTAAAATGCATTTAGCTTAAAGCAATTCAAAGTCAGTATGTTCCGTTTGAATACGCTTTCGTTCTGCACTTCACAGACGCTTTTTCATAATTAAGAAAAACCGAGTATAAAAATTTAAAATCAAATGTGCCGCCTAATGATATTTGAACCTGGACACTCTTGGCCGCTAACAATTGTAGCAAACATCTTTGCGCACTCCGCTACAGGCACAACAGGTACATAAGTGTGCTTTCAAATGTTCAGCTTGAATTGTGTGCAAACTTCAAGTCGATTTTATGTCTATGCATTTTATTTCAACTACTTTAAAATGCGTTTGGCTTAAAGCACTTCGAAGCCAGTGTGTTTCTTTTGCAGATGTCTTTTCAACGAATTTAAATTACTTACTATTAAATGCTGAAATAGTTAATTGTCGAAAGTTAGATGATTTTTCAACTACAACTACAAAGATATGTATAAAAAGTGTAAGTATTTGGTTTATCTCAATGAGGCTGCAAGGTGATTATACATCAGTTTAAAGTTAGTTGCTACATAACTAGAAATACATTAATTTTTCTGAGGTACATAATTGGTTGAGCTATGCCTGGGCACGTACACCCTTACATATATTCAAGTTACTTCACATCCCCACGATTACCACAGAAATTAAAATGGAATCGTATTAGGCGATGAGAATCGCTTACCCTTTCGCTTCAAGAAGGCATTATTTTAACATGGGCATGCCTTTGTCCGTAAGCTCTTACCCGCAGTATTACCTTCGAACGAAGGGACAACGCATAGATAAACAGAATCTAGAGAAGCGAACAAAGAATGCCTTACAGAGAAACTTATTTAGATTGCCTAAGTACATACTAATGTATACTAAATTGAAAACAGAAAATAGAGATTGTTTTAACAAATCAAAATTAATTAACATTTTTATAAATCAGTTTTTATAAATACATATGTATGTATCTATTGAGGTATTTAGATCTTACTTAAAAATCGGTATGTACATATATACATACTTAGTTAAACTTAAAATTGTACTTCCTCACTAATGTACTGGCTTCAACTTCGTTGTAAATTAAACGACATTTCCACAGAAAGTAACGGTAGAAACGAATTTTTAGGTATTCATTCTATTTTTCAGCTGACTATGGTGAGGCATTCTACTTTGCATTCGCCGTAATGAATCAAAGCAGTGAAATTAATAAAATATTGTGGAACATTCTACTATGCATTACCGACAATGCCTAAAAGAAGCGAAAAAATCAGAAGACAAAATAAGGCAATGCGTTCTAGAACACATTACCACTAAAAGCGATTACCGATATTTTGCTGGGAAAGTAGCAGCAAGCCTTTGTAGTAGAAATGTATACAGTGATGGGCCTCATTACCTTACCACTTGCCCAAGAATATTTACCCCCAATTAATGGTAAGTGGTAATTATGCACCGTTGAAATGTTTGACAGCTATTACTTCTCTCACACTTAAAAAGGACGGCAACGTATAAGTGGGTTTTGCCTTACGCAACATCAATTCACAGCCGGCAGGTAATAAAAATAAAAATAAAATTACAAAAAATCGTATCTTTAAATCTTTTTCCAGTTAAAGTAAGCAGTTTTTTTATTCAAGATGCAAATTAAAATGAAATTATGTACCTTGGGAAAATGACTGGATCGTTTTAGCATCCCTACAGTGTTATTAGCCGACTCACAAGAACTTTATCGATTCATCGGATTTTTTTTTTCTATTTATTTATTTATTTTTTTGGATAACTTTGAACCATGTGAATCGTTTTCGAAAATCCCATACTAATTTGGCTCAGTTCCGATCGTGGGATCAGGAAGAAATTAACCATACTCTGTTGATCTTTCTTAATGTTAGGATGTATTACCAGCGTTAACTTCGAATTTTTAGTCTTTCTGATTTACTTGGTCTCTTTAGGGCTATTTTTATTTAATATCCGGATTTGAGTCTGTTTAATAATTTTTAAGTGAATAAATATAAAAAAACGAAGCTAATATATGGACACATGTACATTAAAGTGATCCAAAAATGTATGTAAAAAAAATAAGGTCGGATTTTTAATGCCGCCACCCCCTAGGGTTGTTCTATATCGAAAAAAATATACCCATATTTTTTTTATTTTGAAACAAAAAAAATAGGGAGCGCTCAAAGCTCTCAAAGTTTTCCATGTATTTTATATGGGGCAAAAACAACTTTTCGTAGAAATAGTGTAGAATTCTTGAAAATCAACAGTTTTCGATCGGAAAACTTTTCTTATCATCAGGAGATTCCCAGTAATAAAACGCAATTGTCTCTTTAACCATTTTTCCATAGTAACTATATTTTATAGGTCCTCCAAAACCCCTAGAAAATGCAATGGAAAAATCTTTAATCATAAAGAGTAGTTAAATAAACAATTGGATATTAATACTGGAAGTCTCCTGAAGAGAACCACAGTTTTCCGATTGAAAAATATTGATTTTTAAGAGTTTTATACCATTTCTACGAAAAATGGTTTTTTCTCCATATAAAATACATGAAGAACTTTGAGTGCTTTGAGCACCCCCTAAATATTTTTTGATTTCAAAAAAAAAAAAAAAGTAAGTGCGCCTGGGCCACACTGTAGAAGTGAAACTTACGTTACTTATCTATCTACACATACACACATTTGCTTTTGCTTAAGGTTATATTTTTTCGCTTTTTTTATCAATGTAGATACCTCTACCACTGTTCATTTTAATAACATTTATGTTATTCTGTTTTTCCATTATCTTAATTTTTATCATTATACTCTATCGATAACAAAATCGATTATAACGTCCATCAAAATACCGATACCAAAATTGATAACAAATTCGATAAAAATTTCAATAGCAACATCGATAATACCATTGATAGCTAAATCGATTAGAAAATCGATAAAAATATCGATAACAAAATCGATAAATATCGATAACAAAATCGATAAATATCGATAACAAAATTGATAAATATCGACAACAAAATCGATTTATATCGATAACAAAATCGATAAATGTCGATACCAAATTCGATAAACATCGATAACAAAATCCTATAATATCGATAACAAAATCGATAAGTATCGATAACAAAACCGGATAAATATCGATATTGAAATCAATAACAAAATTCATAAATATCGATAACAAAATCGATAAATATTGATAACAAAATCGATAAATATCGATAACAAAATCGATAAATATCGCTAACAAAGTCGATAAATATCGATAACAAAATCGACAAATATCGATAAAAAATCGATAAATATCGCTAACAAAGTCGATAGATATCGATAATTATCGATAACAATATCGATGAATTTCGATAACAAAATCGGTTAATATCGATAACAAATTGATAAATATCGATAACAAAACCGATAAATATCGATATCGATTATTTTATCGATAGGTCTCAAGAATCCCGAAAATCTCTAAAATCCAAAAATAGTTCTCAGATTGAGTCTCTGTGTCTCTCTCTATATCCTTTCCTCTTTAATTACCTCTTCATCTTTGCTTTTATCGATATCCTCATCCCCCTCTTTGTCTTCCTTCTATGTTCATCATTTTTTTCAGCTACATATTCCCCTTCGCATTTGTTCTTATATATATAAGTAAAGTGTTTAGATTTACCTTGGTTTTCATTTTTGCCTTTATTTTTCCGCATATTTGTTTTTGTTGTTATTTTTACCATTGCCTTTATCCTATTCTTCATTTATGTACGTAGTCACCTTTACTTACATTCTTGTATTGGTCTTTTTCTAAGTGTTATTCTTTAACCTTTTGTTAGCAAATTTTTGTTAAATATATACCATATGCATACACATAAGAAGCACTTGTTTCAGCCCCAACCATTTCCGTTGCGCCATTTCTGTTGCATCATTTCCGTTGCATATACACAAGAAGTACTTGTTTCAGCCCCAATCATTTCCGTTGCATCACTTCCGTTGCATCATTTCCGTCCCCACCAGATCCGTGTGCAATTTCCGCTGAATTTGCCAATTTACTCCCAACCAACCAACGGCCGCTAAAGAAGTTTCACTTCAAAAAAAGGGTAAATTTTTTTCGATATAGAACAATCCTTGGGGGTGCCGGCATTAAAATTCCAACTTAATTTTTTTGGACCACTCTAATGTACATATGTATGTGGCCAAACTATTTTTATAAAAAGAGTCAAGAAATTGAAAAATATGGTAATCCAAATATTTGCGCATTCGCCATTTTGAAGGCATATGCACAGAAAGAGCCAAACGTGGCCGAGTTAAAGCTAAAGTGTATCTATTTTAACAACTACCTTGTGCAAACATGAGCGCTTTCGACCCGTTTTCGATCTGTACTCCACAAATTGTCTATGCAGCAACATTTAAACTGACCCATGGCGATAGAGATGCGGTTAATATTCCTAGAACTTATGAGTGCATTGAGGAAATAATAGATTGTGGGCGTGAAGTAAGCGCATGGCAGTAAAATAACAACTGTAGTGGAATTCAAATGCCATGTATGTATTCTAAAGCTCAGCTTCCGTGGTTTTTGCTGCGTAATATTTTTAGAAGCTTTGCAGTTATGTATCGATATTAAAGCGCAGATATCCAGTGAGCTTTTTTGCGCTAGCTGTTTTTAGCCTAAGCGTCTTCGCCTATTTAATTCACAAACTCCTTTGGTGGTTTTATTTTTAGTCACTGTGGCATCTTTTTTGCGTCTACTTGTAGTTCTGGTGAACGTCTGCTGCAGAAATGCGAGCCTTTGCTATGCATTTACAAATTAAGTTATATATTTTTTTAAATACGTATTTTTCTATTTTATCTGCATACTATGTATTAGCAAAAAAAGTCATTACCCAGCTTTACTTACGGAATGTTTTGATTGCGTTGGAGTTGAGTCAACCGCTGCTACTTATGTACATACATACATATGTATTTTTGTTCATGGTAAGGTAAAATTTGAAAAGGTAAAAATTGCTTATTATTTTCGAAGGAAAACAAAAAGGGTTGTTGAAATCTTACACCCCGCCATTTAAATACATATCTATAATGATTATTTCGTATTAGGTTCTGATAACCGTGTAAAATTTCATCCTAAACAAAAATAGGAATAAAAACAAAACCGTACTCCATATAAAGAAAGAACATTGCTGTACCTCCATTCTTTTGGTTTTTAATACCAATATTTTTTTTGGCGGGCTCCGAGTTGAATGCTTTCATGGCCAAGCCAAGGGATCCGCTGTATTTTAGTTCGTTGCACTATGTCATTTCGTTTAAAAGCTCATACAGCTCATCGTTCCATCGTCTGCGGTACTCGCCGGCCAATTCGTAAATACCCCTAAATCTTCCGCAAAATCTTTCTCTCGAATACTCCAAGGGCCACCTCATCGGGTATTGTCATTGTTCTTTTGAAAAATAATGTTCCTGAGCTGTTCAGTTCTGCAGCTCTTATTATCTTCTGCAAGATCAGATTTAAGAAATCGTACGAAAGGGAGTCGCCCTGTCTGAAATTTTTTTTTGGAGTCATATCGGGTACGATTCTAGACATTCCATTCATATACCTAATTCCCGAAGACAGCAGTTATGGGACTAATTCGTTTAGAATAAAGGGTTCCAGAAAATGTCTTACGCCGGAAGAATAATACATTTCAGATTTTCACGTGGAAGTGTAACACACAAGGCGAATTGCAAATGTACTTTGTTTTTGGTTTTTAGTGCGGAGATCTTGTGAGTGAAAGAAGAAGAAGCAAAAAGAAACACAACCTAAACGAACAGCTCAGTTTGACCATTTTGAGGAAAAAATGCGAGAAAAAACGCAAAACAGCAGCGCCTTGTATGAAATCGCCTTAGTAGCTCCTTTAGTGTTTCGTTTGCCAAAATGAATTGTAAGTAATATATCGTTATTTAAATATATAAATTTATGAAGTAATTCAAACCTTTTAAAAATACCCTAAATTAACCGACATTAGCAAGGAAATCGAATGCAATTGGAGAAGAGAATTTGAGCCTACAGAATTTTTTATTTATGAAATACTTATTTCAAAGCAGTGTTGGGCGTTAATCAATAAGTTTTTTAATCATCTTGTTAACTGATTAAAAAAGGAATTGCAATTGATATTCTGGCATCAGGACCACTGTGCATCCTGCAAAAAAAAAAAACTTGTTAACTTTGTGAAATATGGTAGCTGTATACAATAGCGAAAAAGTAAGACCACTGATCAACAGTGATTTGCGGGGAGTCTGCAATTCTTTTCCAACCTAGAACCTCATACTGAATACATGAAAACAAAAGTATAGGCGTGAATGTATTATTATTACTTATTGTTTTAACTCGAATGCCCTTGCTTTCGTCGGCATTTGGTCTTGCGATCCTTTTCAGGAACTGTGGCTTTAACCGCGCTTCCCATCGAGCGAGTTCATGCAAAAAGTGCAAGTACTCAGTGGCTGTTACAAATGGAACTATATTAAATAAAGACAATTGCAAAAATAGTTGCTGTCCTCCAGACATTTGTAGTTAGGCTATGGCGAAAATCGCTTTGTTGCCAACTAAGAGTTTGATAATGACAAGAAGCGATATGAGAAAAAAGAGATGCAATGAAAGAACAATGACTTTGTAGCCTAATTTAATTTTATGCATTTCATCAATAAAAACTATTCTAACAAATTTGCAACACTCAGCGATAACGACGACGCAACATGCCACCACAAAAGGCGTAAAAGAATACTGTGGTATTGCTAGTGTATATACCTTGTCGTAGAAGTAATTTTTCAAATCTGCAGCTAGATGGAGATAGAAGCTACGTGGTTGAATTTGAACTTTGGTTTTAGGTGTAGAATTGTTTTGATGCCGGTTTCAGCGAAGTTTAGTTTAGGTCACTGTACTAAAAACTTTAATTTTGTTAGTGATTTCAACTAAAAAGATTCTGTAATTCTGGAATATTGTGAGATTACTTTCTCTCGGCATCGATTTTTGAACTTTAGTCTGAAAATATAAACATAAACATGTCAAAATTAAAACACACTGCAGTATATGAGATTGCACTCAACCAAAGCGACGACGAAGTTCGCCTGACGAAATTCGCGGAAATAGATTTGTCTTGAATTTGGCCGCTGCCGTCGATGACAAAATCATCTGTCAGCTGAAAAATAGCTTTGGTTCTTCACTATTCTAGCAGATAAATATCAGGAAGTAGCAGAATGGGAAAATTTAGTGACTCACATTTTCGCTTGTTTATTTTTATATTTTTTATTTATCATTCAGCAGATGTGAACCTCGTTTTGGTTATGTTTTAGTAGGCGAAATGTTGCGGTGAATACCACCCGACGGCATAACTCCATTTATTTTTCAAATTAATTTTTATACCGAAACACTGTAAAATGCCTCGTTGCATTACGGCCGTGACATGCGACTGAATGTTGCAGAATGCAGAAAAGTGTAAAATTCCAATGCCATCAGCATGGAAATTACTAAAAGCAAGCATTTTCACAATGAGTATGAGTATGCATGCGCTCTTATTAAAACATTGCGAGTGGGAATTGGCAATTCGCATTTTCGTGGTCGAACATTTTGTTATGTTCCTTTAAATTTTTTCTCTTATTTTTTGTAGTAAACTAAATTTAAACATAAAACAACACAGAAAATTTAAATCAGTAGATATTCACGAAATCACGAAATTGTGTTCCACCGAGAGCATAATTAGAAAAAGTAGTTGAAAAAACTTGTATTTAGTTGATTTTTAATATGGTACCTCTGTGAGTAAATACGTGTGAACAACTAAAACATCTGGCGAGATTCAGCGCAGAATAACTCGTCTATATGTGGCATGAATATCTAGCAAAGATATGCATCGCAAATGCAGTTGTTTAAATGTGTTTTGTTTTTGTCAAAGCAATAAAAACCTACAAATCTTGCAAGCAAAGATATTGCTGAGTGGTAAAGGTGCTTATCTGGCATTGAAAATTTATTTTTTTTTAATTAAGAGCTTTTTTCATCTGTGTAGGGTGATTTGTATTTGATGAAATTGAAAACCTATAGTGTAGCGAGACCTCTCTTCACTCAGAAATGCTGCTCGGTTTTAGATTAAATATGGCACTCGGATTGCTTATAACTCTGACTAACATTTGGAATATTTTTTAAATTTTTGAAGTTCAATTTTGGGAAAGGAGACTTAGTTCTTTTTACATAATTTGTTCCTAGGGTCTAGTCGAATTTCATACTGCATATCTCAGTCAGTGTTTACAGCAAAATGTTCTCCAGCAGCCACTATCCAATTCCCATGTAGAATTCCTCGTTGATTCCGAAAATCGAGATAATTTTTTTGCTATGGATTACTTTTCGAGATATTTGCAATTCACCGTTATTCAGCTTTAAAAAATAGTGGTTTCACTTAATCACGTATATCTTACGAACGAATTGAATAATCGTAATACGGGATACGGGAAATGAAACCAAATAAAATTGAGCGGCATTAAAACTCCGACTATTTTTTTTTTTACCACTCTAGCATGCATGTGCATACGTATGATATCACGGGGCACTGCTGGCAAAAATATATTCGATTAAAGTGACACTGACAGTGACAGCGGAAGTTGTTGCAAAAGTGGCGCTGCATTACGTTACATTGCATATTAGGTCGAATACCTAAGTAAAAGTTTGTTTTTAGTTTCGGTTTTCCAGATTGCACTCCTTGGATCAAATTTATGCTAAACAAATATTTAAACATTTTCCTAAAGTTTTAGTGGCGGTTCATCAAATTTTGTTGATAGGAATCCAAAGGTTTACATACCGTGTCTGAAAACTGCGTTATTTAATTTAACCGTAAATAGAGTTAATTTTGAGAATGTGAACAGTTTTGACTATTTTGAAATATGAACTGTAAATTTATAGATGATATAGTCATTCCGGTTTCAAGTCGCGATTTGTAAGTAAAATATCTTTTTCTTCGTAATCAGTATGTCAAAAACAACCTATTTCCCAAAAAAAAAAAAAACAATTACAAGTAATTTTAAAACGCGCATAGTTTGTTTAAATTAAACGGAGTATAAATATTAAAATTTAACGTTGACGGGCTAAATTACAATAATTGTGCTATTTTATGTAATTCTTAAAGTTTTGTGCCAAATTTTTTATTTTATTTTTGTTAGCTCTCAATAATTGTGCACAGTAAAAGTATCCTATAGTGCATGGCCAGCCATTACCTCAACCACTGCTAAATAAACAATCGACGTTATTCTGGTGGCACCAATTTATGCATGTAACCACGATATCAAAGGCATCCAAAATAATGTGGAAAAAATTTTATTGAATATACATATAACCTAAGGATGTATGTGTACAAGTGAATACATGCGTTCACCCGTCATACCATTCACAAAAAAAATATATATTGAAACATTTTTAGCTTGTGACTGAAAGGAAAATAAATGCGTTGTGAAAATGGTGACAGATAATATATATCGACTTTATGCCACCATATTTGCAGTAGCCATTGCAACAACTTCTAATACTCACACCAATCAATTTCCTTTGTCCCGTTTGCTCTAGCACTCCGCACGGCTAATTCAAGCAATTCAGTGTTGATTTTCAAGTGCTACATGGTTTAAAATTTATTCACATAAAAAGGCTATTATAGTAGCCTCGTAAAAAGTCCAATGGTGCCAAGCCGACTGATATCGGCGGCCAAATGTCATCGCCTGCATGGAAAATTGTGGTTTGTAGCAATAATGCGTGCCCACGTTACTGTGAGTGAGCAGATCCTTCAATTTTTTTATGGCCTGGGTCTTTTGGGATAGATGTGTATATATATCCATATGCAAAATATACCATAATTCACCATAAGATATCTTTACAGAAACGCTTTTGCATTATTGCTACTTAAATTCCTTGCTAACGAGTTTTTTCGCAAATATTAAACTAGCGTAAAACGCTTTTAAGATCAAACAAGCTTTCTAATTTAATGTTTTTGCACAGCAATACGTAAGTTTTTGTTTTGTATGTAGAATGTATGATAATAAAAATAATTGAACTTTGTTTTAAATAAATTTCGTCAATTGAACTAAATAAACAATATGAACTAAAGAACTAGTTCACTAAAGTGAACGAACTACAACTGAACTCAGCCCAACTCTAGTATAGATATTACAAATATCAAAAGAAATAAATTAATGGGATTCCCGATTTTTTGGATGGAATTTTTCCCCCATGAAAAAATTGGACCACTCTAGTGTTAGGAGAAAAACAGAACTTCATCGAAAATATCTGTCTGTCTATGTGAAAGTTAACGAAACAAAAAATCCAGGTTATAAATAAAAAATAGTATGGCACAAAGAACAAGGACGATGACGAACAAAGATCAGAAAGTTGTTGGTGCTTTCGAGATAACTATTTTACGCAACCTACTTTTATGGCCCAGTTCCCGTGGTCGATAGCCACGAAGATTGTAGTAGTTTTATATGTAGTAAAATATTTTTTTGTGTGGAACCAAGGACACATTCGAATTTAACTTGGTACCCAATTTTAGGTTTTTATATACTATTTTCTCTAGTTGTAACGGAAATTTAAGTATCTAGTCTAGAACTTCAAATATCAGTATTGTTGTTCTGCGAACGTTTTCCAAAAATTTGGTGTACGCGAAAGGGTTAAGCGTTTAAGAATACAAAGATTTCTCTGGCCCTGGCATGTCGAATGCAAAGGAGTCTACGCAATTCTCGAATCTTTTTAATCTCGGTCCAAATTGACAAGCGGTGGTAGGGTTTAGTGAGAAGTGGTAGGGTTCAATGAGAAGTGAAATGGGTGAAATGGAAACTAGACATATCTAACGTTATTTGTTAAACAAAAATTACCGTATTTAGGGAAGACTCGGACCTTTGTCGTAGAATACCATAATTTGCATGGAATCGTTAAGAACTTATTTCTCATCCAGCATTTCCTCCAGAATTAGCCCCCTGTGGCGTTTTCCTTTATAGCCTGCGGTGAAAATACCAGAAGGTGATATACTTGGCTTCACTCGTCATTTCCAATTTTCGTCAGTTGCCACAGAAAAGAAAAGGCTGTTGCCTTATTGGTCTCGACCACAATTGCTTAGTTGGTTACAGCACTAATCAAGAAGACTACGATTTTTTCTGTTTCCTGGAAAAGTAATTTGGTGGAAACGAATTTGGGTGAAATGATGAAGTCATCCCTTAACCGTACTACGACGTCCACATTCAAACAAACGACGAATCCTACCTTTCTGCCCTAAAAAGATGCAACGTTGTGAGGGAATGAAACAAAAATAATAAGGGATTTCAATAAGAGCTTCCCTCTAAAATATCCGGAGCGAAAAATGTCAAATCAAGAAAGCAATCACAACACGAGTGTCGGGACGTGTCTGGGATCAAGTTAAATCTTTTTATTCAGTCAGTGTTGTTTGGTAAAAATTTTTCCTACAGAAAGAAGATTGAAAGTCTTTTCTCCTCAAAAAGTAAAAAAGAAGGCATTCTTATTGCATGCTTGAACCACCCAGTTGTTTTGTACATTTGTATGTATGTAGGCGTCAGATGCAAGTGCATGTCAGTTATTATTATTATTGCCGTCTGTTTCTGTTATAACATACAAAATTTATTTATTTTTACTGAAATGAATTGCAAGCTGTTTAAAATTGCTTTTTTAATTTCGAACGCTTCCCGGATATGATAGATGCAACGTCACGCTTTTAAGCACAAACATATGTGAACATGAATACATACGTACATATGTACTCCTATAAATGTACAAACTTATAACACATTTTTACGTGTAAGCAAATATAAGTGATTTTGCCTTCCACATTGCAAATAAATATTCCTCAAAAGATATTGCTGGAAGATTAATTGATAAAAACATATACAAGTAACAGATATTATTGGAAGAAATTTTTTTCGCTATTAAAAGGCCGAAATCAGCTGTTAAAATTGTAAAAAACTCTACTTTGTGCATACATTTGGTAAGGATTTATAATTAAATACAACTTACAACTGTAAAAACACAGATTCCAGAGGTTCATAAAAGTGTTTCAATGAAATTTTTCTAGTACACTTAGTCTGACTTACGCAACTTTGATATTTAAGTACATACAAATATTTATTTTTAATAACAATCAGAGGTTATAATCGATGTAAATATGCTGGATTCAATTAAATAATTAAAGCAAATATTACAATGCACTATTAGGGGCACGTTTTTGTGGAGGCTCGCTGATGTGATTGAATTCTTCCTCTTTTCCTCCTGCCTCCAAGGGTGGGAGTGGGTGGGAGTGTCAAATTTTAGAAAAAAGTTACTTACAAAACCTTTGATAATTGAATCATGAGCAAACTTGTATTTATAGACATCTAATTGAGTGTCTCCCAGGACTACAATGATTTAATTGAGCTAAGTAATTTTTTCTGCTTATATCTTATAATTGATAACATTGCGAAATGCTTACAAGGCAATACGTTTTTTAGTATTCGAATGCCAAGGAATTCGATGAAGCTCAAAAAGTCTACATACTCTTATACAGAGATATCCATTTACATACAAATCATTTATGCAAGATCATTCGACAACATTAGCAAGTCTTAAAACCACATTTCTCGTGGCATTGGAGCAAAGCCACCAACAAAAGCAACAATGTTTTGAGCTTCAGTTTTACAAAAACGTTACATTTGTATGTAGTTAAGTAAAACGACTAACACGCACTGGAATGAATAATTGATTTGTTTGTACAGCGAAGCATACCATTATGCACGCACATACATATGTATGTATGTATACATAAATGCACTAAAGGATGCTTGTGTTCACAGATATCATCTTGTTTCAAAAGGAGTATTCAAACATGTATATTTTTATTTGACAAATTAACTCTAAATACATACTTATGTTGATACATATAAAAGACTGCTGGGTGTCTAATTATGCACGAAACCAGATTGCTACACTGCTGTTGACTTGACACCTTTTTACCGA
>NW_023458557.1:69126795-69127934 GCF_013731165.1 Rhagoletis pomonella
AAAATTTTCATTTTACTTTTTCACTTCTATTAGGTTTTTTCCTCCATTATTTTTGACATTTCGTTTTTCCATAAATATTAATATTTTCACAAACTGGAAACACTTACTTTCAAACATGTAAACAAAACACTGAATAGTTGTCATTTGACGCAATCGCATAAGCAAAATTAATTATATAATACTTAACATCATGTACAAAAATCCATTTTTTCCGACGGTGTTATTATCATATTCTATACAAAACACATTGTCGAAAATTTTTATAAATCAACTGTATTTTGTATATACTATAAACTAGAAAATTGTCATTGGAAAACTTTATTGAATTTTTCTAATTTGTATACAAAGTTATATATTAAGATTTACATGGTTTTTGTTACGCATATCAATTTTGTCTCGGGTGTACAACAGGTCCACATAGTTCAAGAAATTTCTTTATATTATTGAAAAACTGTTTCAAAAAACAAAAAATACAGCTCTGTAAAACAAGTTTTTCTTTTATTTATATAAATGGAGTTACTGCGAAACGAAATTTTTTCGCAGTAGTATACAGTTTTTTGTCCGAAAACCGATACCGGGTTAGGTAACGTGCATGATTATAACGGTTGTTTAATCCTCAATAGCGGCCGAATTCCTAGAGACCTTGCATCATTTTCTACCTGCAGACTCATATGGGAAGCGACAAACCCCGCTGGAATCCTTCAATGTAGATTTACCGCGCAGAAAGTCCAAACGTGCCACAGTTAAGGTAATGTCTTAGCTCCAAAATATTATGGTATAAGTAAATTGGCGCTCACACAATATGAAAGTCTTTGGAAGGAAAGTTTCTTTAAGAAAAGGACATTCCCAGCTCATAATGTTATTAAACTAAATGGCAACTTGCTGATAAGGCAAAGCACACCGGCTCATTTTGAGATCAACAATTATACTTTACAGCTCTCTACACAAAGTGAACGTATGAGTAAAGGTATTAACGTTATCTATTAAACACTGCCTAGCCAAATGGCTTTCCTTGCTCCCCTACCGCCAGCTGAGCACTTGTGAAACAGAAAACATTCCGCTTCCATAAACAAATACTACAATTCGGCGTCGCGTCTCTTGCCTGTCTGTTAGTCGGCATGGGAGTTCTGCGCCAACTC
>NW_023458557.1:69128034-69151369 GCF_013731165.1 Rhagoletis pomonella
AGAACACCTTTCGGCGTTGGCGGTTTAAAAAAAATTATAATATCCAGATTTATCCGTCAAAAAAATTCATGATCATATTCGTAATCAGCAACGCCGAAACCCCCTAGCAACAAAATAATTTTTCAATTTCCGCTAGATAAATAAAGATTTTAAACGAATTTTCTAGAATATAAGCGATTTTTTTTTACCTGAACCAATTTTGGAGTGTGGGGCTTCTGTTGACGAAGAATGCCTCATATGTACAAATGTATTTATTTTTTAAGAGTAGTTTGCACTGGTAAGGATCTAGTTACTATCTGATTGGTTCGTTTTTGGTGATAAAAACTAGTACTGAACTAGAAATTCGGTTCACTAGTTCCCCTGCAAGGATAATACGTATGAATGTATGTATGTACGAATGAGTATGTTTACGTAACTCTTTAATTTGCATACAACTACATACCTACATTAAATACCTACCACACAAAAACAACCATTCAATTAGTTAGAATGAGAAATAGGGATTAACCTTTTCATTCCCTTGAACTGAATTCGTAGCCCAGTTAAGTGTGTACATATATACTTAAAAGAATATAAGTATAAAGGAAGAAAAAAAAAAAACAAATAAAATAAACAACAAAAAATTTGAGTAACCCTCATTGTGGGGACAGCGACTTTGCTAAACGGTCATTATATGGCTTGCCAGATGCTTGCGTTTGAGTGTGCACAAAACCTACCAGTACGGAAAGAAACCAGTTTAAATATCGATGTTCACCCAGTTTTTCACCTACCACAACTAGTTGAAGATCTGACTTTCTTCCTTGGAACGAACTGTTTACTTTAACATGGCGATGTCCTAGGCATCAGTCAATTATCCGATTATGCATTTGATTTAAACTACTTTAAAATGAATTTAGCTTAAAGCAATTCAAAGTCAGTATGTTCCGTTTGAATACGCTTTCGTTCTGCACTTCACAGACGCTTTTTCATAATTAAGAAAAACCGAGTATAAAAATTTAAAATCAAATGTTCCGCCTAATGATATTTGAACCTGGACACTCTTGGCCGCAAACAATTGTAGCAAACATCTTTGCGCACTCCGCTACAGGCACAACAGGTACATAAGTGTGCTTTCAAATGTTCAGCTTGAATTGTGTGCAAACTTCAAGTTGATTTTATGACTATGCATTTGATTTCAACTACTTTAAAATGCATTTGGCTTAAAGCACTTCGAAGCCAGTGTGTTTCTTTTGCATATGTTTTTTCAACGAATTTTAAATTACTTAGTATTAAATGCTGAAATAGTTAATTGTCGAAAGTTAGATGATTTTTCAACTACAACTACAAAGATATGTATAAAAAGTGTAAGCATTTGGTTTATCTCAATGAGGCTGCAAGGTGATTATACATCAGTTTGAAGTTAGTTGCTACATAACTAGAAATAAATTAATTTTTCTGAGGTACATAATTGGTTGAGCTATGCCTGGGCACGTACACTCTTACATATATTCAAGTTACTTCACATCCCAGCAAAAAAGACGATTACCACAGAAATTAAAATGGAATCGTATTAGGCGATGAGAATCGCTTACCCTTTCGCTTCAAGAAGGCATTATTTTAACATGGGCATGCCATTGTCCGTAAGCTCTTACCCGCAGTATTATCTTCGAACGAAGGGACAACGCATTGATAAACAGAATCTAGAGAAGCGAACAAAGAATGCCTTACAGAGAAACTTATTTAGATTGCCTAAGTACATACTAATGTATACTAAATTGAAAACAGAAAATAGAGATTGTTTTAACAAATCAAAATTAATTAACATTTTTATAAATCAGTTTTTATAAATACATATGTATGTATCTATTGAGGTATTTAAATCTTACTTAAAAATCGGTATGTACATTCATACATACTTAGTTAAACTTAAAATTGTACTTCCTCACTAATGTACTGGCTTCAACTTCGTTGTAAATTAAACGACATTTCCACAGAAAGTAACGGTAGAAACGAATTTTTAGGTATTCATTCTATTTTTCAGCTGACTATGGTGAGGCATTCTACTTTGCATTCGCCGTAATGAATCAAAGCAGTGAAATTAATAAAATATTGTAGAACATTCTACTATACATTACCGACAATGCCTAAAAGAAGCGAAAAAATTAGAGGGCAAATTAAGGCAATGCGTTCTAGAACACGTTACCACTAAAAGCGATGACCGATGTTTTGCTGGGAAAGTAACAGCAAGCCTTTGTAGTGGATATGTATACAGTAATGGGCCTCATTACCTTACCACTTGCCCAAGAATATTTACCCCCAAAGAATGGTAAGTGGTAATTATGCACCGTTGAAGTGTTTGTGGAGTGTTTGACAGCTATTACTTCCTCTCACACTTAAAAAGGACGGCAACGTATAAGTGGGTTTCGCCTTACGCAACATCAATTCACAGCCGGCAAGTAATAAAAATAAAAATAAAATTACAAAAAATCGTATCTTTAAATCTTTTTCTAGTTAAAGTAAGCAGTTTTTTTATTCAAGATGCAAATGAAAATGAAATTATGTACCTTGGGAAAATGACTGGATCATTTTAGCATCCCTACAGTGTTATTAGCCGACTCACAAGAACTTTATCGATTCATCGGATTTTTTTTTTTCTATTTATTTATTTATTTTTTTGGATAACTTTGAACCATGTGAATCGTTTTCGAAAATCCCATACTAATTTGGCTCAGTTCCGATCGTGGGATCAGGAAGAAATTAACCATACTCTGTTGATCTTTCTTAATGTTAGGATGTATTTATTACCAGCGTTAACTTCGAATTTCCAGTCTTTCTGATTTACTTGGTCTCTTTAGGGCTATTTTTATTTAATATCCGGATTTGAGTCTGTTTAATAATTTTTAAGTGAATAAATATAAAAAAACGAAGCTAATATATGGACACATGTACATTAAAGTGATCCAAAAATGTATGTAAAAAAAATAAGGTCGGATTTTTAATGCCGCCACCCCCTAGGGTTGTTCTATATCGAAAAAAATATACCCATATTTTTTTTATTTTGAAACAAAAAAAAATAGGGAGCGCTCAAAGCTCTCAAAGTTTTCCATGTATTTTATATGGGGCAAAAACAACTTTTCGTAGAAATAGTGTAGAATTCTTGAAAATCAACAGTTTTCGATCGGAAAACTTTTCTTATCATCAGGAGATTCCCAGTAATAAAACGCAATTGTCTCTTTAACCATTTTTCCATAGTAACTATATTTTATAGGTCCTCCAAAACCCCTAGAAAATGCAATGGAAAAATCTTTAATCATAAAGAGTAGTTAAATAAACAATTGGATATTAATACTGGAAGTCTCCTGAAGAGAACCACAGTTTTCCGATTGAAAAATATTGATTTTTAAGAGTTTTATACCATTTCTACGAAAAATGGTTTTTTCTCCATATAAAATACATGAAGAACTTTGAGTGCTTTGAGCACCCCCTAAATATTTTTTGATTTCAAAAAAAAAAAAAAAGTAAGTGCGCCTGGGCCACACTGTAGAAGTGAAACTTACGTTACTTATCTATCTACACATACACACATTTGCTTTTGCTTAAGGTTATATTTTTTCGCTTTTTTTATCAATGTAGATACCTCTACCACTGTTCATTTTAATAACATTTATGTTATTCTGTTTTTCCATTATCTTAATTTTTATCATTATACTCTATCGATAACAAAATCGATTATAACGTCCATCAAAATACCGATACCAAAATTGATAACAAATTCGATAAAAATTTCAATAGCAACATCGATAATACCATTGATAGCTAAATCGATTAGAAAATCGATAAAAATATCGATAACAAAATCGATAAATATCGATAACAAAATCGATAAATATCGATAACAAAATTGATAAATATCGACAACAAAATCGATTTATATCGATAACAAAATCGATAAATGTCGATACCAAATTCGATAAACATCGATAACAAAATCCTATAATATCGATAACAAAATCGATAAGTATCGATAACAAAACCGGATAAATATCGATATTGAAATCAATAACAAAATTCATAAATATCGATAACAAAATCGATAAATATTGATAACAAAATCGATAAATATCGATAACAAAATCGATAAATATCGCTAACAAAGTCGATAAATATCGATAACAAAATCGACAAATATCGATAAAAAATCGATAAATATCGCTAACAAAGTCGATAGATATCGATAATTATCGATAACAATATCGATGAATTTCGATAACAAAATCGGTTAATATCGATAACAAATTGATAAATATCGATAACAAAACCGATAAATATCGATATCGATTATTTTATCGATAGGTCTCGAGAATCCCGAAAATCTCTAAAATCCAAAAATAGTTCTCAGATTGAGTCTCTGTGTCTCTCTCTATATCCTTTCCTCTTTAATTACCTCTTCATCTTTGCTTTTATCGATATCCTCATCCCCCTCTTTGTCTTCCTTCTATGTTCATCATTTTTTTCAGCTACATATTCCCCTTCGCATTTGTTCTTATATATATAAGTAAAGTGTTTAGATTTACCTTGGTTTTCATTTTTGCCTTTATTTTTACGCATATTTGTTTTTGTTGTTATTTTTACCATTGCCTTTATCCTATTCTTCATTTATGTACGTAGTCACCTTTACTTACATTCTTGTATTGGTCTTTTTCTAAGTGTTATTCTTTAACCTTTTGTTAGCAAATTTTTGTTAAATATATACCATATGCATACACATAAGAAGCACTTGTTTCAGCCCCAACCATTTCCGTTGCGCCATTTCTGTTGCATCATTTCCGTTGCATATACACAAGAAGTACTTGTTTCAGCCCCAATCATTTCCGTTGCACCATTTCCGTTGCATCACTTCCGTTGCATCATTTCCGTCCCAACCAGATCCGTGTGCAATTTCCGCTGAATTTGCCAATTTACTCCCAACCAACCAACGGCCGCTAAAGAAGTTTCACTTCAAAAAAAGGGTAAATTTTTTTCGACATAGAACAATCCTAGGGGGTGCCGGCATTAAAATTCCAACTTAATTTTTTTGGACCACTCTAATGTACATATGTATGTGGCCAAACTATTTTTATAAAAAGAGTAAAGAAATTGAAAAATATGGTAATCCAAATATTTGCGCATTCGCCATTTTGAAGGCATATGCACAGAAAGAGCCAAACATGAGCGCTTTCGACCCGTTTTCGATCTGATCAGCAACAAAAAAGCTGTACTCCACAAATTGTCTATGCAGCAACATTTAAACTGACCCATAGCGATAGAGATGCGGTTAATATTCCTAGAACTTATGAGTGCATTGAGGAAATAATAGATTGTGGGCGTGAAGTAAGCGCATGGCAGTAAAATAACAACTGTAGTGGAATTCAAATGCCATGTATGTATTCTAAAGCTCAGCTTCCGTGGTTTTTGCTGCGTAATATTTTTAGAAGCTTTGCAGTTATGTATCGATATTAAAGCGCAGATATCCAGTGAGCTTTTTTGCGCTAGCTGTTTTTAGCCTAAGCGTCTTCGCCTATTTAATTCACAAACACCCTTGGTAGTTTTATTTTTAGTCACTGTGGCATCTTTTTTGCGTCTACTTGTAGTTCTGGTGAACGTCTGCGGCAGAAATGCGAGCCTTTGCCATGCATTTACAAATTAAGTTGTATATTTTTTTTTTAAATACATATTTTTCTATTTTATCTGCATACTATGTATTAGCAAAAAAAGTCATTACCCAGCTTTACTTAAAATTGCTTTCGGAATGTTTTAATTGTGTGGAGTTGAGTCAACCGCTGCTACTTATGTACATACATATGTAAGTATTTTTGTTCATGGTAAGGTAAAATTTGAAAAGGTAAAAATTGCTTATTAATTTCAAAGGAAGTCCAAAAGGGTTGTTGAAATCTTACACCCCGCCATTTAAATACATATCTTTAATGATTATTTCGTATTAGGTTCTGATAACCGTGTAAAAGTTCATCCTAAACAAAAATAGGAATAAAAACAAAGCCGTACTCCATATAAAGAAAGAAAATTGCTGTTATTCCATTCTTTTGGTTTTTAATAACAATATTTTTTTTGGCGGGTTCCGAGTTGAATGCTTTCATGGCCAAGCCAAGGGATCCGCTGTATTTTAGTTCGTTGCACTATGTCATTTCGTTTAAAAGCTCATACAGCTCATCGTTCCATCGTCTGCGGTACTCGCCGTCGCCAATTCGTAAATACCCCTAAATCTTCCGCAAAATCCTTCTCAGGAATACTCCAAGGGCCACCTTATCGGGTATTGTCATTGTTCTTTTGTAAAATAATGTACCTGAGCTGTTCAGTTCTGCAGCTCTTATTATCTTCTCCAAGATCAGATTAAAGAAATCGTACGAAAGGGGGTCGCCCTGTCTGAAATTTTTTTTTGGAGTCATATCGGGTACGATTCTAGCCATTCCATTCATATATCTAATTCCCGAAGATAGCAGTTATGGGACTAATTCGTTTAGAATAAAGGGTTCCAGAAAATGTCTTACGCCGGAAGAATAGTACAGATTTTCGCGTGGAAGTGTAACACACAAGGCGAATTGCAAATGTACTTTGTTTTTGGTTTTTAGTGCGGAGATCTTGTGAGTGAAAGAAGAAGAAGCAAAACGAAACACAACCTAAACGAACAGCTCAGTTTGACCATCTTGAGGAAAAAATGCGATAAAAAACGCAAAACAGCAGCGCCTTGTATGAAATCGCCTTAGTAGCTCATTTAGTGGTTCGTTTGCCAAAATGAAACGTGAGTAATATATCGTTATTTAAATATATAAATTTATGAAGTAATTCAAACCTTTTAAAAATACCCTAAATTAATCGACATTAGCAAGGAAATCGAATGCAATTGGAAAAGAGAATTTGAGCCTACAGAATTTTTTATTTATGAAGTACGTATTTCAAAGCAATATTGGGCGTTAATAAATTAATTTTTTAATCATCTTGTTAATTGATTAAAAAAGTAATTTCAATTGAAATTCTGGAATCAGGACCACTATGCATCCTGCATAAAAAACTTGTTAACTTTGTGAAATATGGTAGCTGTATACAATAGCGAAAAAGTAATACCACTGGTCAACAGTGATTTGCGGGGAATCTGCAATTCTTTTCCATCCTAGAACCTCATACTTATTACATGAAAACAAAAGTATAGGAGTGAAAGTATCATTATTACTTATTGTTTTCACACGAATGCTCTTGCTTTCGTCGACATTTGGTCTTGCGATCCTTTTCAGGAACGGTCGCTTTAATCGCGCTTCCCATCGAGCGAGTTCATGCAAAAAGTGCAAGTACTCAGTTGCTGTTATAAATGGAACTATATTAAATAAAGACAATTGCAAGATGGCGACAATAATAGTTGCTGTCCTCCAGACATTTGTAGTTAGGCTATGACGAAAATCGCTTTGTTGCCAACTAAGAGTTTGATAATGGCAAGAAGCGATAAGAGAAAAAGGAGATGCAATGAAAGAACAATGACTGTGTAGCCTAATTTAATTTTATGCATTTCAACAATAAAAACTATTCTAACAAATTGCAACACTCAGCGTTGACGTCGACGTGAAATGCCACCACAAAGGCCGTAAAAGGGTAGTGTGGTATTGCTAGTGTTTCACTGTCAGCAGTGGCAGTATATAGACCATGGTTGCCAACTTGGTGCTTTAAGCACTAGATTTAGTACTTTTCGAAAATTAAAACGCCACAAAAAGTTATTTAGTGCCTACTGCTTTTTTTCTCAACTAAAATTCCTCCGAGATAGGTAAAACCTGAAATATTTAAAGCTGAGGCGGCACTGAATTTACAAGAACTACAAATTTAATTGCACTAAAATATAACCATGACTGATAAAAAGCTGAAGTTACAAACCCGTCTTGTTGAATTCTATTCGCGTAAGTTAAGTATTTCTTTTTTTCTTTTCTAATTATTTGTACAAGTTTTCTTTTTGATTTACAAACAGCAAAAATTACTTAATTCTGAAATTTCATATCTACAAAGTTAAAAATAAACAAAGTGCAGTAAAACTATAAACCCTGCAATACTATAGTTTTATTACACTTTGTTCGTTTTTAACTTTGTAATTATGGAAATTAAGAATTAAGTGATTTTTGCTGTTTGTAATTAAAAAAGAAAATTTTCTTATTTCAAATATTTTTCTTGAGCTGAAAACAACATAACTTCATTTGGAATTTTAGATTAAACCTCTTTTAAATAAATTTATATATATTGTTAACTACAATTGGCGATCCTACCAGGAGATGTTACGTACTGTAAGCAAGCAATCAGCAACAAAAATATTTCAGCAGTTTATTTTAAAAATATATATATATTCGCAAACGCTAAGAAGTTGGTTTTCTTCCTCACCATGTCACCAAAAAGCCAGGAGTTACCCGTGTGCTAACAGGATAATCGTATCAGCTTGTGAAATTCCATCCTATTGTTTTACTAGTGCAAGGAGTTCAACCGTTGAAACTGAAATAAAACTATAAACCCTACACTCGGCATCGACTTTTGAAATTTAGTCTGAAAATATAAACATAAACATGTCAAAATTAAAACACACTGCAGTATATGAGATTGCACACAACCAAAGCGACGACGAATTTCGCCTAATTTGGCCACTGCCGAAGTAGCAGAATGGAAAAATTTAGGGACTCACATTTTCGCTTGTTTGTTTTTATATTTTTTATTTATCATTCAGCAGATTTGAATCTCGTTTCGGTTGTGTTTTACCGGGCGAAATGTTGCGGTGAATACTACCCGACGGCATAACTCCATGCGTCGAAATTCGCTCAGCGATTTGGTTATATTTACACTTTAAATTTATTTTTCAAATTAATTTTTATACCGAAACACTGTAAAATGCCTCGTTGCATTACGGCCGTGACATGCGACTGAATGCTGCAGAATGCAGAAAAGTGTAAAATTCCAATGCCATCAGCATGGAAATTACTAAAAGCAAGAATTTTCACAATGAGTATGAGTATGCATGCGCTCTTATTAAAACATTGCGAGTAGGAATTGGAAATTCGCATTTTTATGGTCGCACATATTGTTATGTTCATTTTAATTTTTTCTCTTATTTTTTTGTAGTAAACTAAATTTAAACATAAAACAAGAAGAAAATTTAAGTCAGTAGATATTCATTAAATCACGAAATCGTATTCCACCGAGAGCCTAATTAGAAAAAGTAGTTGAAAAAACTTGTAATTAGTTGATTTTTAACATGGTACCTCTGTGAGTAAATGTGTGTGAACAACTAAAACATCTGGCGAGATATGCATCGCAAATTCAGTTGTTTAGATGTTTTTTTTTTTGTGAAAGCAATAAAAACCTACAAATCTTGCAAGCAAGTGCTGTTGCTGAGTGGTAAAGGTGCTCTCCTGGCCTTGAAGATTTATTTTTGTTTAATTAAGAGCTTTTTTTCATCTGTGTAGGGTGATTTGAAATTTGATGAAATTGAAAACCTATAGTGTAGCGAGACCTCTCTTCACTCAGAAAAGCTGCTCGGCCTTAGATTAAATATGGCACTCGGATTGCTTATAGCTCTGACTAACATTTGGAATATTTTTTAGATTTTTGATGTTCAATTTTGGGCGTTTCAACGCCATGTGAATTCACTAGTTCTCTATTAAAAGGAGACTTAGTTCTTGATATATAGTTTGTTTCTAGTGTCTAGTCGAATTTCATACTGCATATCTCAGTCAGTGTTTACAGCAAAATTGTTCTCCAGCAGCCACTATCCAATTCCCATGTAGAATTCCTCGGTGATTCCGAAAATCGAGATAATTTTTTTTTCTATGGATAACTTTTCGAGATATTTGCAATTCACCGTTATTCAGCTTTAAAAAATAGTGGTTTCACTTAATCACGTATATCTTACGAACGAATTGAATAATCGTAATACGGGATACGGGAAATGAAATCAAATAAAAATTTTCCGTAAACCGCGTGTACCTCACTTATCGATAGCCCTGATAGTTTCTGAGAAATTCATTAATCATTTCTGACGCCTCTTGTTTTCGATGCAAACACTCTACTTACTCAGGTGTACGTGGCGTATGAGTAACACTCTTTTCTACTCATATTTCATACAAGCAAGTAAGAAACATTAAATACCCGGCGCAAGTATTAAATAAATGTTTTTTCACCTTTCCGAAACTTATCGCTAGATGGTAAGCCGGGGTGTATCAATTTTGAGAAAATTAGCGTCCTTAAATTTCGAAATACTGCAGTTTTAAGCATTTCTGAAATTTACCGTTATATGAAAAGCGGCCGTAATTTTAGTCCGATTTCAATAATTTTCAACGTTTTGCTTTTATGTGGCAAGCACAATAAAAATACCGGGTTTGGTAAAAATTGGTAAAACGGTTACCGATATACATATATGTGATCATAAGTGGGCGGTGCCACGCCCATTTTCCAAAATTTTACCATAAACGTATTTCTTGGTAAAGAATTGTTGAAAACGTTAATTTTGAATAAATTAGCTTTAATATTTACTGCTTTATCGAAGATTTTGTATTTCTCTAAATTACCGTTATATGGGATGTGGGCGTGGTTATTGTCCAATTTTCGGCCATTTGGTACGGTGTACCAAGGCCAACAACTTTGCCAAGTTTGGATGAAATCGGTGCAGCGGTTGCCAAGATATACACATGTATATCTTATTTCTCGCCTAAAAATTGTTGTAAATATCAATTTTGAGTGAATAATCTTCAGTAGTTACTAAAATATCGCAGGTTTAGTATTTCTGAAAATTACCGTTATATGGGAGGTAGGCGTGGTTATTGTCCGATTTTGCCCATTTTCAATACCATCGGTCCTACGCCCGAAAGAAGTACACGTACCGAGTTTCATTAAGATATATTAATTTTTACTCGAGTTATCGTGTCCACAGACGGACGGACAGACGGACGGACGGACGGACGGACGGACAGACAGTCACCGCTTAATCGATTTCTCTATTCATTCTGAACATTTATGTATACATTTGTCTATATCTATCTCGATTCGTTTTGGATGTTACAAACAACCGTTATGTGAACAAAATTATTATACCCTTGTGCACAAATGCGCTCGGGTATAAAAATCCATGTACATTTTCATTTGATCAATCATTATTTTCTTATTTATCTGTCAATTTTCTTCACTAGTAGCTTCGTTTCTTTTTCTAAAGGAACAGGCTTTAACACAAGTGCAAAATATTTACACAGAACTGAGAATAGACATAGACCGTTTTGCAGTATCACCGACGATATGTGTGCATTAGAGTGGTCCAAAAATGCATGTGAAAAAGTAAATTTGGAATTTCGATACCGCCATCCCCGAGGATTGTTCTATGCCGGAAAAATATACTCCTATTTTTTATTTTGAAATATAAAGAACTTGGGAGTGCTCACAGCGCTCAAATTTTTCCATGTATTTTATATGGGGGAAAAACAACTTTTCATAGAAATAGTGTAGAATTCTTGAAAATCAATATTTTTAGATCAAAAAACTCTGGTTCTCTTCAGGATACTTCGAGTATTAATATCCAATTATTCCTTTAACCATTTTTTCATAGCAACTATATTTCATAGGTCCGCCAACACCCCCAGAAAATGCAACGAGGGGACCAATAAAAAATCTTTAATATTAAAAAGTCGTTAAATAAACAATTGAGTATTAATACTCGAAGTATCCTGAAGAGAACCAGATTTTTCCGAAGGAAAAATATCGATTTTCAAGAATTCCATACCATTTCTACGAAAAGTAGGTTATTTCCCCATATACTCGTAAAATAAATGGAAAAATTTCAGCGCTTTGAGCACTCCCTAAATATTTTTTGATGTCGGATTAAAATATAGGGGGATCTTTTATTTTTTTATAGAATCCTATGGGGAGGAGGGGGGTTGGTTGGGGTTTGTGAGCGGCATTAAAACTCCGACTAATTTTTTTTTTACCACTCTAGCATGCATGTGCATACGTATGATATCACGGGGCACTGCTGGCAAAAAGATATTCGATTAAAGTGACACTGACAGTGACAGCGGAAGTTGTTGCAAAAGTGGCGCTACATTACATTACATTGCATATTAAGGTCAAATGGCCCAGTAAAAGTTTGTTTTTAGTTTGGGTTTTCCAGGTTGCACTAGGATCCTTGGATCAAATTTATGCTAAACAAATATTTAAAAATTTTGAAATAAGCCGTCATCGATTCGCCACTTCGCTGCTTGCTATGTTTGAGTTCCGGTCGCTTAAATAAGAATTTTGCATGTGAAAGCAACAACAAAGTTAGCTAGCACTGATAGACGATAGCGAGTTTGGTTGTACCTCATTGAGTTCGTTCGTTTCGCCAGTCGCTAACTGTTGGCGAATCGATGACGGCCATATTTTCCTAAACTTTTAGTGGAGGTTCATCAAATTTTGTTGATAAGAATCCAATGGTTTACATACTGTGTCTGAAAAATGCGTTATTTAATTTAACCGTAAATAGAGTTAATTTTGAAAATGTTAACAGTTTTGACTATTTTGAAATATGAACTGTAAATTTAAAGGTGATATAAATTTTGCTTCATTCCTGGTTTCAAGTCGCGATTTGTAAGTTAAAAAGCGTTTTCTTAGTAACCAGTATGAGAAAACCAACCTGTTTCACAAAAAAAAAAAAACAATTACAAGTAATTTTAAAACACGCATTTACATTCTTATGGTATACCGTTAGTATGTGTTTGTTTAAATTAAACGGAGTATCAAGATTAAAATTTAACGTTAATGGGGTTAAATTACAATAATTTTTCTATTTTATGTAATTCTTAAAGTTTTGTGCCAAACTTTTTTTTTAATTTGTTAGCTCCCAATAATTGTGCACAGTAAAAGTATTTGTTTGACCTATAGTGCATGGCCAGCATTACCTCAACCACTGCTAAATACCCAATCGACGTTATTCTGGTGGCACCAATTTATGCGTGTAACCACAATACCAGTGACATCCAAAATATTGTGGAAAAAAATTTAATTGAATATACATATAACCAACAAATGTATGTGAACAAGTGAATACATGCGTTCACCCGTTACACCATTCACAAAAAAATATATATTGAAACATTTTTAGCTTGTGACTGAAAGGAAAATAAATGCGTTGTGAAAATGGTGACAGATAATATATATCGACTTTCTGCCATCATATTTGCAGTAGCCATTGCAACAACTTCTAGTACTCACACCAATCAATTTCCTTTGTCCCGTTTGCTCTAGCACTCCGCACGGCTAATTCAAGTAATTCAGTGTTGATTTTCAAGTGCTACATGGTTTAAAGTTTATTCACATAAAAAGGCTATTATAGTAGCCTCATAAAAAGTCCAATGGTGCCAAGCCGACTGATATCGGCGGCCAAATGTCATCGCCTGCATGGAAAATTGTGGTTTGTAGCAATAATGCGTGCCCACGTTACTGTGAGTGAGCAGATCCTTCAAGTTTTTATGGCCTAGGTCTTTTGGGATAGATGTGTATATATATCCATATGCAAAATATACCATAATGCACCATAAGATATCTTTACAGAAACGTTTTAAAACGCTTTTGCATTATTGCTACTTAAATTCCTTGCTAACGATTTTTTTCGCAAATACTAAACTAGCGTAAAACGCTTTTAAGATCAAACAAGCTTTCTAATTTAATGTTTTTGCACAGCAATATGTAAGTTTTTGTTGTGTATGTAGGATGTATGATAATAAAAATAATTGAACTTTGTTTTAAATAAAATTCGTCAATTGAACTAAATAAACAATATGAACTAAAGAACTAGTTTACTAAAGTGAACAAACTACAACTGAACTCAGCCCAACTCTAGTATAGATATTACAAATATCAGAAGAAATAAATTAATGGGGTGCCCATTTTCTTGGATGGAATTTTTCCCCCATGAAAAAATTGGACCACTTTAGTGTGTATAGGTCTTCAACTAAAAAAGCTGTTCACTATTTTTAAGCGCGTAGCATTGTTAATCGAATTAAGAGAAAAACATAACTTTATCGAAAACATCTGTCTGTCTATGTAAAAGTTAACGGAAAAAACAGGTTATATATAAAAAAAATACAAGAACAAGGACGATGACGATGACGCACAAAGATGAGAAAGTTTTGGGGACTTTCGTGATAACTATTCTACGCAACATACTTTTATGGCTCAGTTCCCGTGATCGATAGCAAAGAAAATGAAATCAAGAACCGCGCGAGCTCTATAATGACATGGGCAGAAGTAGTCAACCCTTTCGCGGACACGTCGGCATAAACCGACAAAACAAGTCGGTATAAAAAACACGTTGTAGGTAGGCTACGGTAATTTTATTAGTTTAATATGTAGTAAAATATTTTTGTGTCCCAACAGAAACATTCAAATTTAACTTGTTACCCAATTTTAGGTTTTTATATACTATTTTCTCTAGTTGTAACGAAAATTTAAATATCTACTCCAGAACTCCAAATATCAGTATTTTCTGTTCTGTGAACGTTTTCCAAAAATTTGGTGTACGCGAAAGGGTTAAGCGTTTAAGAATACAAAGATTTCTCTGGCCTTGGCATGTCGAATGCAAAGGAGTATACGCAATTCTCGAATCTTTTTAATCTCGGTCAAAGTCGACAAGCGGTGGTAGGGTTAAATGAGAAGTAAAATGGGTGAAATGGAAACTAGAAGCCATTATTCAGAGCTTTTGGACATATCTAACGTTATTTGTGAAGCAAAAATTAGCATATTTGATGAAGATTGGGACCTTTGTCAATACAGGTACAATACCATAATTTGCATGGAATCGTTTAAAATTGCTTTCTCATCCAGCATTTCCTCCAGATTTAGCCACTGTGGCATTTTCCTGTATACAAAACGGAGCACGATGCTGTTAGCAGAGCAATAGGGAGGCCTAGCCTGCGGTGAAAATACCAGATGATACTTCATCCGTCATTTCCAATTTTCGTCAGTTGGCGCAGAAGAGAAAAGACTGGTGCTGATGCTTTATTGGTCTCGACCACAATCGCTTAGGTGGTTATAGCACTAATCAAGAAGACTATGATTTTTTGGGTGAAATGATGAAGTCATCCCTTCACATTCAAAACAATCGAAACAAAAATACTAAGGGCTTTCAATAAGAGCTTCCCTCTAAAATATCCAGAGCGAAAAATGTCAAATCAAGAAAGCAATCGCAGCACGAATGTCGGGGCGTGTCTGGGATCAAGTTAAATTTTTTATTCAGCCAGTGTTGTTTGGTGTAAATTTTGCCTACAGAAAGAAAGTATTTTCTCCTCAAAAAGTAAAAAAGAAGGCATTCTTATTGCATGCTTGACCCACTGAGTTGTTTTGTACATTTGTATGTACATATCGTCGTTTAAAGTGCAAAACCGCGTATCAACAAAATGCAAAACCACGTATGTGAAGTTGTAGAAATTATTTTCTAGAACGTAAAAACACTCATATTTCAAAGTGATTCTCTTTTTTATAAAGCAATCGCATTTCTGTATAGTATATTTCAGGACGAATGGATAAGGATTGAGCCAAGAGCTTGTGTGAGCCAATCCTATTTTTGGCAGTCAATGTCAGTTACGCGGTTTTGCAGAATGACGATACGCGGTTTTGTACTTTAAACGACGATATGCATGCGTCAGACGCAAGTGTATGTCAGTTATTATTATTATTGCCGTCAGTTTCCGTTATTACATACAAAATTTATTTATTTTTACTGAAATGAATTGCAAGCTGTTTAAAATTGCTTTTTTAATTTCGAACGCTTCCTGGATATGATAGATGCAACGTCACGCTTTTAAGCACAAACATATGTGAACATGAAGACATACGTACATATGTACTCCTATAAATGTACAAACTTATAACACATTTTTACGTGTAAGCAAATATAAGTGATTTTGCCTTCCACATTGCAAATAAATATTCCTCAAAGGATATTGCTGGAAGATTAAATGATCAAACATTTAAAAGTAAAAGATATTATTGCAAGATTTTTTTTCGCTTTAAAAAGGCCGAAATCAGCTGTTAAAATTGTAAAAAAAAGCTCTACTTTGGGCATACATTTTGTAAGGATTTATAATTAAATACAACTTACAACTGTAAAAACACAGATTCCAGAGATTCATAAAAGTGTTTCAATGCAATTTTTCTAGTACACTTAGGCCCACTTGTTTTTATGCCGCAATGCTGAATTTGGTATCCCCGCGAAACTAATACGGCTGTGTAAATTGACGTTGATCAATACCACCAAATTAGACGACTTCGTTTATTTGGGAACCAGCATTAACACCAACAAAAATTTCAGCCTTTAAGCACAACGGAGAATCACTCTTGCCAACAAGTGCTACTTTGGACTGAGAAGGCAATCGAGAAGTAAAGTCCTCTGTCGTCGTACAAAGATCACACTCTATAAGTCACTCATCATGCCTGTGCTTGTGTATGGTGCGGAGGCATGGACAATGAAAGCTAGAGTTGGATTTTTTAGCTAACTTTAAAGATTAGTTCACTTCTAGTTCATTCAGCTCAATGAACTAGCTCTTCTGAGTCTTAGTTCGTTTATCTTATTGAACTACAGCTCACCTAATCACTAGTTCAGTAGTAAGAGCTGAGATACAGAACAGCAAAAATGTAAACAAAAGATTGAATTAATCTGTAACATAAAAACACAAATTTTTTTTCTACATGTCGATGGTCCTCTGCAATAACGACACAATTCAGTCTTCTTCATTCATTCGTTTTTCTCCAAAATCACGAAAGGATATTTGGCTTCTATGAGAGCCACCAACAGTACTTATGGAAATTCGGCACTGCCTGCCATTAATTTTACCTTCTTCAATTTGGCCTTCGAAATTCGAATCGCCTCTTGCAAACACCGTATATTAGAAGAAATCGAGCCATAACCGCGAAAGGAAGTAAGCATCAAATATTTTTTTATGGCGTATCTTTTATTAAAATTATATAATTCTCCCATAAACAAATAATTTGTACATATACATCAACCATAAATCGTGCCGCAAAGAATTTACAAGGTAAGAAAACAAAACAATAACAGAAAAACAGCTCAAAGTGGACCATAAATTCTGTACTTTTACGCGGTCTGACGTACGCAACTTTGGTATATACGTACATACAAATATTTATTTTTAATAACAATCAGAGGTTATATTCGATGTAAATAAGCTGGATTCAATAAAATAATGAAAGCAATAATTAAAGTGGAGCCTCATTGATGTGATTGAATTCTTCCCCTTTTTCTCCTGCTTCCAAAAACATCTCTGTGGGAAGGAGTATCAAATTTAAAAAAAAAGATACTTGCAAAACCTTTAATAGTTGAATCATGAGCAAACCTGTATTTATAGACATCCCCAGGACTACAATGATTTAATATAGCCAAGTAATTTTTTCTGCTGACATGTGATATTCGATAACCTTGCGAAAGGCTTACAAGGCAATACGTTTTTTTAGTATTCAAATGCCAAGAAATTCGATGAAGCTCAAAAAGTCTACATACTCTTATATGACATATCCATTTACATAAAAATAATTTATGCAAGATCATTCGACAACATTAGCAAGTCTTAAAACCACATTTCTCGTGGCATTGGAGCAAAGCCACCAACAAAAGTCTCACACAAGCAACAATGTTTCGAGCTTCAGTCTTACAAAAACGTTACATTTGTATGTAGTTAAGTAAAACGACTAACACGCACTTGAATGAGTAATTGATTTGTGTGTACAGCGAAGCATACCGTTATGCACGCACATACATATGTATGTATGTATACATAAATGCACTAAAGGATGCTTGTCTTCACAGATATCACCTTGTTTCAAAAGGAGTACTCAAACATGTATATTTTTATTTGACAAATTAACTCTGAATATATATGTATGTATGTAGATACTTATGTTCATACATATAAAAGACTGCTGGGTGTTTAATTATGCAAGAAACCAGATGCTACACTGCTGTTGACTTGACACCTTTTTACCGATTTTTATGTTCTGCATACTCCATCTTCAACAGCAACATAATAAATTATTCAATTTGTAAAACATTGGAAGCCAGGCATCGATAAAGCGTTGACAGACGGCAGCATTGATCCGGATTAACGGCGCAGTTGATCTGGTTAAAATTATGACTTGACTGACTGCAGTAATGCGGATTAACGAGCCACAAGGTCGTGGATTCGAGCCCCACAGCCAGTAGAATGTTCATTTATTTCTTTTTTATTCATTCATTTATTAGCTCTATATTTTTTAGCATTTAATAAAATTAAAAAAAGGAACAGTCCAGCGCCTTCGTCTTGGTCTGCAGGCTGTATCGGAGATACAGCCGCTATGTTTAAACGTAGAATACGTGGTATGGTTAAGAGCATATCCAAGTCAAAAACGAAATCACACACTAAGAATAGAAACAGATCCACATTAACTGCAATCAACATATGTACGTATGTATGTATTTACATATGTACACACGCTGCGATTAGGTTATAAATAGCGCGCCTCTGTTTATCAAAAGCCGCATTACATACGCATACATACTTTTTGTCTCCTTCCCACACTTCCAACATATGCACGTGTTTGCAAAATGATGACGAGGTGATTTTGTATGGAAAATCATTTATGCCCATATATTTGAATAAAATAAACATATATAGAAGATATCAACCAATACTTCCCATATACCAAACGAAAGGAAAACTCTTGAATTTTTGATTAAAGAAAACAAAAACAAAATCATTCGAGCGGTTTTCGAGCATTTTGGTAATGAAAAAAATTTGCAAATTTTTTCAACAATTTTTTGTCTTAAAATGCTCAATATTTGTTAAATTTATATAAAATTTGTACCCGATAATATTTCTACTGCTCCAAAGAACCTATATCCCGAAAATGAAAGTTATATATGCCAACAATAAGTTGCTAGAGCAGTTTAAAGGCTCAAAATTGACCCCAAAATAAGGCAATGTTTACCGTTGTTTTTACGACAGAAACCGAATTGGTTATTTACAAAAATGAATCTGTCGATAGGTTTGGAATTTTATCTTTGAAACGCCACACTTTTCTTTGAAATCGCTTTATTAGTTCTCGTGCAATAAGCGTTTTTGTGAAGCTCTAAAAATTACAACTACAACATTTGAACATAGCCCCCATACCTTAAGGTAAGACGTATTCTACGTCAAAAAATTTCATTTAACCAACAGTAAAATAAAAAATGTGATATAAAATAAAGCAAATGAAAGTAAAATTAAATATGTAAATCAAACCAAAAAAAAAAAATAAAAAAATATAAAATAAATATCAAAAACAAAAAAATTTTTGCTTATCGCTCCAAACGAGGATCGAGTCTAGCACCTACAGACTTGCAGCACGCAACTCTCGCCACTCGGCTACCACGGACACCAAACCCGCTTGCTTTGTTTGCTTACTTGTACAAAAGACAACAGTTTTTACCAGTGTTGTCATCGAAAATTCCCTTGATCCGAGTTATTTCCCAAAAATATCGTGCATTTATCGGCTGCTTATGCGCATTTGAAAGAGTAAAATGCATGAGTTAATGCAAATAAAGGCTGTTAATGCAGATAAGCGAGCCTCGTATAAGACAAGAGGGCGATCGTATCTTTCCCTATTCTTTAAATAAAATAAAGTATGGTTAGTTAGTAAACGAAAACTTAAATTTGGCGATATATTATAGCCATGTAAGTATCAATTTCAATCAATTCTGTACCAATTCCGATTTTGAAACGAATTTTTGATATTATTTATGCATCTACGGGGCTGAAACTTTAACGCATTGCAATAGTTTACTTAACATATATATTTAATCAACTAAAATTTTACCCTTTTACTATCTTTTTTACTAAAGTGGTGAATATCTAAAAACCTGGCGTGGAACTTGTCCCACCAAGACCATATTGTCACTACACACGAATAAAGGAGCGAGCGCAAAAGTTTACCGCATGAAAAAACTTCAGCTAAGAAAGGTTCTTAACATAGTTGACGACGAGGAATGACGCGTAAACTTGCTTTCGCGGTCAACTCTGTTTGCGGGTGTAACAGTATGTAAATTTGCCAAAGAGTTTTTGGGGAATGATGCTGAAGTGATAGTCCTTAACCAGCTATAAATCTATGTTAACGTATCTTTCTTCGTCGTAGTTTTTCTTATGCGCCATTTTTAGTAAAACTTTTTTACGCGTCTTTTTTCGCCATCAAAATACTTGCGCGCCTTTATTCGAGTCTAGTGACGATATCTGGACACTATATGAATTCTAAAATAAAATACCGAAGAAGGTTCCTCAAAAACCTTCTAGGCTCGCAAATACGACTTTGTTTCGAGTTCACCCAGACGAATTTACCCGACCGGCGTTAAATCGACTTCGATTCGATGACAAAATCAAGTCGGAAATGTTTGAGGGGACCGCCGGGCAAGTCCACGCACTAAGCGAACGCCGCAAATAACCAAACCTGTCAAGCAAATAATTCAGTAAAATCCACTACGAAAACAGGAAATCATGGCCCGTAATCGTGCATGAGTCGAATTTTTTAGGAAAGTCTTCAGACGTGGGGCTTTCAAAAGCCATACCGGGAGTTTGTTGACTACAGCTTCGAAACAAATAGGATGAAGAAAAGCAAACACCTTTTAGTGAAGCACACTGATAACCTGCAGGAAAAATTTAACAAGCCCATTCATGGGATTTAAAGGATCCTCACCTAGCTCAGGTCGTTGGGACACTGCTTGCATTTCTATGAACAAGGAGTCAAAACATTGGCGGAAGTTTACCAAGAAACCATTTGGAAAGCTGTTGCAAAGCCTTGTTTCGTAGCGAGTCTTCGACTTTCCTGGCTCCAAAACAATTTGGCAGTACTCATTTCCTCTAAAGAAGGGATCTCTGGCAGTCGTGATTTGGAACCGCTTTATTACCAATCGTGGACAGTTTTAGAGGATATGGTTTGTCACAAAAGATACCCCAATATTAATTCTCTTAAGACATCTTTGATTCGTGCTGTGCCAATTTTCCAATGAACGAGGCGCGTTTGCCTACTAAAGAGAGATCTTGGCGTTTTTTATATGTGTACATATATTTTTTTTTAACTTATACTCGTCACAAGTTGAAGTACAGTCTAGTTTTTGCAATAAATTGTTTTAAATATTCAACATCACCAGCAAAGGAAGAGCACGTATTTTTGCTGAAGTTCCGTACATTTTACGCCAATGTCAGCCTATAGCTTTCTGCATATTCTTATTACCAACTTTTACCGAGTAGGTGTGGACATACTTTTGTTTATGTTACGCTAAGTTGAAAATATTGCCAGATGAGTAATCCTACTGTTGAAAGTTGTAGGTTCGAATGTTAAACAGTTAAATTTTGAAGAGCAAATTTTGCCAAATTGAAGTCGAGTTTGGATTTGTTTTTATTTGGATATATTTTTGGTATAATTTTACAGTATTTGTTCACCACATATGTAGTTGATTGTTTATGTTACTTAAGGAAGGAACACGGACTGAGTACTTAGAAGCATTTTTGTATCACAATTCGTCGATTAAAAAGTATTAACGAAAAATCTCTCTGTATAGCATTTGCTACTTGCGCCATGACACTTCCCAGTCAGCACTATTCAATCAGATGTTGCAATTTAAAAACTCTGCCGAAAATAATCACCAAAGTTAAGGAATTTAAATAAACCTAACGGAGGTTCGAGGGAAGCAGAAAATATCACAATCACTAAGTGTCTGTGAAAGAAGGTGGCGGGTATATCTGTCAGGCATCATTCTCCACCTATCTATGTATATTCTTTCTAGATGCTGGCTTGGTGTAAAAAATCAGTTACACCATTTCATGTTACATAAAACAAGAATCAGTACAAGTTGATATACGGACGCAACGACAAGGCAAGACAAGTGAAGGCAGCCAGCAGGGCAAATCGCCAGACATATAGTGACGGGTAGACGAAAAGCCAGCTGTGTGGTGGCGTGTGGTAGAACAAATGCCCCTAAATGAGAAATTACTTGACAGCCGCAAAGCAAAGGTTACATAGTAGGAAGTTGTTTGTGTTAGAATAGAAGTGTGAAAATGTTGTCGTTTTTTGTTGTTGCTCATTGCTGGCAACCGCACATACAGAAATACCATCGCTATATGAAAGTATAAGGCCATAAACGTACATATATTTACACATATCTGTGTGAATGTATTTACAATTTAAATGCCGCTATAACACAGATGGATATCCATAGATATGCATGAGCCTACACAAATACAATGAAAAATAGTCCAAAAATGACTGTATGTAGTATATCTTAAAATAAAGCCTCCGACTCTGAGTGCCATAGAAACTTTCACTTTAAAAGTGCACAAATAAGTATACATATTTACGCACTGACATTTCAAATTTACGTGCATACATGTGGCAGTATTTGTTCTTTCTCGTCGTCTCTACTACATGTAAATATGTTTCATACGCCTTATTTTAAATATCCTACATGGCGTATGAGTAACATTTTGCAAGTTAAATTTTTTCATTCGCAATACAAACTTAAAACGAAAATATCTTGAGGAAATGGCCTGGTATAGAAATACGGCAAACAGATCCACAATCCACGACCCAAAATTAAATTGACGCGTCTCGGTGTTTTTTGTGTCGTTTGAGCGTCTCCATAGTGTAATTAGAAGTAGCTTATGTAAATTTATCAGTCGTTGATAAAAAACAATATAAGATCATAGTGAATTGTATGTGGAAACACGTTATGAAAATGCATATATGTAAATCTGTAATGTGAAAAGAATTTTAACCAGTTTTGCTTATTTCTATTTGTTTAATGTTTACAAAAAGGCGAATGAGAGAAATAGAAAGGGTGTCGTGTTTGAGTAGCCGAACTGTGCGGTCGAATAGCAGCAAATGAATTGAAATTAGTTAAAGTATTTTTAGTTTTGATTTATATTTGATTTAATCTTTAAATAAATACTATTAGTGTTAATATTAAAACTAAACCACTCAAGCTATTTTCCTGAAATTTGTTTTATAATAAAGTCTAGTTAATTATATAATAATTAACAATATAAACAAAAATCCAATTTTTTTTCCGACGGTATTATTATCATCTTCTATTGAAAGCGAATCGTCGAAAATTTTAAAAATCAACGGTATTTTGGAAACACTCTAAACTAGAAAATTGTCGTTGGTAAACTTTATTGAATTATTCTGATTTGTATACAAAGTTAAATACTTAGATTTAGATGGTTTTTGTTACGCATAAAATTTTTGTCTCGGGTGTACAACAGGTTCACATAGTTCCAGGAATTTCTTTATTTTATTG
>NW_023458557.1:69151469-69165588 GCF_013731165.1 Rhagoletis pomonella
GATCACTCTTCCCCATAAAGATTGGCGCTTAATGCATGGCGCACTGCTTGTTGCTAGGTGGCACTGATATATTTTCTGGTGTTTTATGGTTTCTCAGTTCACCAAAATCCTTTGCATGATATTTGAGTTTTTACTTATTTCTGTCGCTGACATAAATTTGTGGTAAACGCCTATTGCGTTCATTACGGAAATATGTATATAAATACCTACAGTAACACTTTAAAATCGTCAGGATTTTTAAGTAAGAGATTTTTGATTTAGATAAGGTGCACTCCCATGAACTTGATTAGAGACACTTGTTGATCGTCAGTATTGAAAGTTTTCCTTTCGTTGGCAATGTTCTTTTTTTATTAAAGGGCCATTCACATACAACTTTCCTCGCTTTGCTTGACAGTTCAAACTTTGACAACAAAGCATGAAACGCAAAAGGTATGCTACAATAAACGCTTTGACTGCTTTTGCGTTCTCCTTTTCCTCCATATTTTTTATCTGTAAAATAGATAGCAATATAATAAAATGCATTAATAATAGCAATAAAAATTCCTATTTACCCAATTTTTGTCATTAAATGCAAATGCAAGCGCACGAGAAAAGATACATGTAGACAGCTGATTGCCAAAGCGGGCAAAAGTTGAGAGTTGCCCAAGATTTTGCTTCGTTTTGCTTTGCTTTGCTTCAAACACAGATCTTATATGTCAAAGCAAAGAACTATCAAGCAAAGCGAAGAAAGTTGCATGTGAATCAGCCTTAAGGGTGTCACACAATTCCTTCCATATAAAAAAATTTTCGGGCAGACTTTGTATGGCAGGAAATGCGTGACTTCGTCAACAAAAAAATAAAGAAAAATTTGAAGTAATTAGAGCGAGAAGAAAGATTTTGACACTGTCTTATTTGAAAATAAAGCGAGAAAGCTGTTTTACTACTTCACCCATATACATATGTAATACTCCTATATTGGCAGTAAGAGCTAGTATCGTCCAAAAACACTACAGTACAGATATATCAGTAAACACGTACGAAAGAAAAAGAACACATACGTTTTTAAATAAACATGTACACAACACATATACAACAAGTAAGAAAGTCTAAAGTTAAATACCCGGCGCAAGTATTAAATATACAGATGTTTTTCATCTTTCCGAAAGCTACCGCTACATGGTAAACCGGGGTGTATCAGTTCTGAGTAAATTAGCGTCCTTAAATTTCGAAATATTGAAGTTTAAAGCATTTCTGAAATTTACCGTTATATGAAAAGCGGCCGTAATTTTAGTCTGATTTCAATAATTTTCAACATTTTGCTTTGTGGATGTGGCAAGCACAATAACCATACCGAGTTTTGTACAAATTGGTTGAACGGTTACCGAGATACATATGTGTGATCATAAGTGGGCGGTGCTACGCCCATTTTCCAAAATTTTATCATAAACGTATTTCTTGGTAAATAATTGTTGCAAGCATCAATTTTGAATAAATTAGCTTCAATATTTAATGATTTATCGAAGATTTTGTATTTCTCTAAATTACCGTTATATGGGATGTGGGCGTGGTTATTGTCCGATTTTAAAAACTTTCGGCAGTTCGGCCAACAACTGCGCCAAGTTTGGAAGAAATTGGTGCAGCGGTTACCAAGATATTCACATGTAACCATAAGTGGCTACGCCTCTTTTCCGAAAATTTATAATATTGTTATTTTTCGTCTACAACTTATTGTAAATATCAATTTTGAGTGAATAATCTCCAGTAGTTACTAAAATATCGCAGTTTTCGTATTTCTGAAAATTACCGTTATATGGGAAGTGGGCGTGGTTACAGTCCGATTTCGCATTTTTGCTCGAGTTATCGTGTACACGGACGGACGGACAGACATGGCTTAATCGATTTCTCTTTTCATTCTGATCATTTATGTATACATTTGTCTATATCTATCTCGATTCGTTTTGGCTGTTACAAACAATCGCTATGTGAACAATGTTAATATACCCTTGTGCATAGGTGCACTCGGGTATAAAAACGGCACTAAAGTGCACAATACATTGACAAAAACGGTACTAGACTGTCTCGCTTTGATTTCGGAATGCTTACACATTGAGAAGTTAGCATACTGCCAATATAGAAGTATTACATATATGACTTCACCTGTTTATTGCGCCATTCAAAAATAGAAGGTAGCTTCATTTATTGACATTCATTGTTGTTGCCGACCACTGGACTTTTAACAAATTTATGACATTCACCTAAAATTATGTTACCAGATTCACTAGCAGCAAAATTTTTGTTTCTTGAAAGTAGAAGTTGGTGAAGTTGGATGAAAATATTAAAGGGGAAGTCTTGCAACTTGTAACTTTCTGGATTCTTGGAATTTTCTGATAAAGATGTGACGCTGCTAAAAAATATATATACATAGATACATATAACGTTCCACAGGATCTGAACCCACGACCCAAAAGTCGGCAGTCGTACTCTCAACCGTTAGGCTAGAACATCTATTGAGAGAAAGTACAATCTTCAACTCATTGCCCATTTTATTGCGAATAAAATCATGAAGAAATCTCTATGGAATTTTCTCCGTTTGTTTCGTCTGTTTTACCCCTTAGCCCAGAAACTTTTCATATAGACAATCTTCTTTTTTTTATGCGTCATATTTTTTTCTGTGTCCTCACTTACTGTTGTTTTTTACACTTTACAGCCTAAAAGAGTTTACCACTGATATGTACTTAACAAGGATTCTACGATTTAATTTGCCAACTTCAAATCCGTTCCACCATAATGAGCTACATAATAAAAATAAAAGTTCAGTTAATGTTTTTCGGTATTCGAAATATTAAAAAAAAAAATGAAGCAATCGTGAAAAATCACCATCTCCATTGAAAACCAGAAACCAGAAATCGAGGAAAATTAACATTAAAACTTTTTTTTTAACATCTTTTTTAATCTTTTGAGAGTTGAGCGCATCTTGTGTCCATGGAACTTTTTATTAAACAGGTAATTTTTCAGCAAAAACCACAACCGACTTCAATTCTTTTATACAAATTTAGGAGCAGCGTTAGTTGTTTCATGGTCCAATGATCGGATCTAAACCAATTTACGGGACGACCCTTGAGGTATCACCTTTCCTTAAAAAAGAAGAATTATGGAAATGGCTGATTTTAGCACGAGAAATCCAAAACTGATGGCCATTTCGATCTGTGACAGTAACTTTTTCCTACAGGGGTGAAAAACCAAGACCGTCGGAGACGGGCTCGCCGATATACTTTGACGTATTTTCAGCTTTCTCTTACACAATGTTGACCTACGAACCGGCAATCCCGTCTGCAGACGGTCCAAAATGCAAACTGGGTTTTTATATGTCGGCAAGCCGGTCTGTAGACGGTCTGTGTTCGAAAGCAATTTTCTCCATTTCGAATGGTGACATAACTCAAAAACTTATATCAAAATACGGTGCTTTTAACTACGAAATCCACCGAATTTTTTTATATCAAAAAATTTTTCAAAAGAAAAAATTTCTTTAATTACGAAATTACTAAATAGCAAGAAATAATTAATTTTAACCGTGTCCTTCACAATCTGTAATTCAACTACCGGTTAAAATAAAACGAATTGACATAACGGATTCAAATTTACTTCGCCGTAAGGGTACGATTTTTGTCTAAAGATCGTGCCTTACGAATATAGAAAAAAATTGTTATAGGGGCACTAAAAAGGTGTTTAGCTAACGACCGTCTGGAGTTATGCGGTTTCATACACAAAAAAGGAAAAAAATATTCCAAAGAACTGATGACCTCCCCCTTTTTTGAAGTCGGTTAAAAATGTTTGAGTTCTTTGTTAATTTTATGTAAATAAAGTGCAATTTATGAAACTTTAAAAAGTTTATTTATTTATTACATAAGTACTGTACATAAAAGTTGCATAAATTATTTTAAAGAGCCATATTGTCTTATGCGAATTTTCAATATTTTCTGTTATATATATTTGGAAGTATTAAACCCTCCCCAAAATATATTCTGCATACAAGCACTCTCTTGGTAAGGCCTAAAATAAACGAAGTAAATCTCCATCGTTTTCACTTATAGCAGAAGCTCGTTGAGGTCTATGTAGGTATATGTAACGATACTATACTAAGCAGATTAACCACAGCACAAGTAACCCGATGCCATGGCAATCAGCCTTTGCTGCAGCTCTGTTCACCAGCTTATTCACCAACTTGTTCCACATTTAACCATGGTTACCATGTAAATAATAAATACATATGCATGTTCGTATGTATCAAGGACAACCATTTGTGCTTGCTACTTGTATTTACTATATTCTCAGATACTTTGAACTCAAACCTTGTGTGAAGTGTCTGAGCATGTATGTACGCATGTTTTCAATTAAAAGTGTTCTTAAGAAAGTAAGTGGGCAGACTACTCCCAGCAATTAAGATGTTAATTACAAATGTGTGTAAGGATTATGTCGAAAAAGACTTTTAGTTTTGTTACTTGTCGGCTTTCGCTTGTTGGTTTGTTAGTTTCTGCAGCCAAATTCGGTCGGTTAGATAAAATAAGATGAAAGCCTGTGAGTGCGTTAAATATCCTTGTAATACGAACACATTATAACTTTTGAAAGGAAATTCATGCTGGTATGCTCTCTCGTCGGATGTCATAAATGCTTTATTCATGTTTCCAATTGTTCACTAAACGAACTCTTCGAATCATCGAAGTTCTTAGTTATCGAAATTTATCGAGTTGTCCATGCTTATTGAGTTATCGAACTATTCAAATTGATTATTGTTTATTGAGTTTTCGAAATATATAGACACAGAAACTTAGTTGTCGAAATTTACGAATAAGTAGTTATGGAGCTATAGATATTTATGGGATTATCGAAATTTGCCAAGTTAATGAAATTTATCAAGTTATCTATACTTATTGATTTAATGAAATTTGTCCATTTTTCGAATTGAATTTTTTGAAATTTTCAAAATCGATCGAATTATCGAAATTTCAAGAGAATATAAGTTCATCGAGTTATCACTGCTTATCGAATTTTATCGTCTTGACAGAGTGCAACGAGTTATAGAAATTTGTCGACAGCTTTTGAAAAATATGGCGCTACCAAATTAGCGGAGTTATGAAAATTGATATAGGTATACAATGATTATCGAGTTATCGACCCTAGGAAGGCAAAGTTATCGAAAATGATCGAATTTATTCAAATTATGGATTTTTTTTAGTTATCGTTAGATTTTTTTTTGTTTTATTAAAAAGATTTTCCCTCTGGAAACAAGAGGAATATCTTCTTAGCAAAATACCGTAGAGATATCTTATTAGCTTAGTTCCATTTCATTATGTGCTTTTTTCTCTGTGTACCTACCACCTGAGTAGGGTTGCCAGACGTACTGCTTTTGGGAGTAAACGTACTCCTTTTTTATTACAATTTACTACCTTGTACTCCCAAAAAAAAATAACTGGAAATGTACTCCTTTATTAGTTTTGTACTTCTTTTGTACTCCTTTTTCCAGCTATTAATATTTTATACAGGCAGTAAAATAATAACTGTTGCACAGTTTTTTTTTTGAAAAATAAAAGGAATTTTTATAGATTTTGCGAAAAAGGAGTTTATTGTTAATGACCCACTTAAACTTTATCAATTCGTTTTTAAATTTTAACCTGCATTTGGGTTTACCGGCGCTAAACACTTTGAGAGAAAAGCGCAAGTAAAAAAAGTAGTTTATTGTTAATTTTCTACATTTGACTTAGATTTTATTAATTAGTTTTTAAATGTTTACCTTCATTTGGGTTTACCAATGGGTTTGGGAGAAAAGCGCAAGCGGCACGCAAGTCTTCGTCGGTTACTTTATTACATATCTTGTGTAACCATAAGCTAATTTTCCCAATTTGGGTCCATTAGACAAAAGACGGAGTTTTTATCCAACATGAGACATCATACTCAGCAATCGAAAAGACTCTCTTCTTTTGTCAAAAGTGTATAACATTTGATGTGGCACCTCGTCTGTTAGCAAGGGTATATAAAATGTTCCGTGCAAATGAATATTCAGCATTTTTCAAGCGAAAAACGCAAGTGAAAATTGTGACTTTTGGCCATTTTTCTAATCAATCCCTAGGGAACCATAGGGGCCGAGGTGGTCGGAAGTAATATTTTTGTCAATGGCGGTGCATGCCCTCTCCAAAAAGGTCGCTTGGAGGTCCCACGCCTACTTCCCCTTCGGTCACCATCTCTTTAACGACCGCCCTTACTGGAAAGCCAAATCATTTAGTTATTTATTTTTAACATTTATTTTTGCTTTGAAAAAGATTTCTAAGATATCTTTGTTTGTTTTTACCTAATTAATGGTAATTTGTAACAATAAATTGCACAAAAAAAAAATAAAAAATGCACTCCTTTCTTATGTCATGTACTGCTTTTTTCCTATCGAAAATATAAATGTACTTCTTTCTCGGTTTCATAATCTGGCAACCCTACACCTGAGCCAAGACCGCACCAAAACAAAATGGCAGGGCAAGCGACAAAAACCTGGTTTGTCTTGGTGTGGGGGCAAACAAGAAAAGAATTGGGAGGATGTAGCACACTCAGTTGCCGCTTCGAAATTTCGCCCGGAAGTACACGCATGGGTTTTACACCAAGTTACGCTGAAACGTGCAACAATAGTGGTCACTACTTCACACCTATAAAGTCGCTGCCGGCTAGGTAAACAGCCACAAATGCTAGCCAACTTTTAGTTTTGCATGCACGATGAGAAAAAGCTGGAAGAAAACGCCGGACTAGTTTTAGCTGCAACTGAAAATATTTTATACATATGTATGTATATGCAACTTGAAGGTTTTACAGTAGATTTGCATAATCAGAAACTCAGCATAATGTTATTGTAAACATACCGTACCATCAGTTTGCACCAGCGCCATCACTGTATGGTATGTTGCGTTTTTCTTATTCATAGTTCACCGCACTTATGAACAGCAATAATCCTGTCCGCCCAGCTTACTGGACTGCAGCTTTCAACTTTTGTATAACACAAGAAAAAGAGTGAAGGCGTGAGGAGCTGGTTTCCTAATTTTGGCAGACCAGTGTCTTTCTGCAAGTTAGCTGCTTAAAGATGCGGATGCCATTTTTAGTTAAGACTTATGGCATTACGCACTCAAACTTCCTGCCACTGGCTCACTCGCACACTAACCGCTTTCCGATTTCCAGTTCCCACTTTGCGTTTTCGGTTTGTTGTATTTCCGTTGTAGCGTAATTTATCGCACACAGCTATGTTTTTTTGCTGACGGCAATTCCTATTTTTTTTTTAGTACGTCGTTACTCGCGGGGTACTACAGACCTCCACGCTAAATTAGAATATTTCTTAAAAAGATATTCACCCAGGAATTGGTTACATAAAGGCTTAAATAAGCAATTTACATTGGTTTCTCAGTTTAATATAAATTTTTTATGTGCTAGTTTTATATATATATTAATTTGATGAATGTAACATTTTATGCCATAAGTTACTTTTTTTGATGGGATTTTTAATATTTCTAACCACACGTAATTTAAGTAAAAAGGGTAATTATTTCCAAATTACAGCAAACTCTTCATATATTGGACATGTGAAGTTTGTACATATTACTTATATCGCCAAATATTCATAATTTACTTAACTTTTAAATGAAATTAACACCCATTTAGCATACATATTTAGTATATATTTAGCCGATCTACTTGCACTTCTTAATGCATTCCTTAATACAAAAGTAAAAAAACGACTTCTTTCGAAACATGTATTCACCGACACTTGAAAATATTTGTGAACTTTTTCGAACTCGTTTATACGCGGTTACGCATACAACCCAAGCCAATATTGAAGCAATTGTTTTTCTAAACCGAATGAGCGGAAACAATCGGTTTATTTTTAGTAGTATGCATATGGAGTCAATCACGTGTTCCGTTGTAGAAAAATTTAGTGGCACTCCATCAAAAATTTATATGTTACCTGAGGAGATCCGAGGGCCTTGATAGTCGCCTGGCTGTAAGTTAAGGTCGCGATTTTCTGATTCCGTCAGTTTCGCTTGATACTAAGTCCGCGCATCTTTTTATGGCGTATGTTTCAGCATGAAAAATCGGCCTATATTTTCCTACCTATTCTGAATATATTAATCTCGGTCCAACTACACCAAATCCGCTAACATCCTCAGTGAAAAATTCATCAGTGTACCATGTTGTAATTTTTTGGTTCATCCGATATGTCTCGGATGTGCGTGCCCAGCTCTTCTTATTACTCAAATCAGTTTTGAAGCTCTTTGTAAAGCTGAACTTATGTATGCATAACATCCCTCGGTATTCCAATTTCAGGGCACTTCTTCATCAGAATATCCAACTTTCTATGACTAAGAAATCTTTCTGCCCCAATATTGATACCAGTCATCCTTAGAGCTTTTCTCGTCCGTATGAGAGTATGAAAAGGGGTAAGGTCTAAAAGAACTTCCAAGGATGCGGTTGGGCAAGTTCTCATGGCTCCAGTTATGCATACACATGCCAGCCTTTGTATTTTGGAAAGCGCTTTGATTATATCTTTGTTGAGCATCCCTAGCTCTTTCCTACCATGGGCCTTGCCTAGTTTCGCTATTTACGATCCCGGGATTTTGGGGATGTCGTTATCACAATCCCGGAATCCAGAGATTAGTCCCGGGCTTTAGATATTCATTACTTTTCAACAACTTAAATCGAAAAAATTGCTTCAATATTGTTGGAGAAGCTCTCCTACCATAAAATAAAAAATAAATAAAGGGGGTTGAAACCTAATTTTTAGTTAAAGTGTGGTTTTTTAAATTTTTCCCTGACATCAGAATCCATTTTAAAGAACTTTGTAATTTCAAAAACATGATTAATTCCAAAAATTATTTTAAAAATTCAATGCAATGTAGAATAAAAATATGGGTACCAAATGATGATTTAAAAAAATTTAAATTTTATGGATTCATAAGGATGAATGGGTGATTTTTTAAGCTGATAAAGTTAGAGGGACGAAATTCGACGATGTTATCGTTATATTTTAAAAAACAAATATTGCGAAATTTCAAGTATACAATTTTAAAAGGACATTTTCAATTCTTCGAGTCCCCATCCACCAAAAAATTGAATCTGATTAAACTCTACAGAATTTCCTCTTTAATGTGATACCTATACTTCTACTCTAAGCGCATTTCTCTGAATTTTTTAAATCATTTTCGAATTACTATATTTGCCCCGTGGTTTCGCGAATATATAGATTTCTGGGTGTAAAATTTCCCATCGCGTATCCTAATCGTGCATCGAAATACATAAAATCTAACTGAAAATTTTATAAAGGCCTTTAGGCGATCTAAATCTCGAAGATTTTAAGTTTACTTACACATGTATAAATAATATTCATTTACGCAGGATGTAGTATCAAACTGACACCGTAATAATTGAAAATGCAAGGTTATTACGCTCCATTTTAGTTAGGTGCCACAATCGACAAATTCCCTTGCAAACTAAATTGATTCATTTTCAAAGGCTCCAATTTATTTACTGAGTGGTCGCTGCTGGCTAAACTCATCACAAAGTATGGCAGCTATCAGCATTTATCAATTGAAGAGCAATCACTTACTAGATTGGACGTATTTGTCTGTATTTGTTGCTACACCTTGAACGCATATGAACAACAAAGGCATCCTGAAGCACAGTCATTTCACCTTTAATTTTTTTTTGTGCTTCTTTGCAACTACTGTAAACTCGTCACTAGTGGCAAATTAAAGCACGACCGCAAAAAAACAAAAATACGGACGCAACATTTTAACAAGTATTAGCAATTTTTCTATTGTTTATTTAATGTTTAGATATAAAAATGGCATGCAAAAATACTACCGAAAAAAATCTTTCCCAAACAGGATCTGTGTAAGTATACCCATATGATGATAAGAATTAACTGCTCATATTTAATCATGCGCATATTTAATAAATTTTATGTGTAAAACTTGTTAAGAATTCAATAAAAAAGTTTTAACATCAAACAGCATGTAAGTCCAAATATTAAGCTTTGTAAAAAAATTACATAAATTTCAAAAAAAAAATTGCATAAAAATCTCAAACTTTTAACCCGTATCTAGTAACGTGAAAAATTGTTATACAAACAGTGATGTGGAGTCTGTCAGACTCTCTTCATGATTGCTTTTATTGTTATTGAAATCGATTAAATAAAAATCGTATTTACCTTAATTACCCAAAAAAACAACTTCACTTAATAACTGTGAGAACTATAGATTTTTGATTTCTAAGTTCAGTTTCTAAGTGCAAAGAGAGCCGTGAGGAATCATGCTGCCACTTAATTTTTTAATAAAATTGCTCTAAATACGCCATACAAATATGAATTTTTATATAATTGCAATTCATCTGGCAATCGAAAAACAAACTTTTAAATACAGACAGGAATTAAAATAAAAAATTTGAACGCGTTAATACATTGGCCCGTAGTTGTAGGCAAAACAAAGTCGACTCTAAAGTTATAGGTCAAAAAGCTGCTTTTAACTTTATTTTGACTGCAGCTACGGGCCATTAATTTTAATTATAGTTTTGTTTCCATTTTTAAACCAAACAAATGAAACGTTTACAATTTCAATACAATACGTTTACAATATTTAAAAAAGCAATGTAATGTAACAGTATGGGTATCAAATTAAAAAGAAAATTCTGTAGAATTAAAACGGATTAAATTTTTTTGTGCGTAACGATAGATATTTAAAAAGTCCTTTTAAAATTTTTTCCTCGAAATTTTGCAATATTTATTTTGAAAACAATTATATTTTATGGACAAATATTTATAAACTCGGTAACATCCTCGAATAAAGTTCTTCTAACCTTATTAGCTTGAAAAACCAAAATTGATTTAAAGGACATTTCCGATACCTATTCGTCCTTGTGAATCCAAAATATTTGCTTTTTTTAGTTCTACAAAATTTTCTCTTTCATTTGGTAGGTATACCTTTATTCTACATTGCACTGATTTTTTTTTAATAATTTTTGGAATTAATCAAATCTTTGAACGTATAAAGTCCCTTAAATAACTAATAACTAAAACCGCATTGTTACTATTTTTGGCCCTTCATTTCGTGATTATATTAGGGGTATTCTCCAAATCTTGCAAAGCCATTGCACCTAGCACGGATTGCATAACTTGCAAACCCACAACAACAAAATACATGGGAAACAACATTTCCTATCGCTGCAAAATATGCAACGTCGAAACCCATATATATATTTTGCAAAATAGCATAGCAAGATAAATGCGACCCTGTGCTAGTTGTTGTTTTGTTGTGGGAATTGCTACATATTTCTCTTATTCTTCTCATCTCCCTCACCTCATTTTTTTTTCAAGAGTAATAGAATGCAAGATTGCGCCGATCAGAAGGGATTTTTGAGAATAACTTTTATGTGACGACAACGGGAGAGGAATAGCGGTCCGAGATCGGCGCAACCTTTGTATTCTCTCAATCGTGATTTTTTTTGCCGTCTCTTGTTATTGTGTTTGATACATCATTTCGCTGCTTGCTACCACTTTGCAATGGGGTGCTCTCGTACTCTCCGAAATTTGGAATAGAATTTTTGCATTTCGTGCAATCGGTGCATCGTGCAAGACTTCGAGAACACCCCTATTGATTGCTTCGTGTGTCTAGAAATTTTCTCATACGGTGTAATTAATTGCATGTAAATGCGCATTTAAAAAGTTTTACAAAAATTATAACAGTGCAAGATGCTTGAAACTTGCACTTCATCCCACTATAGCCCATTGAGGCTATAAAACTGTATACCTAAAACTTTTCTAAGAATTCTGAATAAATAGTTCGAGGTTTTGGTGAATATTTTTGCAAAAACTCTTTGGGGAATTTACATAAGGGGTATTCTCGAAGTCTTGCACGATGCACGGATTGCACGAAATGCAAAAATACTATTCCAAATTTCGAAGAGTATGAGAGCACCCTATTGCAAAGTGGTAGCATGCATGGGTAGCAAGGAGCGAAATTATGTATCAACTACAATAACAAGAAACAGCAAAAAAAAATGAAGTGAGCGAGATGAGAGGAATGAGAGAAATATGCAGCAATTCCAACAACAAAACAACTAGCACAGGGTCGCATTTATTTTGCTATGCTATTTTGCAAAATATATACATGGGTTTCGACGTTGCATATTTTGCAGCGATAGGAAATGTTGTTTCTCATGTATTTTGTTGTTGTGTGTTTGCAAGTTATGCAATCCATGCAATCCGTGCTACGTGCAATGGCTTTGCAAGATTTGGAGAATACCCCTATACTGTTACACCCGCAAACATAGTTGACCGCGAACGCGTCTTTCTTCACGGTCAACTATGTTGAGTCTTCCTTCGCTAAAGTTGTTTTAGGCTTCTTTTTCGCGGTCATGTTTTGAGCTCGCACCTTTATTCGTGTATTGCTCTTTTACTGAACAGTTCATTGAGGCTACCTAGTATTATAGAAAAAAAAAACTTAAAAGGCGTACCTCGGGCTATTATCGTTTCGATTCTAATAAAGCATTTCAAGCTGTAACAATTTTTTTTTTTTTTTTTTTGAAATGTGAGTTAGGCTACTATTGCAACAAACTTGAAATTATGTTAAGTGCGAAAACTTGGTGGTGATACTGAAAGCTACAAACTGAATTACATACAGCCGTGCCAATGATGCGTAAAAACTTGGCAGCGAACTCGACATACGCTGTAATAAAACATCAATCGAATTAAACTTTGTTAAAGATTCTTTTGCGGTTATTAACTGGAATTGTTGAAGTTTTGATATCTTTATATGCAGCTCTGTTACGACTGGCAAAAGACATTCTAATTCAATCCAATTGATAGGATATAAAACATTTTTACATGAGTATACGTGCTTAGCTATAGCATATAGTTATATGTGAGTTCAGCATCTGTATTCACATGCCATATTGTATTCACGGCACGCGAGCTGACCATGAATTAAATTACTGCATGCATACAATCAGCTAAAGTGCGATGAAAGGCAAGAGCATGCCACTTTTTTAAATATTAAATATTTTATAGCGCTATTTTATAGTAACAAAAAAGCTATGGTGCTGTAAAGGGATTTTAAAAATAGAACTTTATGTGTTTTTCATTGCGCAAAGAAAAGCACTAAAAAATTACTTGGAAGCTAAGTGGTTTAATCACTGCATTAAAATTGGTTCAGGTTTAGTTTTTTATTAAGAGAAGTAAACTAACATTTTACTGTGCTTATTTTTTAAAGAAATTCTTTTTATTATTATTAATAAGCGCCGGTTTCTTAGTAGACGGCTAGACTTCGTTTAACCCTAGAACACACACCCAGAAAATACCACGTAAACACACACCCGGGATACGTTTGTACCCGGGACCTTATTTTGCGGTTTTTTTAATGCTTATTCAACCGATTTCTATGATTTTTTTTTTGAAATGTATATTTTAATATATAACAAGTATTTTGTCTTTTGTTTCATTCGAATATTCCTACTGGTTCCAGCGATATGGGCAAATAAAGTCAGGACATGCAACAGTGGATTTTTGTTTTTGTTGTTGTCCTGATAAATGCAAAACAAAATAATATAATTTATAATAATATACTTGTAGAGTAACAACGAATACACATTTTGGTTTTTATTTCATTGAAATATTTCTACCTGGTTCAAAAGATATGTGCAAAAAGGTCGCGCAAGGTATGGGTACGTAGGTAGCAAATACACTGGTATAACTGATTTTTGTATTTTATATGCAGCTGCAAGGGTTGTTTTCACACGAGGTGTTGTTATAAATGCTGCCTGTTCACGATTGAGAGAATACAAAGGTTGCGCCGATCTCGGACCGCTATTCCTCTCTTAACGAATTTGACAAAATCGTTGTTTGCATGACGTCACACTTGTGCAACTTGTTTACGTTTTCCTTGCAACATTTTTTCTTCTTCTTCCATTCTTGCTCACGTTTTGGCATTTCTCTCTCGCAATTACACCAGTGTGACGTCACACAAAAGTTATTCTCAAAAATCCTCTCTGATCGGCGCAATCTTGTATTCTATCATTCTTGCTGCCTGTTGATATTTTCATTATTGTTTTGGTGCTCAAAAGTGTA
>NW_023458557.1:69165688-69172687 GCF_013731165.1 Rhagoletis pomonella
AGTTGAAAGTGGATACATTTGTACCCGGGTGTGTGTTCTAGGGTTAACCGATAATCAAATATAAAGTATTCGTTTTTACTACGAATTATTTCCCTCAGTGTAGAGATACATGCATTCAAATTTGGTTTACAGTGTACGGCGGCTCACCTGATTAAAACACGCTACAACGGAGAAAACAAATCCAATCCTACACCTCTTTCCAAGCAGCAAAGAAGCACTCGAAAGCCTTAAGCGATTACATTAGATACAATTAAGAAGACAAAATAATCGCATGCCATAAATTAGCCTCCTCATTGTCAATAACAAAGCGGCAACGCGACAAAATGAAACTTCAACCCATCACACCAAGTTGCCGGGTTAATACTTTGAATTCAATGTCACCAAAAGTACGTATTGAGAAAGATAAATTTCCAAGGAGCTACTAAAGAAATAAGTACATACATGTGTACATACTTATGCTCAAAATTACATATATTTACATATACACATATCGCACCCTAAATCTAAAACAGTCATAACTCAAAAAAATCCCAAAAGTTCAGGAGAGACACAAAACTTTGATGCTGCGCAAGGGATGAGATGAAATTTTGGTGGACGTTAGAAAAATCAAATTCGAAAATTTTTGAGTTGTGCCTGTTTTTGATTAAGGGTGCGATATGTATTTGGCAGACAAGTATAGGAGTCTCAACGCTAGCGCAGAGATTGCAGCTTAAAACGAATTAAATTGGTTTTCGCTTGACGTGCGGGCTAATCTGCCTCTGTCGTGGCTTCCACTTTCTCTCACGCAGTAGCGTTGACACATAAAATTAAATTCAGTTCCAGCACTTTGCTAGAGGCAATAAAGACAGCCGTGGGATTGAGCTGTTTGGAGTCTTTGCATCAATTCATTACACTTACTTTACGACACTAATGTGTTGCCACCCATTAGATTGCACTGCCACGCTTCCGATGATTGCAGTCTAGCGCAGTTTTAATCGTTGACTTAGAATTCCCAAAGTATTTGTTCAACCTCCGTCTGCCAACACTTCTAATTGATTTTATTTGTTCCATACTTTTATTTCCTCCTATTATGCAATCGACAAAGTGAAGGTTATACATAAAAGTTGCATGGCTCCCCCCGCGTTATTTTGAGTCACTTTTCATTGTTTCAAAAAGAAAACCACATTTCTTATTTTTCCAATTGAATCTAAAATAATTAATTTAAGCGTAAACTTCATAATTTTTATGAACCGAAAACCGCACAAACAATCTCAGTTTTTGAACTAGGAAGAAGGTTGAAATGCCGAAGGACTCTTCCTCGAATGACAAGACTTGTGTGCATGTGGTAAACTGGTAGTTTTCCAATATACTCTTTACATGTCCATGGAAGAGAACGCGGGCAATCCTACTTAAATGATATATTTTATGGCGGTCTAAATATTTTCAAAGAGAGTTCCAGATAGAAGTCCATCTACCATTTTGAAAACATTACGAATATATCCTTAAAAAGTTATTAAACTTTGTCTGCCGTGTGCAGATATGATACTTCCTTCGATTTATAGAAGAAATATGAGCAATTTCTCATCATGTTCATAAAATCTTAGTTAACGAAGGCCTCGTCTTTCTGAATGATTTCAAAAGGATTATCTATAAACTGGGCGATCAAGAATAGAAAATTATTCAGGCTGAATAAGACTGAGATTCAATAAGATAAAATCGTGGAAGATATGAATCAAAAAATGATATTTCTTAGAAGATCCAGATCAAAACACGATGTTTCCACGCGTACTCGACAAAATATGATAGTTCCAAATTAAAGTTATTCTTCCTTATTTAAGGAATTCCTATTGTTATGTTTACAATAACTTAATTTATTCATACCAACTTTCATAATTTCTATAGATATAAGGTTAGCATCGAGATAGTGCTGTAGAAAAAACTTTACAAAGTTTATACTCTTCTATATTTTGCTATAAGGGCAAGCCATGGAAATGCCTCGTAACCATGTAAACCTCGTAAACTTACTTAATTTTATATGGAAAATCGGTTAATTTACGTGATTTATGCGGTTACGAGGAATTTACGGGTTTCCATGTATACCCATATAGAGTATTTAAATTTATTTGTAGAAAATGTTTTTTCTTTTAAAAAGAGCTTTTAAGTAGCTTTTAGCTGTATACGTAAAATAATCTTGGTGATATTTTATGACTTTTTTATTGGTTATATTTTATGAAAAATCATGACTTTAAATTCCACAGTAGCCCCTTTCAATTACAAGATACTTGTGTAGCTGAAATGTTTTCTGGACCGCAACAATTTCAGTTTCTGCTATTGTAATTAGTTATTTGATTCCATTCTCTGGCAACATCTAAATTAGAAAACGTTTTTTCCAGCAGCGGTCGCCCCTCGGCAGCCTATAATAATTTTCCGAGTGTAATTCTGCCATGGAAAAGCTTCTCATAAAATCTTCTGGCGCTCAGAGGCGGCATAAAATTGCAGGGTCATTCCATTGGAACACCACAAATTGGAGGAGAAGCTCGGCCGAACCAAATAATGTATGGATAGAAACATATTTAGTTGACATGAATAAACTGTTCTCTCAGAGAAATTAGCAAAAGTGTAAGCGCCAACTTGACTTAAAAATTTTATAACTGTTGTTACTCAAAAAAAAAACAACTTCACTTAGAAACTTGGAGAACTATAGATTTTTGATTGCTAAGTTAGATTTCTAAGTGCAAAGAGAGCCCTGAGAGAATCATGCTGCAATTTAATTTTTTAATAAAATCCTAACAAATATTCCACAAAAATATCATTTTTTGTATAAATGTAATTTATTTGCCAATCAAAAAACAAACCTTCAAATAAAGAGAGAAAATAAAATAAAAACAATCACAATTCGATGCGCGTAAATACATTTATTTTAATGGTAATTTTGATCCATTTTTGTGTGAAAAGAAATGAAACGTTTCCAAGTGTGCGTGTACAAATACAAGTGCTTCAGCTGATTGCCACCTTGCCGCCTATAAGCCGCATAAAAAGCTTCGCGGACAAAAGTATATTATGTTGGCTAATCGAATAGGTTGCGTTACGTAAATCAAGTCTATATTAACTGAACCTTAAACAAATCATGTGTTGGGAGAAACATATTTGGTTGACGTAACAAAACTAGTGCATAGATTATTTCATTGGTTGTTATGTATAGACCATTGTATAGGCTTACAAGTATGGAAAGCGCCATTTTGTTTGTTTACATTTGAAAACAGCTGAGATCACCTGATTTTCAATTCTCTCATTCTCCGCACAGAGTTACATTCAAGTTTCAGAAAAAACTTTAAAATGTAAATTGAGAAATATTTTAGAAAAATGTGTTTTTATTCATTTGAATTCAATAAAAAAGAAATTAAAAATGCGTGCCAAGTCTTGCATTTCCAATAATAACGATAAATGTGTATGTTCCAGGCAATAATTTAAAATATTTGTGAAACTTATCGTTTTGCGCTAAAATACAACAATGTGTGTAAAATTCGTTGTCATTGCTTCTGTTTTGAATATTATATTCGTGCCTGCCGGTGGAAAAAATAGGTAAATTTGCATTTATTTTCAAGAAAACATATCAGTTAAAATATATTTCTTTCCAGAGCGACATACGGACAAGTAAGATGATAAATTTGTATGATGAATATCGCGGAAAAACTTTTGTATCAAAATTTCTATTTTATTTGCATTTGAATTATGATATCAACAGGGATGATTTGGGGTGTATTTTTTGAAGACAATTTTCTTATAAATCTTGAGATTGATGATTTATTTTAGAATTAAAAAAGGTAGTTTATATTAAAAAATATATTTACACTAGCAGTATGTAAATTACTTTTATTCCGAATTGAAACGATTTTAATGAATATTCATGGTTACCATTAATAGTAGTATGACAGTTAGATCTAAATGCATATTTGACAAGAAAGATAGAATACAAGATTGCGCCGTCCTGGCGGCGATGACATATCTGTACAAAAAAGTAATAAAAGTCGAATTGGATGTTGAAAGAAAATGTGAGAACAGCAAATTTTCTTAATAATAAATTTTTCGATAAGGAACGTGTTTTGATTGTGCTAATTTGTAATAGCCTTATTCATAAACAATAAAGTAGCTTAAAAAAGGCTTATAAATTGAAAAATGTTTGTAAACGGCAATTTAAAAAGCTTTTTAAAATTTTTATTTTTTATTAATAAGGCAATAAAAATATGTGATTTACAATAACTTTTAACAAAGGAAATACGAAATAAGGTGATTTTTGCGGAAGTGGGTATTAGTGAATTTCAATGCATTTAAAGTTTCTGAGGTTTCGTTTACCTTTAGATCAGAATTGTCAAAATTGAGAAATTCAAAGTAGCGATACAATAATCATAGAAAAGAAGATTGCGCCCTGCTGTGATGATGAGTAAATTTACCACAATGAGGAAGAATATAACAATTAAGTGAAAAAATTTTATTTTTACAAATTTAGTGAGCAGTAACGCATTTCAAGAACGATATTTCAGACAAATCGTTAATGAACAACTATTTTTCCTTCCCGTCTGCTTTGGTTTTGGCAAAAAAGTTGATAAGCTCAGGACGGCGATCAAGTCATTTCAACCATAAAATAATATTATTTGCAAGAACCATTCACTAAAATTGTAACTAACTTTTTATTATTTATTAATTTATTTTTGATATTCAGCAATAACAAGATGGAAAAAAAATTATAAACCAAAATTAGTAATATTTTTATGAATGTAGTATTAAAAGTTCACAGAGGAAACGCCGTAACAATGTATTGGCAACAACATAAAATTTATGGCAATTTAGATGTCAACAGAATAATAACTACGATAAAAAAGCATGAGAGAAGTGTGCGGGAAACGGTCAACAAATTTCTTATAAAATATTTTGATTTTTGCTGGGTGTAAATGAAAACTCAATGAGTATTAAGGAAAAGAGAAATTTCAAAATAATAAACAGAAAAAGAGATGGGTGCACAAAAACTTTAGTTAAATGTTTTTCCCAAATTCTTAAAAAGTAAGCAAATCGATTTTTTTAATGTTACTTTACATCTATTTTCTTTTTTATGAATAAGGTCATAAGCATGTACCGTTTTTATAAATAAATCTTATAGCAATATGCTATATATTTATTTATACACTTTTTGGCTGGCGAAATATGTAATTTTTCAACTTAATAGAAAAGCGTATTTAACCACATTACTTTTTTTTAATATTGAATGGCGCAACACAACAACTCTTTTTGTTGCACGAAACCCTTGAACACGTGCCTGTCATCTATTTCTTCTGTTTCGACATTTCGGTATTTTGCATTTCTTTCATTTTGACGTCATTCGCATTGTCAGATTTTTGAAATTCGTATTGGTTCGACATTCTGCTATTTCATAATTCTTTCATTCTCATGTCATCCATCTTCCATTTCTTACCTTCCATTGCCGTTCGCATCGTCGAACGTGCCTGTCAAACACTGCCGCCATCATGCTTTTCAGTTTGGCAGGCACGTCCGCTGTTTGGCAGGCACGTCTGCTGTTAGAAAGAGAATAGACAAAAAGGGGCATAGGATTCCATACTTGTAAGTATATACGATGGTATAGACAACGCAATGCAGTTATCACAATCACCTTATTGTTTTCCGAATCGTGCGGAAGTCACTAACAGCCCCTCAGTTGCAGTTGCATTGTCATTAGACGCAAACCACCACCTATTACAAAAAACCAACCAATTGACAAACGTTTGCTGAGCAGCAGCAAAAGGAATACATAGTTGGCAGTTACCAGAATTTTTAATTTTTTATTTCGATTTATGAACTTCTTACGCCATATTTATAAGTTGACTGCGACACTTGACACCATCTCTGCAAATTTTTGCCAAGCTGGAATTAGTAGTTGGAGTAGGAATAATAGTAGCAAAGAAGCAGTCGAAGGAAATGCAAAATGCACTTTAATTCTTTCGAATAGCTGTTTGCCTTTTTTTGTGTAAATTTTCCTTTGCCCATGTACAGCCTACCATCCGCTCTGGCTCTGATACTATTTGTGTACCACAGCTTGGCAATGCAATCAATTGACGTCTGCACGACTTTCATCACCGCAAGGACTTTGTACCAGTAATCGAGTGCGCACAAAAGAATGTTCAGCTTAGAATCAAAAGCTGATTTTCCTTATTTAAATAGTGGCAAAGAATGTTTGATTTTTTATTTTTGTTGCCAACACAAGCGGAGAATGATGGAAATACAAAAAAAATTTAGTTCACACAGATGTCGTACACACATATGTATGCAGGGTCGTCGAGAGTCGGGCCCACCTGAACTATATCTACATTTCTACAAAGATACTTTACTTGGTATACAAGAACTTTTGTAGTTAAACTTAAGTTTCGTAATTTTTGTTTTTGGTAAAGTAAAATGTGTTTTCATTGACAAAATATTAAAAAAAAATTGGGTTATACAAACACGCTTTTAAGCAAATATGAAAAATAATTTAAAAGCGTAAAATATTATTTCTGCCGTCATGTTACTATATTTTTTTTAAGCGAGTTAAAGTATTTTGGCCGTTTAAAATTATGAAATTATATTTCTCGCCTGCGCGCTAGGCTTTGTTATGATAATATGAAAGATACCAATCCCTCCAAGTTTAGCCTTAAATGGTTCCAGAGATACGCCGCGTGAACTTGTAACCTTCTGGCGGGTGACACACCCAGTTTTTAATGTATCCAACTCAAGTTCATTAACTTGGAATTGATAAAATACTGGTGTAGCTAAATTCTTGCAGAGGTATGCACCATACGAATTTTAGATTATTTTACATTTGTGGTTTTAAAATGTTGGAGATGCTGATTCAGCAGGTAAATTGTAGATTAGGTAAGCTGAGTTTAGATTGAACAGCTGGCTGACATTTGATTGGCTAATCTTAGTTTAAACCAACCAGCTCGGGCGCTTAACCCTAGAACACACACCCGGGTACAAATGTATCCACTTTCAACT
>NW_023458557.1:69172787-69185644 GCF_013731165.1 Rhagoletis pomonella
TTAACCCTAGAACACACACCCGGGTACAAATGTATCCACTTTCAACTTTGAAGTGTTGTAACTTTTGAACCGCTATACCTCTATACCGCTAACTTCGGATCTAGGAAGATTATTTAGTTTTGAGTTCAAATTCAAAATTTGAACCAGATCGGACCATTGGTTCTGGAGCTACAGCCTTCCAAACACATTATATACGTAAACACACACCCGGGATACGTTTGTACCCCAATAGTAAAAATCCTTATAATAATAAAAAAAAAAACATTTTTTATATTATTTTTTTATTTGAAAAATTGAAAATATTCATTTCACACATTATATTATTGACTTTTATTATAAAAATTATAAAAATGCATCTTATATCTAAGGAAAATCATGGCAAATAGAGCAATTTGTTGATGTGACCGAATGTTCAAGACACATTGGCTTCTTACATTTGTCGCACAGCTTTCTGGTTTTTCTACGGCGTTTTTCCTCTTGTGCGTAACATAAATAGCAAGATCCGGACACAGGTTTTGGCGTGCGCGCTGCGGCAGATGTTGATGCTGCTGTTGACACCATTGATTCCACCGGTCGGTTGGAATATGCTTCAATAGCAATTTTAGTGGAAAAATTTCGCGTCACTTGACGATTTATGGCTCTGGCTTCAATAATGGGCATACACAATGCTTCAGCCAAGCTGCGCAGGATCTGCTTACGCTTGTTGTTTGTTCTCCAAGGCAACATAGGGTTATTCAAATCGTAGACAATGTAGGCTGCAAGAGCTGTAATGTCCAACATGTTGAAGAACATCGCTAGTGGCCATCGTTTTGTTTGTCTTTGTGTTGGATATTCCGCAAACATTTGGTCCATTCGATCAACACCACCTTTGGTACGATTATAGTATTCAATTATTTCAGGTTTCCCACTGTCAGCTATTTCAGCATCATTATGCATGGTCGAAAGCAAAATTACTGCTTTATTTTTTTTGGGAACATAAGAGCACATTGTCACATTATTTTTGAAGCCAAATGTCGTTGAACCAATTGTCCTGTTTTTGTTCTGCTTCATTTCTTGAGGAATATATGATTTGTTTTTGCGCAAAGTTCCAACGATCGTGAGTTTCCAGGTGAGAAGCAGTTCTGCAACTGGCAAGGTCGTAAACAAATTGTCCATTGTAATGTTTCGGCCACTTCCTTGGTATTTGGCAGACAAATCCTTCACCACTCGTTCGCCTTGGTTCGTTTCCCTACCAGTTTCTGCTTGGCCAGTATATATTTGTCCATGCAGTGGATATGCATTTGTGGCATCGCAAATCCACCAAACCTTGATACCATATTTAGCAGGTTTTGACGGTATGTACTGCGTAAACCGTGTGCGTCCACGGTAAGGAAATAATTGTTCATCAATCGTCAAGCACGAGCTGGGCTTGTAATGTGCAGCAAGATTATTGTTCATCATCGTCCACAACTCACTGATCGGTGCTGCTTTATCAGTTAGTAAGCGTGTTGCACGAGTGTTTTTATCGTCAAATCTTAGGAACCGCAATATCGAACAGAAACGGTTGACTCCCATTGTGGCGCGATATAAAGGATAGTTTTTGACGCTCCATAAATCTCGAACATGTTCTCCATTGCTATGGTTCGCACCAGTCATAATAAGTATGCCAAAAAATGCATACAGCTCTGTTATTGACACAGGCGTCCATGACTTAGGAGTTGTGTTTGGATGCGCATTGTTGTAAGCATTATAAGTTTCTTTTGCTAATTTATTTGTGTGGCGCATAATTATATCAGCCATTTCAACGTTCATGAAACATTTGAATGTTTGCTCTATTGACAACATTTCAGTGCATCTAGCTGGTCCAGAACGTTCTCTTATAATATTTTGTCTGAGTACCTGACGACTTACATTTGGTTCTTTCATCCACTCAGTACCATCACGTGCAACAAATTTTTCGGCACTAGCAGGTAATTCATTATTTTCTTCTACTTCTTCTTCATCGTCTTCTTCATCATCCTCATAGTCCGCATAATCAGGTAATACTTCTGCGGCACTTTGCGAAACTTCAGCATCGTCATCAGCAATTTCAATGTCATTGATTTGAATTTCTTCTTCATCTTCTGAGTCAAAGTCATAGGGAGCGTCATCGTCACAAATTTCATCAAATAAAGATTGTATATATGATTCTCGCTGTTCCTCAGTTAGCCTACATAATAAAAAAAATTAGTATATGTTTACATTGTTGCTTATTTTACATTTTTTACCTTCTATATGCTGCACTTGATAAATATTCGTTTCTTCTTGAAGTCATTTCGTATCCAGTTATTTATAGTTTCAGTTATATTTATTTTCACTTATATTTTCACTTCTTACACTTTTGAGCACCAAAACAATAATGAAAATATCAACAGGCAGCAAGAATGATAGAATACAAGATTGCGCCGATCAGAGAGGATTTTTGAGAATAACTTTTGTGTGACGTCACACTGGTGTAATTGCGAGAGAGAAATGCCAAAACGTGAGCAAGAATGGAAGAAGAAGAAAAAATGTTGCAAGGAAAACGTTAACAAGTTGCACAAGTGTGACGTCAAGCAAACAACGATTCTGTCAAATTCGTTAAGAGAGGAATAGCGGTCCGAGATCGGCGCAACCTTTGTATTCTCTCAATCGTGAACAGGCAGCATTTATAACAACACCTCGTGTGAAAACAACCCTTGCAGCTGCATATAAAATACAAAAATCAGTTATACCAGTGTATTTGCTACCTACGTACCCATACCTTGCGCGACCTTTTTGCACATATCTTTTGAACCAGGTAGAATATTTCAATGAAATAAAAACCAAAATGTGTATTTGTTGTTACTCTACAAGTATATTATTATAAATTATATTATTTTGTTTTGCATTTATCAGGACAACAACAAAAACAAAAATCCACTGTTGCATGTCCTGACTTTATTTGCCCATATCGCTGGAACCAGTAGGAATATTCGAATGAAACAAAAGACAAAATACTTGTTATATATTAAAATATACATTTCAAAAAAAAATCATAGAAATCGGTTGAATAAGCATTAAAAAAACCGCAAAATAAGGTCCCGGGTACAAACGTATCCCGGGTGTGTGTTTACGTGGTATTTTCTGGGTGTGTGTTCTAGGGTTAAAAATGTTCGTATTTAAAAATAATATTTTCATACAAAATTTATTACGCACGTATTTGACTGTTCACATCTGAGTATTTATATGTAAACCGCGGACTAGTAGTAGTACGTGAATTATAAATAATTTCTCGGCGGAGCGATTAAAAAACACGCCCGCACAGGTTGACAGTCAATCAGTTAGTTGGTAATATAAAACTAAAATTTGTGTTAACATTTCAAGATCTTGGGACAGTCTAGAATCTAAGAAATAACAGCCAGCACCTCTGCAAACTCAGCTACAGCTAAAGGTATGTAAACGTACATTACTTACAATCATTCAAACAAATTTAATTTCAAATTGAAAACACATTTCTTCCAAAATAACTATCGCACACACGGAAGAACCAAAAAGACTGAAAAATCATGATGCTTTTTTCTTTCGTCTGTCGATTTTAGAACTGGTTCCGAACTATAGAATTTAGGACTAGTTTGGAACTATCGAAAAAGGGATGTAGCGGGGGCAATTGACACTTCCTAGGACATCGCCATGTTAAATTCGCCAGTTGCTTGCATGCAAAAGAGATTTATCGCGAACCAGTATTGGGTCTAAATGTACTAGAAGCGCACTAGTTCATAACTAGAGATTTTCCCCACAGGGTACGCACCCCAAGCATGCAGAGCACCGCTCTGAGACCGCCGACAACACACACATACATACATAGTACAAATCGCGTGCTGTGGTGTTGATGGATATTCAACATTTGAGAGCAAATTTATATGCCTGGGTGTAGCTAAGTGCGCAAAGATGCTTGCCACAAGTTGTTGATATTCGGAGATGGTCGGGTTCGAATTCCACTGCAGGTAATATGCAAATAAAATTTTTTTTTAGTTTTTGTCTTGATTATTCGCTTCGCGGATGCTTTTTCAGTATGAACGCGGTCATTTTAATATGCGCGTATTGAATATTTACCAATATACAGTACTTTCGTTGACGTTTATAGTAAGATCAATTACGTTTCTATTTGATTTTAATATTTTTTTCCCTCAGTGTATCCAAAGGCAAGTTTACATATATGAGTGTTTCCAGAAAGAAGTTTACCGCGTAAAAAAGATGAAAAGTCCAATATCTTACCTATTTATAGGCCGATTTCGTTTTATTTTTGTATAATATATAAATACTGGTTATGTAAGCAGAAAGATTTTTGCCAAAAATGATCTCGTTAGATGGGCCAGGGTCGAGATATTTTCAAAAACCGTATATATGTTCTGATTTGTTTCACATTTGGCATCTATAGTTAAAATGTAATAAGACATAGAAATGAAGCCGCTGGTGGCGCTGATGTCAAAATAAAAAGTACATTCGACATAAAATGCATCAAAAATTCTCTCAAAAACAATATTAACAAAACCTTTTCAGTGGAAATTTGAGTAACGTAACGCCAGGTAACGTCACTTCAGATAATTCAGCTGATTAAACAAAAAGCAGACAAGATTTCTACATTTAAAAACTTGGAAAATTATCCTTAAACATTTCCAATGTTACTATTTTATATAAACTGGCTTGTCCAATACGCAGAGTTTTGAAATTTTGTATCCGAAATCAAAATCCACTTCTGTTTTTTGTAACCTTACGTCGGCGCACATATGAAATATGAAATATAAAATATGGGCAAAAATAGAATTATGAGCGGATTAAAATGAATATTCGCTACTTAGTAAAATTAAGGACGCTGAATTAAAAAATGCAATTTGTTTTTGGATAATTTTTTTATTTTCACTGTAAATGCAGTTTGAAGTTGAAAATTTGGGTTTATGTGGCATTTACATACACAGGTATGTACATATAGTTCATTCTATTTTCAAAAGAGAGGTGACAGAGATTGGCCTGTGGATGTGCAATAAAGTTTTATTTTATTGAAACGGGTTACCACCCGTTACAAATTTTATTAAAATTATTTAATAAGTTAATTGAAACTGATATTACAACATGGGTATCAATTGAAATGGTTTTGAAAATATTTTACTTTAAAACGACACCTAGAAGGGTTGCCACATGTTTAAAAAGTCAAATTCACTTTAATTAAGGGAACAAGGGAATCACAGTGCTTAGTTAAACCGTTGACATCTTAACCATCAACAAGAGTTTAACTATGTATTTATATTCAGAGTCACATAGTTCATTACGGAAATTGATATCGCCTGAAAATATGCAAATTCCAAACATTAATGTTTTTCTATACAAACTTGAAATTCGTTCCAAAAAAAAATATTTTAAAAGAGTTTAACTATGGAATCATGCTGGTTTAAACCTTTGTTAACTGAGCATTTTGAATATCGAAATCGATAGTTAAACTTCCTTCAATGTTTAACTGCGCACTGTGAATTTGGCCCTAAGCCTTTTAAAAACTCTATTTTGAGAAAAATGTCAATAAAAACTGTATTTTTCAATAAATAATTTTACTCAATATGCTAGTGTTTGGCCGAGCTTCTCCTTCGATTTGTGGCATGCGCCTTGATGTTGTCACACAAAGCGGAGGGACCTATAGTTTTATGCCGAATCCGAACGGCGATTGTATTTTCATAATAAGCTGTTTTTCATAGCCAAAATGCAATCGGAGGTTTGCCATTGCCTGCCGAGGGGCGACCGCTATTAGAGAAATTTTTTTGTTATTCTTTAGTTTTGAAATAGGTCGGAAACTGAGCTTGAACCCAGGCCCTGCCGAATGGAGTGCGCACTACTAACAACTACACCACAATGGAATACGGAAGGTAATTTTCAAAATTAAACATTAAGGCCATTTTCAAAAATTGGTTTGTAAGAAAAGTTTAAAATTAAATATTACTTGATATATTACTTTATTGATTCTGCCCCAGTTAACTTAGTTAAAGTTAACTTACAAGAAATATTTAAGACAAAATGTTCTTAAAAATGCTATCGCGCAGAAAATTCAAAGTTTTTGCCACATTTCGTTTGGGATGACTGACGCTATGCATGTGTATGTGAGAATAGGTATCCTGGCTACAAAGCTTTAAGCTTAATAAAATGCTACACAGCTGATAAGAGCGACAAAAGAAAAATAAAAAATTCTAAGCTTATTTAGTAACACTTTTCCTGGTAAAACGTTTTTTTTTTCTGTAAGCTCATTATTTAGTGTATCACACAAATACAGCTTTAGATTAACTCATTGCGCCTTTATTCTCCCACCAACGAAATGTAAAGAATGTCTCCACAATTTCTGTAGAATGGTTGGTATGTTGGTTGGTTGGAGTTAGCTCATAATGACTAAAACACCAATAGTGTGAAAGAAAGAGAAACATAAAAAAGCCTACTTATTTAAGTACTTATGGAGTCTATTAAGAAAAATTTCTGTCGTATCTAATGCTTGAGTTTTGAGCTTAGCTAAGTTGCTTTCGCTTCTTTTATTTTTTCTATGCGCAATCAAAGCATTTCTTCCACCACTCGCCTTTGCTTTTTTTTTGAAGAGTTTTACTTAAGTTCTGTTTGCTTTCGTCTTAAGCTTCGAATTAGTAAAGATTTCCACGCACAGATTAACTAACAGCGTAGTGTCATATAAGTTTAGTGTTTTTGATGAAGCTTGATGCTAAGTGGAAATTATTAGATTAGCATACATGTATGCTATTTTCATAGTGAAATATTTAGTGGTTCTTGGCGGTTCGACTAGCATCAAAAATAAAAGAAACTAAAAAGCATAAAACTGTATGTGCCTCAACTTTGTGTGTCAGCATCAAGGCGGATGCCATAAATCGGAGGAGAAGTGCGGCCAAACACTTACATATTATATAAGCACCCTCCATAAGCACATATGCCTCATTCAATTGCTACCAATTTTGAAAAAAACATTCGTCAGTCATTTTCCCGCACACTAAGTATCACTCACAATTTAGCATTCATCAGTAATCTGCTAATCTTTGTGAACACGAAAAGTTTTTGGCAGTCCTGTGTTCTCAAAATTTGTTTGCACTTTAGAACAACAGCGAGAAGATTAGTTTTCTATCAGCTGACTCCAGACATTAATTAACTGCACCAACAATAAGCACGCAGTGGTGCAGCACAGCTTGCTCTACAATCTGCATGCTAACAGTCTAACCACTATTGTTTGTGTGTACCCACGGTATCCTTGTATTCTAAATTTGAAAGGCTTAAATGTAGCCATGGACGCCTAAGCGTATGAGTAACTAGGACGTATGTGTGTGCTTATGCTAGGCTGAAACAAAAACCACGCCAGCTTATGGTTCATAGTGATAAAGGTCTTTAAGTAAGACAATAGAAAAAGAAGTTAGCTCAAATGTATGTCTGCAAACAAAAATTCCTAAGCCCCGCACAGTACTACACACACCTTTCCTTTGCTTAAGAATACGGACGACAAACATATGTACATAGAAAAGTGTATGTCAAATAATCGCTCAAACGTGCTGCTAACTTTTCACAAGAAAGCTAATCTTGTTAGAGTCGTTAAGTTGCTCAACAATTTTAAAGTTTTTCGTTTTTAATTTTGACTACAAGAGGCGCCAAATTTTAAGCAGTAAATAGCTATCATGCTATGTCGGCCGCTGTGGCGTAGTGGTAGGTAGTGCGCGCTTCCACTTCGCAGCACCTGGGTTCAAGGCCTGGTCAAGGCAACATCGCAAAAAAATATAGAAAAAAAGGTTTTTTCTTAACAGCGGTCGTCCCTCGGCAGGCAATGGCAAACCTCCGAATGTATTTCTGCCATGAAAAACAGCTTCTCATAAAAATACAATCGCCGTTCGGAGTCAGCGTAAAACTGTAGGTCCCTCCGATTTGTGTGATAACATCAAGGCGCACGCGACAAGTCGGAGGAGAAGCTCGGCCAAACACTAACATATGTGTAAGCGCCATTCTATAAATAGCTATCATGGAAGGTGCTTCAAAGACATTCATAAACTTGTCACGCGTTCGCACCTTATTTTTTTTACTTTTATTTTATTGCCAAATAAGTTCAGTTTTCAGGGGAGGCTGTAAAAGGCATATGACAGCAGAAAATCGTGCGCGAAACGTAGTTTGAAATGCTGCATGTCCTGTTTTAAAAAGAAACCACATAAGTAAGATGGTTAAAGGCATCCACCTTCACCCAAAGAGAAATCGTCAATCGTACGCTCATCCAAGGCATCACTAAACGGGCGTAAAAGCCAATTTTCGTGAAACTTCGCTTAATAAGCTTGAATGTGAAATTGTATTAATGGGCTTTAGTTTTTGAGATATTTTGGTAAAAAAGGGAAAAAAATAATAATTTTTGGGACCTTAAATTTGGTTATAAGTAGTCATTCAATGAAGAATACGGTCTCTCAAAACTTGGACGAATGTGAGATGTGAGCAAGTCCTTTTCTGGGAGTTTTTGAGGATTGAGGCGAGGATGAATCCTGTTTTTGCTGTTCCAACGAAGTACGCGTTTCTATTTAATGGAAAATGTTAAAGAGTAGGGAGAATTAGAACTTCTTAGTCGTATGATATTGAACCAAGAATTCACTTGATTTCATGAGACCTTACATACAACAAAGATTGAATAAGTACACAAAAATGTATATCTATGGAGACACTAAAAAGTGTTTGCCATTTTTAAAAGCATAATATTTAAAGCTTAGTTAGGATTGTAACGCCACCAGTTACAATAACAACATACTTTAAAAAAGTCTACACATTCGCTAAAAAACTTTGTGAACGTCGTCTTTGGAGTATTTGATAACAAAATTCGCTACACATGAAATTCTCTATCGTTCTACGTGGCACTCATCACCTGCAAATTCATGTCACGCAGGCATTTTTCGTCATAAATACTTTCGTTGTCATTTAATTTCTAGCGTAATTTTTTGTGTGCTGTTGATGCTGCCTAGATGATTCTGTTACACTGAGAAAAAATCAACCAAAAATTGTGCAATATTACCAAATTCAAACTTGAAAATGAATCAATGTCATTTTTGGTGGATCTTAACAATGTCGTGGTTGATATCCTCAACAATGGCTTGGTAATGTTAACCACACATTTGTTTACATTAAACAAATTTTTGGTTGCCGATTTTTTCGTTTGAATAAGCTTATGATCTGCTTTTTCATAATTCGGAGATACAAAACAAAATTGTTTTCATAATTTTAACACCTTGCCTTCGCCGGGATTTAAATCCACAACTTCTGAGTGTTAACAAATAACAGCAAGCATCTCTGCACACTCAGCCATAGCCGTTCTGCAAATTTACCCTCAAATGTTGAACTTGAATAAATTTTCTTCGGCGTTTGATCGGTTTTCCGCACTTCACAATTGCCTTTTCGTAAATAAGAAAAACAAAAAAAAAAAATTACATGTCGACTCTGGCGGAATTTGAACCAGAACCCGCTGAAAACCCACAGCAAGAGTCTCTGCACGTTTAACTACAGCCAGACATACAAATGTGTTTTCAAATGTTCAACCATAACTTGGTTGAGAAAACCATTGAGCTTTCGGCTCAGTGTAATGATGACTTTCGCAGCTGTAAGACCAAGCATTAACCAGTATTTCCACAACAAGAAATAAGTATGTCACCTGTGGAATGCTATTTGCTAAAGAATTCTCCTCTGTTTACTTGCCTAAGGTTTAAACTGTATATTTCCACATATGTATGTATGTCTGCCTCCACAGCTCGGAACCTTCTCCAAGAATGGAATACGATAATGAGTTTATACTTCACTCTATTTTCGCTTTGGTGTGATACACGTGGAGGCGTACCTTAGCTAATATTGAAAGTATTTGAAGTTTGTATGTGAGTCTAAAAAAGCAGATTTATGTGGAGTTGGCAGAGCTTAGATATACATATATAAAATTCATATTTGTACACAAAACACATATAAATACATACATATCCGTGTCTTACTGGAATATACATATCGCACATTTACTGCAAGAGTGTCATAATAAAAATTAAAAAAATTATTTCAGTAAGCAGAAATGACCGCTACCTGTTTTTATATGTGGTGTAAAAATTTCATAACTCCACCCATTACCAGTAGCTTCCTACAGAGCGGTGATACATACATACGAAAATATAGCTTGTTTACGAAAATGCTAATAATTTAACAAAGGTATTTTAAGAATCAACAACAGCCATTGTAGCTTGTAGTTTGCCTTTCTTCCTGTAACATGGCTGCTTGTGTGTGTGATTTGCAACTCCAGAACTAGCAAAATATTTGTACTATAGCATAAATACTTACATATACATATACACAATAAGATAGGTAGGAAAGAGTTTAAGCAGCACCAGGCTACAGTTTGTAGCAGCCTTCATATATCAGCAGCTTTCTATTCACATGGTGGATGTCTGTATGTATACTAACGCTGCAGGCTGGATGTGAATTGCAAGAGTCTTTTAGTAAAATATTTTGCTTTCACTCTGGCATTGTTAAAAGTAAAATAACTTAAATATTTTGTATGGTTGCAACTACGAGACGCTGTGAATTTCTACACGTACATATAATGTGCTCATATTAACGTGCATTTAAAGGATGGTTGGTGAGAGTTATAAAATGAAGGCAGCATTATCTAGCCTTCATTTTGCTTTTTTCAACCATCTTGGAAAAGGCAGAACAGACTTCGCTCATTTGATACCGATGCTGTCGATGCCATCAACATAAATACGACAGTAGTTGCAAGCTCGTGTAAAAAATTTCTCTTGAGCGCTTCAGTACTGCAGCTCATAACAAATCCTTCAACATCAGATTAAAGAAATCAGACCATAGAGAAGGCGTGGCGGAAACCATATATGTACATATTTGTATTTCTCAAAGCAACTTTGGACAACTAGAAAAGGAGTTGTCCTTATGCCACAATATTTACATTTGGTAACTCTTCGAAGCTAACTCGGTTGTGTAAAATCTGCGCATGAATAACCAATGTTACTTTTGTCAGTTATAAATACTTTGGACTGAGTAAACAATCGCTAAGTAAATTATAATAAAATGGCTGCACAGGCCCATACGAATAGACACAAATGTTTCAGCACTGAAATTATTCATCGCAATATCCGCTGGTTGTAGCAGACGAAGTGGAAGGCCTACACTGCGATGCAAAGACCAGGTGGAGAAAGGACTTGGTTTCATTTGATATTTCCAATTGAAGTCGGTTAGCACAGAGAGGAAACAACTGGCGTGCTTTATTGGACTCGGCCAGAATCGCTGAGGCCAGAGATGGGCAAAGTGGGTCCCAGAACGGATTTACATCTTGTGTAGCACTTGCTGGCTCTTTGATTGCTTGAAGAGCCAAAAATCTGTCCATCCCTGGCTTAGGCGATTACAGCGCCAAATAAGAAGAAAAAAAAAGTTATCTGCAAAAGGCTGCTTGAGTGTAAAAATAAAATTTTTGTTTGAAATATTTAAGTTAAAGTGCAGTTTTCAGTTGCGGTTGCTGTTCAATTAGTAATTATGGGAAAATTTGCAGCTCATCTAAAAAATAAAAGCGTGATATAATTTGCTCATGCTTTTAAGCTTTGCTCCTTTCTAAACGACTTTAATTACATCCTGCGGGTGATATCCGACACAAATTTCTTCGCAAGATACTTAAGCAATTAAACTTTAGAAACTTTTACAATAAAATTTGTGCGCAATTTCATTTGCAGTATGAAATTGTTTGGAGTTATCAAAACAACAGCTACATAAATATGAATGTACGTATACACATTTGAATTAAATAATTGAAACCATAAACTTCAATTGAAAAAATTCTTTCAGGCAATTATCAAATTCGCAAACTGAACTAGTTTTCTTTTTTCTGTACAATTTAAAAGTAAATTCTCGCTTTCGAGTGGAGCAAATTTATTGCCAACGATCACAGAAATCAACGATTCATACAAGGTGGTGTTGTTAGACCAGCGTATTTTCATCGTCTTACACGTACATATTTTGTATTTGCTTTCACTGATTTGACAGCACACCCGCCAGAAGCAAAGGCAAAATACATGTAAACTCCTACAGTTAACCCGCAAAAACAAAAACACAATACAGGGGACTGTTGTTTTTGTATTCCCGCTACAACCTTGTTTAAATTCACCTTGACACACATTTTACAAAGTGTACACCTTTTTTTACTTTATAAGTTATATTTGGCTAACAAATTAAAAAAAAAGAAATATACATACTATTCAAACTGGCTCGCAGCTAGCGTCGCACACGATCTGTGCATTAAAAACGTAGAGGATCAGAAATCAAAAGTGCCATTTACACTTGAGCCTACTGGGGCTGGATTCTGTAACTCTTCATTTTGCGATTCAGGAAGGGTGAGAATGAGTTTTAGCTGTCAAAATTGTTTACACTTCCTCATTTTGTGATTCACACTGTGTACACTTCTCTTCCGAAAAACTGAATTTTATTCGGTGAGTTTTTGGTTGTGAGTTTTTCACTCGGTGTACACTACATTTCCTAACAGTTACAGAAGTCCCTGGTCGCTAGTGAAGTGCAGAAGGAAAGCTTATTAAACGAAAAGTTCAATCATAAGTCATAAACGTATCCGTTTCAGAGCCATTTTCGGTACAGAAACGTATATAGAGTTTCTGCCGCACACTTCAGTGGGAAAACGGATCGTGAAAATATCAAAAAATGGAATCGGTAAACGGACAAAAATCCGCATTTTATAATTTTTTCTTTCTTTTTTCGGACCCATTTTCGGATTTTTTGCTGGCTGGGTATGTGTATGTACCCTAACGGAAACAAGTGATTTTTTTTAAATCAGCTAATTG
>NW_023458557.1:69185744-69186850 GCF_013731165.1 Rhagoletis pomonella
CAATTAGCTGATTTAAAAAAAATCACTTGTTTCCGTTAGGGTACATATACATACCCAGCCAGCAAAAAATCCGAAAATGGGTCCGAAAAAAGAAAGAAAAAATTATAAAATGCGGATTTTTGTCCGTTTACCGATTCCATTTTTTGATGTTTTCACGATCCGTTTTCCCACTGAAGTGTGCGGCAGAAACTCTATATACGTTTCTGTACCGAAAATGGCTCTGAAACGGATACGTTTATGACTTTTTTTTAATTGATTGAACTTTTCGTTTAATAAGCTTTCCTTCTGCACTTCACTAGCGACCAGGGACTTCTGTAACTGTTAGGAAATGTAGTGTACACCGAGTGAAAAACTCACAACCAAAAACTCACCGAATAAAATTCGGTTTTTCGGAAGAGAAGTGCACAAAGTGTGAATCGCAAAATGAGGAAGTGTTCACAATTTTGACAAGTAAAACTCATTCTCACCCTTCCTGAATCGCAAAACGAAGAGTTACAGAATTCAGCCCCAGTAGGCTCAAGTGTAAATGGGACCTTTGATTTCTGATCCTCTAGGTTTTTCACGTACCGATCGTGTGCGACGCTAGCTGCGAGCCAGTTTGAATAGTATGTATATTTCATTTTTAAAAAATTTGTTAGCCAAATCTAAATTATAAAGTAAAAAAAGGTGTACACTGTGTAAAATGTGTGTCGAGGTGAATTTAAACAAGGTTGCAGCAGGAATACAAAAACAACAATCCCCTGTATTGTGTTTTTGTTTTTGCGGGTTAACTGTAGGAGTTTACATGTATTTTGCCTTTGCTTCTGGCGGGTGTGCTGTCAAATCAGTGAAAGCAAATACAAAATATGTACGTGTCAAGCTCGGAACACTTTGACGACTGCAACTTCACGACGTAACGACAGCGACATCATTTTGTCGACAAATGTCGCCTTGAAGCCAGCTTCTTAAACATTTTGAAGACCTCAGCGACATAGCAAATAGCTGATTTTAATGTTTTACATTTTGGTATATTTATTTCAAATTGTGTATTTTTATTTAAGTAAATAAGAAAAACATGAATGTTGAAAATAATAATATGAATAATATAATGCAGATCTGGCATCACC
>NW_023458557.1:69186950-69188539 GCF_013731165.1 Rhagoletis pomonella
TTCGAAGGAAATAAAAGGCATGAGACAACGCCTCGTCGACAGGGAGGAAGAACTCCTAAGCACTCAAAGACTGATAGTCTCAACGTTGGAGATCACTTGCCAGTGGAGCAAGAGAAGCGTTGCCGTTGCGTACGCTGCACTTCATTTGGAATCGAAAAGCGAACAAAAATGATCTGTTCTGGGTGTAACAACGCGTTGTGCTACAAGTGTCTTGGACCCTTCCACAAATTAAATTAATAATTCAAGAACAATTAATAAGTCAAATAAATATGAAATTTCGTTAAATATAGCTATTTTTCTAATATTTTATTTATTTCTCAAATTTACTATACTCGTCTAAAACTCTTATTGGGATTATATATCCCACAACAAATACGTATTGGGATTATATGTCCCAGGATAAAACGACGACTTTGGGATTTCTGAGTATGCAGGACATATTTTTTTAGCCCAATCTTTCAGAATGTGCAGACATTTTTGTTGAGACTATTTCCGGTTTCCAAATAAAACTCCGTCCCGAAAGGGTTAATAAATTTTGGTGACCCGAAGCCATGCCCTAGAAAACTTTTGATGACAGCAGTCCAGTCGGTGCTCCTGTACGGGGCAGAAATATGGGCCGGCGCAATGAAAGTAAAAAACTACCGGATTCAAATTTCTTCGGTCCAGCGCAGAGGGGCACTACGCATTGCTTCTGTATACCGTACAATGTTCGCGGACGCGGTTCTAGTTATTTCTGGCGTCATGCCAATTAAGCTACTTTCCTACGAGATAGGCCGAGCAGCTGCCGCGGCAAGGCAACGCGATCAACTAATCCAGCAGTGGCAACAAAACTGGAACGCGAGCACAAAAGGTCAATGGACGCAGACCCTGATAGCCGACCTTCAAACATGGTTGAAAAGACCGCACGGGGAAGTCGATTTGTACTTGACGCAATTCCTCACCGGTCATGGTTACTTCCGAGAATATCTTCACAGAATGGGCAGGGTAGACTCACCGTTCTGCCACTACTGTGGAAACGTGGAAGATAACGTACACCATACATTCTTCACTTGCGAGCACTTCTTGACCTCGCGCAGAATGTTGGAATAAAGATACGAAGACATAACCCCGAAGAACATAATTGGGGTAATGATCTCCAGTGCAGACAAGTGGGAAGCTCTCGCGAGATGCGTGAGATTCGTACGCCGCTGCTGGATGTCTACCAAGGACATCCGAATGAAACGCCAGTACAAAAGAACAGCCTTGAGGCTCTAGCAGCGCGCTCCTGCATCTGACGAAAGCAATAGAATGCTTTTGCTCGGCTCGAACGCCCCTCTCTCAGATTAATAGATGGGGTAAATAATAATGGAAAAAAGTGAGAATACCCTCTGGCACTGTCCCGCCCGGGCCAGGACGCGCAACCAATTCTTTAACAAGTACTGATCTAAGTGAATGCTATATAAAGTGCTATCGGTGCTTTCGTTTATGAGGGGAAGGTAATAAATTGCCTCCGCCAATCTTATCTTAATGGGGGTTTTCAGCCAACATGTGTCTTCGTGCTCGCCACAATAACCTAACTTAATCATTGATTAAACCACAAATTTAAATTA
>NW_023458557.1:69188639-69236452 GCF_013731165.1 Rhagoletis pomonella
TATGTACCCTAACGGAAACAAGTGATTTTTTTTAAATCAGCTAATTGAAAAACTATGTACTTTGAAATAAATGCAGTGAGTAAATGTTTCGAATTTTGACACTGTGTTTACCCAATAAACAATTTGTGTCTTGGAAGTATGAAAAAACATCTGTGAGGTGCAGAACGAACGGAATTCAACAGAAACGTGCTAAAATAGTATATGCACAAATATCAATACGCACATGTAAATCCAGGTTTATATCCGCATTGCGGGATAATATTTGGGGTAAGAATTTGGCGGAATGTATGTAAACATACTTACCAGGGCTGCATACCGATTTTGAACCGAACAACGAACCGAACCGTTTTTATTTTGAAATGCCAAAACCGAACCGAAAACCAATCCAAACAAGTAAAAAGTCTAAGTTCGGGTGAAGCCGAACATAAAATACCCGGTGCAAGTATTAAATATAGTTCTTTCACCTTTCTGAAAACTGCCGTTACATGGTAAAAAGAGTGGTTTTAACCCTATTTCTAACAAGTTCGACAGTATGTTCAGTTATACTTAATGAGATAAATTTACATAGTTAGATGTGGGCAGTGTCACGCCCACTTTCAAAAATTCCACAATAATGTTACCCTTTTTCAAGGGATTGTTGTCGGTATGAATTTTGAGTAAATTAGCGTCCTTAAATTTCGAGATATCGAAGTTTCAAGAATTTCCGAAATTTACCGTTATATGAAAAGTGGGAGCAATTTTAGTCCGATTTCAATAATTTTCAACGTTTTGCCTTTATGTGGCAAGCACAATAATCGCACCGAGTTTGGCAATTGGTGAAGCGATTACCAAGATATACACATGTACAGTATCGGATATCAAGTTTCAGTGAAAAAGCTTCAGTATTTACTAAAATATCGCGGTTTCGTATTTCTGAAAACTACCATTATATGGGAAGTAGGCGTGGTTACCGTCCGATTTCGCCCATTTTCAATATTAACCAACCTTGGGTAAAGGGCAATCTACATACCAAATTTCGTTGAGATATCTCAATTTTTGCTCGAGTTGTCGTGTACACGAACGGACGGACTGAAAGGCAGACATGGCTCACTTGACTTCTCTATTTATTCTGATCATTTATGTATACATTTATCTATATCTATCTCGATTCGTTTTGGCTGTTACAAATAACCGTTATGTGAACAAAGTTATAATACCCTTGTGCACAAGTGCGTTCGGGTATAAAAAGCTTCGAATCGGATCAAACTGAAAATCCACTAAAGCAATTTTCAAGTTTTGTAATACACAAATTTGTCTAAAAATGCAACCGGTATAGTAAAACTGCAAACGTTTTTTTGTTTGGCAACTCCGCGAGTTGTGATTTCGTCCATATAAAGAATGCTTGATTTTTTCTTATATGAAAGCATTTGCTTAACAGCGCCAGCAAATAACATATAACATTTAAATTTAACAACCTACCGAAAATGAGGGTTTCAACATTAAGCCAAGATTTTGAGGGTCAATTCAAAGTTCTGATTATGCTGTTTTTGTCTACTCGACTAGGCTCACCATTTTTCCAAACCTTAAAAAGTTTATTAAAACTTTTCTAATTTCGCCTTGATCGCGTTGATTTTAAATAATTTTTTGATGAAGGTATCATTCTTCCATACAAAAAATTTTTTATATGGTCAAAAAAAACAAGTTAAAACTTTTTAGAAATTCTTATTAAAATGTTTAAAATTTAGATTCAACTTTGCGGAATATTTATAAGTTATGTATAAAGTTTAAAAGATTCACTGAACCGAACCGCACCGATCTTTGGAGTGGTATGCAGCCATTATATTTACTCTCTGACGCACAGTGGGAAAAATATATATCGCTTTGCACATACATATGTCCGCTGACAACTCAAATCTTAACTTTTTTTTTAGCTTTTTTCCAGATGTTCAAAAGGTTTTTCTTTATAACATGTGACTGGGCTAAAGGTCAATTTTTATAACTTAACCTAAAAAAATTGAAGCGAGTAAAGGCTGGTTTTCACTATGTCAAATTCAGTGGCATTTGTCGTCAAATAAGTGAAAACCCATTGTCAAATGGGAGCGGTTTGTCGATTGATTTGGATCAGGATAGGTCTTAAGTCGTGTGCATGCACTGCGAAATCGGCTATCTTTCAGTTGTTGGCCCATAATATCATCGGTAAAGGTATGGATAAAGGAGATAAAGTTGTGTCAAAATATGTCGCCAAATTTTGGCGTCAAAATATGACATAGTGAAAACCAGTCTTAAGAATTATTTATCCTTCAGGCAAATTGGCCTTCGCGATTGAGCTTCAATAAAGGGCGCAACTCCTCCTTATCAGTTTTCAAGGCCACTAGGACGTCTCTGGTATCCTGCAGGAAATGTATTTAACTATAAGCTAACTTTAAGTTGCTTATCAAGGAGCCATAAGTCACTTATTATCTGTATATTTTCTTTTACGAAAGCTACTATATTTCTATTGCGATGTCCGCGAAATAGTCAATAACTTGTAACTAACTACTTTTGGACATAAAATATCAATAGGAAAAACGAAATATTTTTATATTAATTTTTTATTTTTTTATTTACTTTATTTGTTTTACTACATTTCATATTTGTTTACATATTCTGCTGTAGGTGGTCTAATATTCGAACTCCTTCAGACATAACTTGAAAATGATGATATAAAATTTCGATCTTCCTTTTATTTGTCCTCAATTCGAAAAAGTATTTGTGAAGTGCAGGACTTTTAAATAGAAACGCGTTTAACGAAAACAATCTCCGTCATTACTGCTGCATTACTTTTCAACTAATTTCAAGTTAGCTTTTTGTAGCTAACTACAAGTTACATATATTATAGAAATCCCGTAAAAAAGGTAATTACAAGTGGGTTACTTTTATCAATTGATAATAATTTTTCTGCAGGGTAGTTGCGTATTGCTTTTATTGCCACAATTTCAGCTGAATTGTCCTTTCACATGCATATACCAGGCAATCGATAATGTCGATAATTATGTTTAAAGGGAAGTTAAATTTAACCAGACATGGCGCAAACGGCACTTAAAGCATAAACAGACGGCAGCGTTGAACCGGATCAACTCGGGAATTAACTGCAGTTGATCCGGATTAAGTCCGAGTTTATCCGGATCAACGCTGCCGTCTGTTGAAGCTTTTAGGGCCAGTTGTTCAATGTTTGGTTATCACTACCTCCCAGTTAAACATCATTATCGACGTTTTCGACGTAATGCATATAAAATGTGATCGATAAAGAAGCCGTTGTGTTTAAGCGGAGCCTCCAACTCCGATTTGTGTTAACCAGACATTAAACAACCGGCCCTCAAAGTTACGACAAATTGATTGAGTGAAGGAAATCGATGGGCTGACCGCTGTGCTGACTCTCTGATAGCACTGCGTCTTGCAAATTCAAAGGCAACAAATAATCATTGACAACGTAAACCGTTAGATACTTCAGTCTAACTCTGTCCATCTCATTGCAATGAAGCGCTGTGGGGACACAAAAAAGTGGTTGTGCAGTTTTTATATGAAAATGTTTTATTCAGTTGGGGGAAAAAAAACTGAAATTGTAATTTCGTCGAACTTTTGTAATGGTGATTTCGTTTCTTCCATAATATGTTGCCCTTCCTCGGTGCAAGTTGTATTTGATGTACACTGAACCCTGTAAAAGGCCATGTTTTTGCCTTCTTTTCCTCATGCATTTCATACTATTGTCGCTTTAAGCCAAAATCTGATTTTCAGGGCAACCTTCTACCCTGACAAAGCTTCACGGGGTAAAGAATGTGCCTTTTTTGCCTTACAAGAGTGTGACATTTTAGGAAACGAACACAACATTTTTTCACCCTTTTGGCTTTAATTTAAAATCGAACATGAAAAGAGAAAGGGCAATCAAAAGGCGACATTTTTTTGTAGAAAGGAAATCACCATAAGTGTCTTGCAATGTCGCAAACAATAATGTTTTTACATAAGCTTTCGGTACAATTATGTTCAAGCCTTTGTGTGTCTATAGGAGATGCCGTTATTAAATCGATTAAATCGAAGATCACCCTTTCGATTAGATTTTTGTCGATTTTTTAGTTCCGATTCGATCCGTGAATCGGTTCAAAAAAGTTGAGAATTCACATTCGACTTGTCCTCAATGGATGCATATTTAAATACGGTTTAGTTATTTCAGAAAATCTATACAATTTTAAAGAAATTTTAATTGAAGGCTGGTGCAAAAAAACCAATGGGCCTCGACACCTCCTTGATCTCCTTGGAAGAGCAAAGACCAAAGAATTCAATGACCTGCCTCTTTCTCCTCCGACTAAAGGGCTCCTCAGGGAAGCCTCTTGGAAACAACTCTATATAAAATTATGGTTAATACTACAACAAAAACTTCAAAAATCGGATTTCCAAACTTTATGGAAATTTTCATAAAAATTTTGCGCTCCTTAGTTACTCTTTTTAGAAAAAATTTTAGCACGTATACAGTTTTGCAGCAAATCTTTTCTAAAACGGCTAATTATAGAGCTAGCGAAAACAAAAAAAAAAACTAAAGATGTTTTACAAACAAATCTACATTTATAAGTATATACGTAAGCTCCATTGTATTATACACTTTTTAAACTAGTGGTTAATTTCGAAGCAAATCATACTATTTATTCTCATTTGTGATAAAAAGAAACAAGCAATTTCCTTAAATGTGTTCTTATACAATATGTATTTCCATCTGTAGTTGTGACTATTTCGATACATATGTAACTGCATCTGTCTGTAAAATTCACAGTATTTAATTAACTGTTCAAAATTACATTCTTTGAAAACGAAATAAAACAAACAAAGTCGGAATTTTAGTGCTCTCACCCCTAGGCTTTTTGTATACGGAAAAAATATAACCCAATTTTTTATTTTGAAATACAAAAATATTTAGACGTCGCTCAAAGCGCTCAAAGTTTTCCATTTAATTTATATGGAAGGAAAAAACCTACCTTTCGTAGAAATGGTATGGAATTCTTGAAAATTCTTGCGGATTTTTGGCGGACCTATAAATTATAGCTACTATAAAAAAAAATAGTTAAATAAACAATCGGGTATTATTTTAGAGAATCACCTGCAGAGAAGAAGAGTTTTCCGATCGAAAAATATTGATTGTTAAGAATTCTATATCATTTTTACGAAAACTTGTTTTTTCCCCATATAACACACTTGTAAAACTTTAAGCGCTTTGGGCGACCTGTAAATATTTTTTTAATTTAATTTTGTTATTTTATGGCCTTAAAACAATTATATTCAACAATTTTTATTGAGCTTGAGGCCGTTTTTAATGAAAAAATTATCGCGTGGAAAAGCAACAATAATTTGAAAAAATGGTAGAAGTGATAGCTATTTAGGAGATCACCACATTTCTTCATCAGACTTCTTTCAGTAAGTTTCGAACCGACGAGCACACCTAAAAGTTAAACATTCTAAAAATATAATTATTAACAAAAACCAACAAAACCAAGAACCACATGATCAAGTCTGAATTGCGGCGGAATAGCTTCGCTTGATTGTGCTGGCTTAACAAATGAAAAAGTGGGAAAAAAGCAACGATAATTTACAAGGCGAACTTAGCACAGTGCATAGGCAACTGGCTGAGTCAGTGAGATCATCGGTTCGAATCCTCCTGAAAGAAGTCTGATGGGGAAGTGTGGTGATTTCCGAAATAGCTATCACTTCTACTATTTTCGCAAATTGTTGTTGCTTTTCCACCATAAGTTTTTCATTAAAAACAGCCTCAAGCTCAATAAAAATTGTTGAATATTTTTTGATTTCGAAATAAAAAGATACGGGCAAATTTTTTTGGCATAGAACAATCTTAGGGGCTGAGAGCATAAAAATTCCAACTTCACTTTTTCTCATGCATTTTTGGTCCACCCAAATGTATATTTAACCCTTTGTCGGGCGCAACTGATCTGGGAGGCACGTCCTGTACACTTTTTTGTATCTCTCCGTGCCGTTTTATACCGTTAACTTTGCTTACGCTCAGTAGCTGCCTCTTTGAAGTGCTCTATAGAGCAAAACCACTCAGCTTGTCTTTGACCCTCACAGAGAGAGAGAGAGAGAGAAAAGTTATGCAGGGTGATCTGAGAAGGTTATTGAGCTAAAACTCGTCACATGTATAAAAGTACGTATTTTTAGAAATACTATTATATCACTTTTTTTAAATATTAGTATTCGTCAAAAAGTAGCTATTATTTCATGTCACAAGGTTGAATTTTTATAAAATATATGCATTTTTTCTAAACTATTTTACGTGTCATGTTTTACCTTTGGATTTTTGAACTTTATTTTAAGATTTTTATAGTAGCTACTAAATTTGTGTGAAATAAATGGATTTTCACGAAATGTTTACATTTATTTCTTTTTAGTATCCCTAACAACCGTGCCATTCTTTCCCAGATGTATAAACAGTATAATTGTGTGTTTATTATGTGTTTTTAAAATAGGGCCCATTAGGCACATTGCGCCTGACGAAGGGTTAATAAAACCAAATAGACCTAAGCTCGTTAAGATTTTACTATGGTGGTCTTATGAATAATTTTGTTAAAAATTTTTTGAGCCACGTATGTATGTTCATAAAATATCAAAATTTTTTATTGCTTAAAATGATGTGCGGACTTATAAGTCGTTGAAATGCATCATCATAACTCAAAAAGTCAATTTTAGATTTTTACTTAGTTAAGGCTTTTTGTATTTCAACGGCGATGAGAGATAGCGCCTTTCTATATTAGGATACCGATATGTATGTATGTCCTACTTTCAGCGCATTCGTTACGACTCAAGTGCCCCATGCTAACAGCACAAACATCATAATTCATACTCTGAAAAGATTAAACGTTTACACTGGATTAAACTGGTCCAATATGAAGTCGCTTCCGATATATTTATGTAGCTGCATATGATAGCTCAATATGCATATGAATGCTAACAATCAGCTTAAAAAACTTACGCAAGCGCCAGAGATAGCGTAGTAAATACCGCTTTTACTGCTTGCTGTTGACGTTTTTTATGGCAGAAAAATTAACGACTAAATCTTGTACGCGTTTGATGTCCAAATTTTTAATTTCTTTTCTTCTTTTCAGCACGCCTATTTTTTTTTATTATTAATATTTAGCTGGAGTGAAGTTGAAGGCGATTTAATAAATTTTCGCCTGCGCGGTCAAAGCCAGCAAAACTGACAGACGAAAGTAAATGAAATTGGTAAAATTTGTTAACACTCTTTGAATTCCTACTGCACTCCTCGAAAAGAATTGTTCGCTTATGCGAATTTCGTGCTACCACTAAAATTGTAATATCTAGCAAACTTAGTCACCCCTCTTCTCCGGTAACACAGAAAGGAAAATTCTGCTTAGTAAGGGTTATAAAGTCTAAGCCCGGCCAAAAGCCTTTTTAACTGCTGCAATCACAAATTAAAGACTGAACTCATAGAGGAGGTAAATAGCTGCAACAGCTAACTCTGGACCTTATCGGGGTCATACAGGGCGGAACGGCCTATTCCGGTTGGTTAGCTGCGAATAACCAATATCTAAGCAGTCCCAGACCAAGAGCGGCATGCTTGATGAATCTCCTGTGTCCGGGCGAACAGATGCCGCCTCCCAAAAAGCATCCCAGGATTGAGAACAGTTAGATCCTGTTCATGGCATGCTGGAGCATGTATACGATTAGTTCGACATTGAGCTGGCGAGAGCAGTATTCCGCCACTGTGAGGGCGACACCTCACAGAAATGGCTGGTGGGTGGGCTAATGCTGCAATCGCTTCCGTCTTGTTAAAACCCTGGCAGGTCTTCATGCACGTTCAATACACGTCGCCATTTTGTTGGCCGCACAGGTCCGGTTGAGATTTAGTCCTGGTTTTGCGCTGTGAGTATGTGCAAAAGCTGCGCAGAGTACTCTGACTCTAAGCCGGCTCATGGCGAACATTGGTGACCCGAAGCCATGCCCTAGAAAACTTTTGATGACAGCAGTCCAGTCGGTGCTCCTGTACGGGGCAGAAATATGGGCCGGCGCATTGAAAGTAAAAAAATACCGGATTCAAATTTCTTCGGTCCAGCGCAGAGGGGCACTACGCATTGCTTCTGTATACCGTACAATGTTCGCGGACGCGGTTCTAGTTATTTCTGGCGTCATGCCAATTGAGCTACTTTCCTACGAGATAGGCCGAGCAGCTGCCGTGGCAAGGCAACGCGAGCAACTAATCCAGCAGTGGCAACAAAACTGGAACGCGAGCACAAAAGGTCAATGGACGCAGACCCTGATAGCCGACCTTCAAACATGGCTGAAAAGACCGCACGGGGAAGTCGATTTGTACTTGACGCAATTCCTCACCGGTCATGGTTACTTCCGAGAATATCTTCACAGAATGGGCAGGGTAGACTCACCGTTCTGCCACTACTGTGGAAACGTGGAAGATAACGTACACCATACATTCTTCACTTGCGAGCACTTCTTGACCTCGCGCAGAATGTTGGAATAAAGATACGAAGACATAACCCCGAAGAACATAATTGGGGTAATGATCTCCAGTGCAGACAAGTGGGAAGCTCTCGCGAGATGCGTGAGATTCGTACGCCGCTGCTGGATGTCTACCAAGGACATCCGAATGAAACGCCAGTACAAAAGAACAGCCTTGAGGCTCTAGCAGCGCGCTCCTGCATCTGACGAAAGCAATAGAATGCTTTTGCTCGGCTCGAACGCCCCTCTCTCAGATTAATAGATGGGGTAAATAATAATGGAAAAAAGTGAGAATACCCTCTGGCACTGTCCCGCCCGGGCCAGGACGCGCAACCAATTCTTTAACAAGTACTGATCTAAGTGAATGCTATATAAAGTGCTATCGGTGCTTTCGTTTATGAGGGGAAGGTAATAAATTGCCTCCGCCAATCTTATCTTAATGGGGGTTTTCAGCCAACATGTGTCTTCGTGCTCGCCACAATAACCTAACTTAATCATTGATTAAACCACAAATTTAAATTATTTTTTTAAATATTCTAATTGACTTTTTTTATACCCATATTAATTTTAATACCAGTAGCTTTTTTAAATGCGTATATTTAATTTTTGAGTACATACATATGTATTTACATACATATGTACAAATGTAAGAGTATATAATGCCCATTATTGCTGCCCACAAGGACTATGGGCAAAATGTGCGTACAGGCATCGGTGCCCCTTACTACTCTAAAAGAACAATACTTGTTTTAATTTAATTCTAGCGAATTGCACTGCTGGTTAATTTTGAAGTGGCTACAATTAAAATAAGTTAGTGCAATACAAATGTGCCTTTACACACTCACGACTAAGGCATCTAGTGCCGGGATTCGGGATCCCGAATCCCGGGAGTCCTGAGCCCTTTTTGAAGTCCCGAAATACCGGGATCAAGCCCTCGGGATGCCGGGATCCCAAAATATAATTTAATTTTCTACCAAATTAAAATAAAATTACATTCAGACGCTGTAATGGCATAAAAATGCAACCCTACAAAAAATCAATTAATATATTATAATTCTAATACTACTATTATTATGTGTTATAATATATGTATGTATCATACATATTTCATTTCATTTCATTTCATTTATTTAAGTCTATGATTACAAAAACCTTACAGACTAGAATAGAAAAATTGTCTTAATACTACAGATTAGAAACTAAAACAAAAAGGAGGATTAAAAATAATGAGATAGGATCCTAGACTCAAACAAAGATGTGGGCATCGAAAAATCAAGATCAAGTTTATTAAAGATATTATTATATTCATTTAGAGCCCTAATAACGGGGGCGAAATCATAATATTTAGATTTAGCAACTTTAATATGAAATGGTAGATGAGACCGTAACTTTCTATTACGTGTATTGAAGCATATTAGCCCCAAAAGTCCCGGAGAATCAATGGAGCCCCTGATAATATCATATATGAACATTAGGGAATGGATGGATCTTCTACTAGCAAGAGACTTAACGTTAATAAGCATACACCGAGCAGCGTAAGACGGAACCGGCTCATTAAAATGAAGCGGTTGCAGAGCAAACCGAATGAAACTTCTCTGCACTCTTTCAATTCTTAGGGAATGAAACGCATATATCGGATTCCAAATTATGGATGAGGCATTCGTTTTCATACCGGACACCAAATTTGGTGTCACAATTTCGATTGGCTTCATATTTTTCCTTTTTTCTTCGGATATACATATGATCTGTCAAATTTTGGATTTTTTCGTTATTCTGACTAAATAATCATGTACTTCTTCAAATTGTTATATCTCGGGTTCTGTTCATCGTAAGGACCTCATTGTTGACTCTCACAAAACAAACCACCTCATAAAAAAAATTAAATAGTTCTTAAAAAACACCCAGTTTTTGTAACATGTTTTTTATAGAGAATTAACCAAGGATTGGGAAGGGGTAATTTTAAATCCCAAATTTACTGGTCTTTACTATGCAAATCAACTTAAAAAAGTTCAACTGTTAAAATGACTTCAACTGCAATATGAACGAATTTCAAGTTCGTAGTTTTTAGTTTATTCAGTTTGTAATTAGCTTTTTAAACTGATATAAAATAAAGATATTTATACTTCTTTCTTAAAAACACAAATTTATTTTTATTTCTATTACTCCCACTAAAGAAAGACTGCAAGACTAATTTGTTAGCATATTTTAATTAATGGTAATAATATCCCGAAATATCTCGGGATCCCAGGATTACCAATTTAAGATCCCGAAATCCCGGGAATCACAAAATGGTCCGGGATTGGATGCCTTATGCACGACTCACTGTTAAAGTAGCTGAAATAGGACTTCAGCTGGGATTATACTGATTGATAAGTAGATTTAAATTAACTACCACAGATTTATCACAATTCTTATCTAGTGTCAGTAGAAAACCACCGACAGTGCGTACCTACCAGTGTTGCCAGATTTTAACTTCAAAAAACTGTGATTTTCCAAGAAAAATACTGAATGTTCAACACAAAAAAACTGGTACCTTCAAAACGATGGGAATTTTAGAATGTCAAGGTCTCTTACCCGTATGTTTGGAATGTAGCTGACTACTTCATATTCAAAAGGTAACCTGGCATCTCTATCGCCTCTTTATCACTTTAAAATTTACTTACATAAAAACTAAATAAATATATAAATATAAGGAGGGTTGAACTCGGATCTTTCGAATGGCACGAAAGTGCTCTTCTCAATGGGCCATTGCCCCTGCTACAGCAATCGAAATTAAAACAAAAAGTTTCAAAATCTTTCGTTAAAAAGTTAATTAAAGATTTTTCCTTCTTAACTTTAATGTTTTTTAAATGCCGTTCCGAATCATTAATCGACTCTGAGTGCGGCTGTAAGTTTGTCTAAGAAACGTGATTTGCAGTTAAAACTGTGAATATGGTAACATTGGTACCCAGTACATGACTTGCTGAGATACTATATTGTTAGTCAAGCGTTGTTGCTTGTGGCTTCATAGCCACGCGCTTTGTGGTCACTAATGCTCAAAACTGCTGTATATTCGTTGGTTAATAGCGAGATATGCACACAGATGTCATGCTCAATGGCAGAATGGCGGGGGTTCGGATTCGAATCACCTCCGCCTCCCGTTGAGACAAGGGTATTTTTTTCCCAAACGTACGCATTTAAATAAAAAATATAATTTTAAAAAGGGATTTGTGTTTGCTTAGACGACAAAGTACCAGAATTTAGGCACCAGTGGCCATGCGTAATAAGGCTATCAAATAGCAAACAAATATTTTGATTTATTTATCTTTTTCTTTTTATTTATACGATTTATTGAAAAGAAGGAAAATACGGGTCTATATGTAATTCAAAGCTTACGAAAACAAAGGAAAAAACATACAAAAATAAAGGAACTTGTAATTATCAAGATACAATGTCCGCCAGAAGGCAGGTATTTTCACCTATATTAGGTAAACTCAAAGTTTAATAAAAAAAGCGACATCAGATTCATTAATTTATTCCAAAAATTTGTTTTAAATATTTTTTTTAACCAATAGAAAAATAAGGCATTTGAGGGTTAAATTGATTAGCGGAGGGCGGCGCTCAGACTGTTGCATGAGGGCATAAGCCTTCAACAAACAAGCTAAGATTTAAGGAAATGATTTTCATATTTTTAATAAATTAAGTGTATCACAGATTTCTGCTCTTGAATTGAAACTCCTTCAACAAAATTAACGAATGGCCTTTAAGCCAGTATATAGTATACGCTATACACTTTAACTTACCTTTATTTTCAAAGAAGTTCCATTATAAATAAATTCCATATACATTCGTACCATTTTCTAAGAACTTTGTTTATTCTTAGTTTTTGAGTTAAATTTAATAAATTTATAGTTTAAAAAACTAAAACCTAGCTATTATAATTTCCATTCGTACTGTCGTCAGGTATGTAACTTGAGAATAAAATTGCTGCATCTTTTAGGCGCATCAATATTACATAGTTACATCCCGAGCTAATAAAAGGGAGGTAAAAATTTAGAAAAAATATATGAGTAACTTAGAATAACACCGGAAAAAATCAAATTTATGTTTTTTTGTAGTCTCTTGTCTTTGGTAAATATTTCTCTATGACAAAGTCCAATATTAGCAAAATTATTTCTTGTTCTGCAATACCAGGTTCCGCATTTCTCTTACACCTTTCTGCTATAATTACCACTTTTCGATGCAATCGCTTGAGCCATTTTCTTTGTAGTGTCGCCGCTGTGTGTGCGGCGGTGGGCAACTCTTAATGTATTTTGAGCAAAGATAATTTGAATGAGCGTAAGTGCATTTGCAGCGAATTGCAATCGCTGGGCGCTGAAATGTATGCGCGCCCTTGCGCTGGGGATATGAGCCGGGGCAATGACGGTTGCTGCGATTTTTCGTCGCCATCGATGACATCACTAACGTTGTGCTTTGGTACCTGTAAAGAGAGCAAAAAACACTTGTTATGAGAAAGCAAACGAGACAGTAAATATGTGAATATCTGGTTGTATAAATCGATGGTTCTCTGCAATAACTACACAACTCAAAATTAAAAAAAAAAACTCTTAATACAGTACAGTGGCTCATGTTTCACATTCTTGTCTAATCCATGACTAAGCCGTACTACTTACTGAAGTAATGCTTACTACTTACAGTAGTAGAAGATTTTATTTTTTGAGTTTTGTATTGTGTCGTCAATGCAGAGGACCATAGAAATGAACAGTATTAGAGAAACTGTAGTTAAATACTCATATGGGGAGGCCCCGTCTTCCGCTAAGCGCTTTAACATTTGCGCTCTATGTACTATATAAACGTTTACTATTATTATTAAAACGAAATTGCTTTAATAAATTTTCACCTACTGGTATTAATTTCACTTCAGATAGAATAGAAGATAAATAGGTATAACTGGGGATACCGGATTTGGACACTTACAAATCGACTTTTCACATTAGATTTGATCCACATGAACAGCTGTGATTATTTTTTTTTTTGAATTATTGCACTTTGCCCTAAAATATCTGCTATTTTGAGTAGAAAAAGAGTAAATTAATAAAATTATTAACAGTGAGTATAAGGCTTTGTTATTTGATGGATTTATACAGCTATTTCTTTAGCTGTCGTTTTTTTACTAATATATAAAATTTTTTTGAAAGCCGGTTTTTTCTGTTCGAAAGCTTGAGAACAGCCGTAACGATTTTTCGAAGTTTTGGACACCTATTTCCGACATTCCGAGCATGGTTATAGACTTAAAATAATATGTATATTTGAAAAGAGAAGTTTTCTCGTAGGTGAGAATAGTCTTGCAATTACGTATAACGATAAAATGTTAAAAATCTGGCCTATGTGTGACATGATGATTCAGAGTTTTTGTCAAAAACGTCAGGTAGTTTCTGAAGCAATTTTCTAGAACCGCACATATATTTATTTCTTAACATTTCGATTATATTTTGCTGCTAAAACTGGGTGATAGCAAGTTATGAAGGTTATTACTAAGTCTTTGACATATCTTGTGGAAAAATCATTGGAAGCTCTTGGGATCATCTTGGATATATGTGAGGTGTTTATATTCGTAGTAAGAAATGGTGGTGGGTTATGAATCTCCACGCACATGCTTGATATGAGTATATATAACCGGTGGAGTCGACATGTTTTGTCGAGCGAAGATTATTTTCGACCAATTAGCTATTAGAAGACACATTGTTCGAATAAAGCTACCCATCCGGTTCTATTGTAGCAGATCCAAACTCAAGGCATAACGGACATAACCCAGGCTAGTTGCCTAAGCTGTGTTTTGTGTCATGAGGTTATAATATGGCAATGTACAGGATGCAAAAGAACGTTATGCCCTGCCAAGTAATATTTTAAAAATTAACACATATAAATGCCCGCTGTACTAAAAAAAGTACACTCCCAAAAGTTAACTTTTGAGCTTTTTTCGTTAATTTTAGTTCCTTAGTTTTTTTAAAATGGCTTTTATGATCACATATATAAAATTCCAACCGTTTTTGTTTGGGCGTAAATGGGTTAAGATACGTATGTTGCAAGTTAAAACCACCCTTGTAAAAATCTTTGTTGCGAATTACATAAGCATTTGAGATAAACCTCTTATCTTCCACAGTTTTGCTTTATCCAATATTTCCATATTGCTCAGAACCTCTCGAATAATCATGAAAAAACTTCCTTTGCAGATTTTGATGAAAAATCGGTATATTACAGTATATCCACATCATACTTGGTAACGTAAGGCATTTATTATCTAAAATAGTCACACAGCAAGCCAAGTTTTGAACTTTGCGCTCGAATGCATTGAAAATGGAAACGGGGTGCTGTAAAATTAACTCCATGTGGGCGATGAAGTGCAATGAAGAAGCAACGAGGCAACAAATGCAACCTGGCAGTGACTGTGGGACTGTTGCACTCCAAAGAACAACCACATGAGGCAAAAAGTTGCTGCGGTGTATAAAGCTACAAAACAAACAGATACCAGAAGTATACTATTGGGAGCTCCCAAAGATTGAAAAGCCAACACCATGGCACAACCTGGTAAAGGTCATCATCAAGGTTTGCTTCGGAATCAGGAAAGCCGAAATAAGTGTCTTTTTAGGGGAAGCTAGTAGAGTATGACCCGGGTGTCGACGGAGACGGTGAGCGAAATAGTAGTGAAAGCGGTTAGTTGTTACGGTTTACAACTCGGAAAAAGGTACTCAAATTAAGACTTCAGTTTGTAGTCGGAAATAAAATCTCCCTGTCAGCGGTTCGGGGTTGTGCAAAATGAATACCTTTGGGCATAGCTCAATCTTAAGCAAAATTCCGACAGCAAATAGATCAGCGGACTACATGGTATAGAACCCAGATTTCCAATTGTATCCAAGGGTGAGGTTCCCAAATTAGCGTTACTAGGAAAGATAGAGATGTTATTTACGCAGATAGTCAGCAGTATTCTTGGTTTTATCGTCGTAAGAGAGAGCTTTGCTCGGCAAGTCTTTCAAAGACACTTCCAAAAAAAAACAGACCTCTTTAAAACTTATACCCGATACGTATATCGAATTCCTAAACTAAACTTCTTAGTGCAAATTTCGGATATGCAGGTGGTGCACGAAATGGCATATTTTGTCTGTTATCATACAATTAATCCAGCAATTGCATCATCATACAATTAATCCAGCAATTGCAGTCAAAATCTTTTATAGGGCTACCAATTGCACGTTGCGTTACCCAATATAAATCATAACTTCTAGAAAATATTGCACTTTTCAACATATTCATAGATACTCTATGGTTTTTGCAAAGGAGACAGGACAATAGCAGCAGTCTGCTTCCTAATACTAAAGATAAAGTAGCTTGCCGCTTGCACACCTGGCTTTGAATTCAATTTAGAGCACCGCCACCCGCATTGTGAATAGGAAAATGGCAATAAAATCGAATCTACGCACATTTCGTTTAAATTAAATTCTTTTTTACATCTAGAGGGACAAGGCAATCAGTGAAACCGATTTTCGGTAAGGAGAAAGGGTGTTCTATGCCATTGTTCCAATGTTTCGTAGTTTCCGACGCAGAGGTTTGCAAAAAGTAGATAGGTATGTGCATCAAAAAATGTTCGATTGCATTTGTAATTTAGTTTGCCCGTTTGTTTGTTTGTCGACGAGTGAAATGAAAATCCCTTCAGCACTAGAAGCATTAAACTAGTTTTATCATTTTAATATAGAATTGTGAATCAGTTTCTTTGCCTCATGGCGGAATATGAACCAACTGGTTTCCAGCTAACCGCCGATCTGGGTGTGAATTTATTTCCGAACGCTTTTCGGTGTACTTCAATGTGGACTTAGTGTATACTTTCGTACATATGTGTAAGTAAATATAAATGGAACTGCAATATTCACTTGTCACACACACGTTCTCATATCCTTACCGATAGGTGTATCTCAATCCAGACCTGCCGCATCTACGGATGCACTCTTTGCTAATTTAGAACAATGGCGAAAGCGTTGAATGGATGGGACCGATGAACGACATAAAACTATAGTGTCAGGCGCTCGGGGGGGTTTAACTACCAAGAACTACAACGTCAGCAAAATAAGAAGAATAACACAAACTGAAAATCGGCCCAACTGCCTCCCTATTGGTTCACTTTTCCGCACCAGCGTTCACAATTCACAAAATCCCAATTGATTTTCACGCTAATATAATGGGCAAAGAAAGCATAACTCGGTGCCATCTGGTATGAATATGTATGTATGCACAAATAACCACAATAGACACAAATAAAAAAAAATTGTGCCGCCAAAGCTATTCCAATGCATTATGACACAATTCATCTCAACTCAAAACTCCTACCATGCCTCCATGCCAGCCACCGGTTACCACCAGCGACAAAGACACAAAGTTCGCTTCTGGATATTATACAAACAAAAATATAAACATACAAACCTTGTAGTCGTATAGTCGTAGTCGTATAGGCGCCAAATTCGGCCTTAGACAGATGAAGGTTTGTCAGGTTGAGATGCCACGTGTACAAGTTAAACATGGCATCCGATAGCTTCTACTTGTTGCTACTGTGCAGGTTTAAGTTACCTATCCGCAGACATCCACATCACTTCACGTTGTGGGTAAAGATAAAAGTCACAAAAATAGAGAAAAAATTGAGGAAGGCATCGAGTTAGATGAGAAATGACAGGCAATTACGCCAATTACGACGTCGACTTTTGTACTACTGTTACCGCTGTTCTTTTGTATTACAAACAAATCGAATAGTAATTTAAGTGCAGATGCATTACCTTCATTGTGATACCAGCCAGCGAACAGCTCCGGATAAACTTTCACAATGCATTCGATATTGATTTCACGTTCAACGGGTGCGCCTAGCAATTGATTGGCAGCCTTAAGTGACGGTGGAACTGTGAAGAAAAACCAAAAATCAGAGAAGCGTAACTAGAAGCAACATTTAAAGCAAGCAATATTTAAAGAACTTCAGACAATATTTCATATTCGTCTTAAACTTCGGAACGCTGAGAAAAATAACACTGTGGGGAAAATCGCAAGTTTTGAAATGACACAAAAAAAAAACGACGAATAACGTGAATTAAACTTTGAGTCGTAGGTTACGAATCTGGTTTTCTGGATCAGGTAATTTTCCCAAGATATTTAAATTTTTATGAGAAAACAAATCAAATTTTAAGAGGCTAAACACTAAAAAATTAACAGATTTTTGGTAAGTTATATTCATTTGTATTAAAGTCTGTTCTTTTACAAAACATTCACAAAATGAGTAACATCTTACATGATAAAGTTCGAATATTTTATATTCACAATGCAAAATTAGAAATATCTTGTGAAAATAACCTGATCTAGAAAAACGGTATACATATCCGTAAGATACGACTCAAAATGAAGTTTATGTGTTTCGGCGTTTTTTTCATTTTAGCGTTCCCGCAGAGTAGTAAAACCACGATATTGTCAATAATAAATGTATTTGTATGTAGGTACATATACATATGTATCGATAGCTTTTTCGGGTAATAAATCGCTAAATCAAATAAAAAGTGTGCGGAATAAATGATCTAAAAATAAATCACTTACGTTCTATCGGAATCACCTTGCACATTTTAATTACTTTCTATGAGTGCCTAAAGTAAATATTTGTGTATATTCTTCAAACCGGTGTATTTTAAAAAGTTTTTGTGGTGCCTTTTCAAATGCTTGATGTTCCAGATGAAAATAAGAAGCAGAAAGTACGAGTACCCGTGTTGTTTCCATTGCAGTTCTAACAACGCCATCGAATGCAAAAAATTCTATAGAGAGACATTTTTGTTATACATCGAATTACCGTGGGAGACTAGCATATTTCATTACTAGCGTCGAAAAGTAGCAACGCAAATACGTACGATCTTCAAGTATTTTTCAATTTCCAGTTCCCCAAAAAATGGTGCTTACCAAGTTATTAATTGATTATTACATTTCGGGCTTTTCGGACTATTTCGGAATTTTCGAGAATTTTGGGATTCTCGGGACTATATCAGGATCTTTGAGACTACTTCCGGATTTTCGGGACTATTCCAGAGCTTGGCTTTATGTATCTGTCGATCTTGATATCGATATATTTATCGATTTTGAAGTCGTTATATCGATTTTTTTATCGATATATTTATCGTTATTTTTATTCATATATTATCAATATATTTATCGATATATATAATTATTATTGGCGATATATGTATCGATGTTGTAATCGATATATTTAGTGGTATATTTATCGATATATATGCATATCAGGTCTCGAAGAAATCGATATATTCCCTAGAATCCTAAAAATCTCGAAGCAATCTTGAAATCCCGACAAAGTCCCGAGAATCACGAAGCAGTCTCGAAAATCACGAAATAGTCGCAAAAATCCCCATATAGTCTCGAGAATCCCAAAAATCCCTAAGAAGTGTCAAAAATTACGAAACATAATAATTAATTGCAAACTTGGTACGAATCATTTTTCGTAGAACTGGAAGTTGGAAAGCACTTGAAAATCGTATTTGCGTTGCATTAAAAAGTATTATTTAGTTGAAAAATCACGAATAAAATTTAATTGTCCTACAAAAAATGGATCTAATATAAACCAGTCCTCTTATAAAAATCAGTATGTAGAATTGATAAACTTGGGCAATCGCCTTAGCTTTATACCCGCTATATCGCCCAGGTCTCTTCAGGTTCCAGTATCTATGAACCTGATACTCACAAGTCATTGAATGGTATCTTGAGTCTCTCCACGCGCCTCCCTAGAGTGAGATGACCCGCCAGCAGCTCCATAGCCAAGGAAATTTCTTCTCTGCACAGCACAAGGAGCTCCTTCGATCTTTTCAAAGCCCCATACTGGTCATATGATTTTTGTGGTCTTGCAGGTTTCTAATTGTGTCCATTTTTCACCTGCTTAACAGAAGAATACTTGTATATTGAGCTAGCGGGCAACGAACGGCATGTCCAACCTCTTCCAGGATGGCGAATTAAGAAGGGAAGTGTCCTTACTGGCTAGCCCGTCATCTTATTTCATATTAAACGTAAATATAAAAGTTTTAAGGATATATTGTGAAAAGGGTAAATACTTAGCATGTACAAAAAATTACAATTTAATTTTCCTTTGTTTGTTTATTCGTCCTGGTGAAGGTTGAAGCTGAGGCTGGCTTATTTTTGTACCAAAATTGACTTTTTATGTCATTGTTCTTAAATGTCTCCTGCATTGATGTGAGATGATGAAGACCATTTTAGAATATCGCTACAAAACATACCCTATTTATGATTGTGGTATAAATATGTTTGTTTGTATATCGTTGCCATGACATTTTCTCAACCACTCAGTGCTCCCCAAATGCAAACTTAACATATATACCAGAGATGTGAATGCGGTGTGCCGCAATTATTGGACACTCAATCAATACTCCTTTTTTCATTACGCTTACAACTAAAAAGAAAGCACATATCGCACACCTAGATCTAAAGTGCTATCAACTAAAAAAAAATTCTGGGCGATTTTTGCATAAATCAATTCATAGGACGGACTCCATCCAATTAATATAATTATTTTTTCTCTTCATGATTATATATATTAACTAAGAAACCACTGTTATACCCGTTTTTGTACTAATTGCGTTGAGTCTGTACGATCCACAAGCAATTAAATTTCCCTCTCTGGATTTTGAGTTAGCTCACTTTACATCTAGGTGTGCGATATGTGTGATCTCCACCGCAAAGCGTGCAAATACCGCCATCGATAACTACGTAACAATAACAAGTAAAGAAGTGTAAGTTCGAGCGAAACCGAACTTGATATACCCGGCGCAGGTATCAAATATCGTCGTTTCAACTTTCTCTAAACTACATTTGCATGATAAGCGAGGGTGTTTTTCACGATTTCATATTTTTTCGATAATATGCTGAATTAGAGGTTATGAAGTAATTGAACCAAGTTTGGTAGAAATCTATAAAATGGTTTCCGAGATACACCTTTTAGTCATAAAGTGGGCGGTGCCATGCCCTATTCCTAAAAGTTTATAGCTGTCTTATTTATTGTTTATTAACTTGGAGTAAGTTAGCGTCCTCAGTTATTAAAATATCGGAGTTTCGGATGTCTGAAATTTACCGTTTTAAGGGGAGTGGGTGTAATTTTAGTCCGATTTGAATAATTTTCAACGATTTTCTTCATTGTACTAATCTTATTAAGTGGACCGATTTTGGTACAAATTGATGAATAAGAGATTATCCAAAAATGTATAACAATCTAATTTTGTTCTAAGTGGTTATTGTTATTGTTGATTTTGATTCAATTAACTTTAGTATGTATGTATGTAGTTTATATAAATTACCGTTATATCGGAGGTGGGCGTGGTTATTACCCGATTTCAAAGATTTTCAACAAATTTCTTAGCTAGGCCCTGGGCAAGGCTCGTACCGAGTTTGAGAAGGATTTATATAGCGACTACTGAGATACAGCATTTCATCATAAGTGGGCGGGGTAACGCCTATTTCCAAAAATTTCATAATAATACTATTTTCTACCAAAATTCGACTTCGCATCCTAATTTTCAACAATTTGGATCCAATATTTACTGAAATATCGTAGTTTTTGATTTTTCGAAAATACCGTTATATGGGAAGTGGGCGTGGTTACAGTCCGATTTCGCCCATTATCAATACCTTGGGTAAAGGGAAGCCTACATACGGAATTTCGTTGAGATATCCGTGTACACGGACGGATGGACAGACGGGCGGACAGATGGACAGACAGACATGGCTTAATGGACTTCTCTATTCATTCTGAGCATTTATGTATACATCTCTCTATATCTCTATGTCGATTCGTTTTGGCTGTTACAAACAACCGTTATGTGAACAAAGTTAATATATCCTTGTGCACAAGTGCGCTCAGGTATAAACATTTTTTAAATCCAAAAACTCGATTTGAACTCGCGGCTGACGGTGTTAGAGTATAAGCTCTTCTCGCGGGGCTAGTTTCTTATTATACGAGGAGTGCGAGTTACATTTCAGCTTTCACATGCTAAATGTGAGAAAATTGTATGACAACGAAGCTCCCATGCCGCAAGTTTTAACTGTCCCACTCTGCAGCCGCTTTGCAGTAGTGCAGAGACAATTCTAAAAATGGTAAGTCGGGACTAGCGGTTACTCTGGTATTCATAAAACAGTCTCTAGTCCGGAGTAGCTCCGGAAGCTACTCGGCTTTCACATACAAGTCGTGTGTGCGCAGCTAACAAACTGTTGCGACGCTAGCAGAGAATTAGTTTGCGCCCTGCAGCAATAAAGCGGCCAATTTTTCGTAAAGGACTAGTAAATACTTCACTGGTTAAAATTTGACTGGTCAGAATTGGACATTTGCTTGCATCGGAAATGTCAGCCTTCGACTAGTCCCCAAGGAACCGGCCTAGAGATAGACGAAAAGTACAGTTTGGCAGTGACAGGGTGGTGTTGTCTTGCAATTCAATAAAATAAATTTAAAGAACACACATTTACATGCGTGGCTGTAGCTCAGTGCGCAGAGATGCTTGCCACTATTTGTTAGCTTTCAGGAGGGTTCGGGTTCAAATGCCGTCAGAAACAACATGGTTATAAAATGATAAAATTTATTTTTTTTGTGTTTCCGAATTATGAAAAAGCATCTGCGAAGTGCAGAACACAATCTTACTCCAACGAAAAAAATCTCCAAAATTAGACTAGTCCAGGACTATGTTACGGTCAGTGTTGATTGGACCGGTCATTTTCCAATGACACGCCAATTCTAAAAATGGCAGGGGAATTATGAGGGACTAGTGCTGGTAACAATAGGGACTAACTGAGGGCTAACCTAGGGTGGTCAGAATTGCTGCAGGGCGTTTACTAGTGTACGCTTCTAACACAAAAATGTTGCGCTGGTATTGGTAGCTCTGTCGACGCTGTTCACCACTGCTCTTTTCACTAATAGTCACAGTTAGAAATAGTGCACTAAATTCTGAGTGCACTAGGCATTTCACTAGCAGTAAAAATATTGGAAGAAATTATATTTTTTACTATTTATTAGAAGTTTAGTGATAGTGCAAAACTTCTTCACTACCACTAGAAAACTTTAGTGATAGTGCTATTCTGTTTCACTATAATTACATTTAGTGGTAATGAATGAATTCACACTACCTCAAATAGTGCAAAGTTGAAATAGTCACTACATAAGCTGCAATAAAAATATTTTCACTAAACTTTAAAAAATTAATTCTTATAAAACTGCTCAATCCGAAATTTCATATGCCGCATATAAATAGTACGTATGTACAAACGTAACACCATCAGTTGAAATCGACTGGGCCGATCTGGTTAATCCTCTTCTTGGCGGGTTCGTGAATAACAACATAAGGTTTTAGAAAATCTCCTCACCAGGTGGCGGTGGAGTTATTATAACAAATCTTATAATTTGGGTCATATTTGGAATGGGTAGTGGTAACGAAGAATATATATGTATGTAAATACGACAGCAAAAAAATTATGAAATAAACTGTTAACTTAGTTTTCCAACTCAATGAAAAGTTTCTGTGCTCCACTAAGGATTATTGTTAGATTTTTTTTCTATCAATTTTAGTGAAAAAAAATTAAAAATGAAGAAACTTTTTGCTCAATATTCGATTGTTAATTTTAGTGGAACTTTTTTATTTCAATATCACTATTGTATACATAGTGAGGCAGATATTTTGCAACTCACCACTAAACATCAAGAATATTAGTGAACAATTTCGCACTATCATTAGCTACTAGTGTAAACTGAAAATTTAGTGCACTACCCCCAAATCTCTTAATAGTGACTTTTCGTGCTGAACATCGGTTTTTTGACTAGTTGGTATTCAGTAAGTTGTCTCACGTCTCTAGACTCAAAAAATAGTCGCTAATTTGTCAGCTCGCTTTGAGCAGGTCACAAAAAGAATTATATGGAGGAAATGATAGTTGCTTCCTATTTTTTATTTAATAAAACGCGAAAGTAAAGAGAGGAATATTTGTTTAAAAACAATTTCATTAGGAAATAAACCTAAATATTTTAATAGTAACAACATTCAATAAAAAAAAACTTGTTTTAAAAATATTAAAACCTACAGATTATGTAAAAAAATTAAAAACTAAAAAATGTAAAAAAATAAAATTAATTAAAAAAAAAATGCCGCTTCTCAAGGACTCGAACTCGGATATATCGAGTGGCACTCTAGTCATTTGCTCACTCGGCTATTGCATCTGTTGAAACAACGCGAGCAAAATGACATTCATACATACTATCAGTTGATTGTCTCTGTTTGTTTTCACCACACATTTTTGCGACTCTCCTTTACTGAATAACCAAACCATCTCTATTGAGACTTAAGTCACAAAAAGGGTCACTAATTGATAGTCTCAAATTTAGTTACTTGAGGTGAGATTGACTTACCGAATACCAGCATTAAATTCACGAAAATAGTAGCGCATGCTGTCCTCTGATATGTACGAATTATATGTACTAGTTATATGTATGTTTCTCCCTATTTTATGAACTCGGCACGAACGAATACTTTTTCTTTATTATTTGGAATCTAAATAGCTTTCCATTTCCTCCTGTCACTGAGTGTCATCCTTGTTTACCCATTTTTATTACGAGTCGCTTTTGTGGCATCCATCTTTTCAGCGACGGCACATCTGACTTATTCGCTGCTATCGAACTGCTGTTTTGCTTTCTACTATTTATAGGGGATAATTCAATGCTATAAATAAGGCGGATTAAAGCGCTCAGCCGTGCTGCTAGTCTCTTACAATATCGTATATTTTTGTATATACCCGGGTACCCTTCAAAGCGCTGCTGGGAATCTGTATGTAAAAAAAAAATGACTTTTACTGTCGCAGCTTTGTCGAACATTTTTAATGCATCCCGATTAATTTATGCACGAGTTGTAGACAAAGGAAGAGTGCTAGTATCTATGGTTCACATTATGTTTGCATCTTACATGAAGTTTATTCATTTAGGTGTGTGGGTGCAAAGTCGCTTTTAGGGGGACAGTTCACATGTGCGCATACATATCGTTAGCTTAATTCACAAAGGCCCTAACCAACACTTTTTTCGAAACTGCGTTTTTCATAGATTTTGGTGGGATATATGTAAACACACCTTTAATAAAAATTCTTAAAATTTTAGTACCAAACACAACGTACAACAACACATTTTAAAACACCTTACCTGGCTTTTACTGTAAAATAGAAAATTTGTTGGTTAGGGCCTTTGTGAATTAAGGTGACGATATATAGTGCCTAGTCATTCTGGGCAAACTATTTAAAAAGCTTCTCTTGAAAAATAATATAGAATGTGATATAAAACTGCATACGAAAATTTTTTTTTTAATTCAGCTTAAAATTTTGAAAACTTTGTATAAAGCACAACGTTGTATCATTTACATTTGCCGATTTTAGCAATTCTCATGTAAACAACGCTTGAGAAACTTTAAATGCACTGAAATTCACTTATACTTTTTCAAAAATCACAGTTTTTTAAAAGTTTATTTATTAATTCTTTTCAGAGATCATACATCTATTTTTACAATTTAACATATTTAAACGACGTTTCCTGTCGAATAAATAAATATTAAGAGAATGGACTCTTCTAACGGTTTCTTTTATGCTCATATTTAGCTATGTTTACTTTTAGATGAGAATGCGCAATCTTGTACTTTATCATTCTTAGTAATTACATTTCAAGCGAGCAATTTAATCAGCCCGGCAAGTAATCAAGCAGGGATCGTAATCGGTGTAGACTTTTGTTATTTTATTTAAAAGCAATATAACCAGATCGATGGCCGCTGTGGCTGAGTGGTTAGAGGTGCGAACTTCCATTCTGAAGGAAATGGGTGCAATCCCTGGTCCAGATAACATCTAAATTAGAAAAAGTTTTTTTCTAACAGCGGTCGCCCCTCGGCAGGCAATGCCAAACCTCCAGATGTATTTCTACCATGAAAAAGATTATCTTAAAATCTATTTGCCGTTCGTTTTTCGAAATGCAATAAAAAAAGCATGCACTTGATTATTGGCCTGTTAACCTTCTTGACTAAGTCTTTCGGGTGCCATGGCGTATGAATTACCATTAACATTTAGTCCTGTTGAAAAAATTCAAGTCACTCTAAATTTAATTAAATATTCTTACGCTTCCAAAGAGAAAAAAATGCATCGCTTACTAAAAATGTTTAATTTTATTAGTAGAAATTGAGTTGTGGGTAAAAATTGAGTTATACGAGATCAGCAAGTTTAGGAGGCATTCTAGGGTAAAAGGTCTGAAAATTATTATTTCAGCTAGGTGTCACACTTTGGAATCAAGTATTAAATATTAAATAAAAGGTTTATAAAAAAACACATTTTTGGCTGTTTTTAGGACTCGGCAAGGTAGACAATTTTTATAACCCTACACAGAGAAAGAAGCACCTAAAAAAATGGAACAAAACTAATAAGATAAAATTTGTTTAAGAAGATATTCATCTTGCTTCCAGAGGGCAAATCTCTTTAATAAAACCAAAACTACATCTTTTGGGTTTTATAAGATTGTCTAATTAAATGCTAAACTATGAAATTGAAAAAAAAAGTCCACGCCGACCTGTCCTCGAACCTTCTGAATGACAGTTTACACCTCTACCTACTCGACTACGATGGTCGCCTTACTCCCAGTATTCTATTGATTATGGATTTGAATCCACGACCCAAAAGACGGCAGTAATACTCGCATCCGTTAGGCTAGAACATCTATTGAGAAGACATGGAAAATATACAATTCTCAATTCATTGTCTATTTTATTGAAAATAAAATCAAGAAGAATAATCTCATAAAATTAAGAAGAAGTCTATTTGGAATTTTATCCGTTTGTTTCATCTGTTTTGCCTCTTAGCTCAGAAACTTTTCAAAAAGAAAATCCTTTTTATGCGTCATATTTTTCTCTGTGTAAAATACTCCAAAGTAAGGTGTCAAACTAAGGGGATAAAAACTTATCTTCACGACCCAGCCCAATGTACATAAAGTAGATATATGTATATTTGTTCATTTACAAAGGTATGCATCCAGATTATTATTATGAAAGGCGATTGTTTCCTTCTACATAGATGACTGAAAATAAATGACCAACGTGAGGAGGCTTATCCACATATGTAATATTCATATGTATGTATGTACAAATGCCCATATATGAAAACTCAAAGTATATGTGTGTATGTATATTTCAATGTTTGCAAATACATACATACATACGTACATATGTATATTAAGATTTAGTGAATGCATAGTGCATAATTACGAATTGTTTGTTACAAACCACTCACCACTCAACATATGTACATACAAGTGTAAGTTTATTTAAATGCCAGAATGGAATAGAATGCAACTGATGCTTCCGACCGACAAGAGTGCAAACAACATTGCTGGCCAACAGTGGAAAAACAAAGGCACCAGGAACAATGACGTGTGCGGCCAGCGTGTTAGTTCAGACTGAGCATAAATATGCAGCCCACATACATAAATAATAAGCCCAACATATGTGCGTGTATCTACACATCTAGTAGGTACCCTTCTTGTGCACTAAGCTCAGCTCGCCACACTAAACTTACACAACTCCACAACCAAGACTAAACACTGCAAAAGCAGCGACTAATACGGGACTACTCCGGGAGCAATCGCAAATGAACATGCGACTTATACCACTACTGATCTCTTTATATGGAATGAATTGTTAGAGCATATTCTATGACTAGTCACTTTTAAAAAATAAAATTCGAACCAGGGTTCTCAGGTTTTTTAGCGAATACTCTCTCCATGTGCCAAGCCGGCACATTACAAAGTGCCCACATAACATTAAATCGATAATTTTACCCTTTAGAGATGAGTTGGGGACTAAGCGATTTCCAATTATACCCGCAAGGGATGAGTCGAAACTAATTGATCTTCAATAATACTCGTATGAGACTAGTTGCGACTAATTAATGCCCAATTGTACCCGATTGAGAGTAATCTAGGAATACTCTCTTTAGAGCATATTTTTTTGCAGGGCATACATACGTAGTTGCATATGCAGGGGGAGCAAAATCTCCGCTTCTTTCAGTAGCCCCCATTTTGAATGGAGCGGACTATTAACGCTTTAATGACAGAAAAATTCAAGAAAACTAAACAATTATATTACGTTCTCATGGAGCCATAAACTCGAGTTTATGGGCTATTTTGAAGTTTTTCATTAAACACTACTCATAAACTCGGAATTTTCATTAAACTCGCCTTAAACATTACTTTTATTTAAAATAAGTAAACAATTTTTGGCGCTAAAATATTTTTCTAAGTATTTGACCGAGCTCCTCCTCTACCTCCTTTGACGAGTGAGCTCTTTTGTTGGGACACAAATGGAGGCGCCTACATTTTTACGCTGACTTCGAATGGCGAATGGTTTTATGAGAAGCTTTTTATAGACAGAAATACACTCTTAAGTTTTGCCATTGCATGCTGGAGTGCGAATGCTATTTTGGTTTCTATACCTGTAATCACTGTGCGACGGCGGACGCAGTAAGTACATTAGGATGCTCCAAAAATGCATGGTAAAAAGTAAAGTCTGAATTTCTATGCTCTCACCCCCATCGAATGTTCTATATAAAAAAAAAATATATACCCATAAAAAAATCTTTAGTATTAAAAAATGGTTAAACTAACAATTGGGTATTGTTGGAGTCTCATGAAAAGAACCAGAATTTCCGATCGAAAAATATTAATTTTCAAGAATTCCATATCTACCGTTTGAAACCCCCAAACTTAGAAAATATTCCAAATGTTAGTCAGCGTTATAAGAGATCCGAGTGCCAGTGAGTAGCAGTCTGGCATAGTACATGTTTTTAGTTTCTTAATTACAAAAAAAAATAAAAACTTTACCTCACATCTACAGGTAAAGTCTTTAATTTGACCTCTCAGTTTTGAAATTACCTTTCAAAAGTATTCCCAAACTAAAATCTTATTAAATCTGTTTCGTGTGATACACATGTATTTCAATTAACTGAAGAACTAATTTGAATTTGATTGTTCGAACAAATGGCAGCCCTCCTGATACTTTGAGTGTATCTTTTTAATCAAGTAACAACCACCTTCAAACGTTCCAAAAGGTCAAACTAAGATTTGTTAGGGTTAGGTTAGGTTGTTGTGGCAGACCCCACCAAGGGGCCTCACTTAGACATTAATTGGATTGTCCATTGTGCTACCACATTTACACAAGTTCTTTGAACGGCAACTAAAATCTGTGTTAGAAGTTAAGAGAAGCGCTGGGTGCTCAGAACAAAGTTCTGCAGGCAGCTGATGTCCACTTCGGATAGCTTTTCAGGAGTGTTGAAGAAATGAGCACCGAGGTGTTTAAACCTTAGTCTTGCGAATGCCGGGCAGCTGAGAAGGAAGTGTTGAGATGATTCCACCTCATCTTCCAAACAGCTGCGGCTGTAGGGATCTGTGACGATGTTAAGTAGCACCGCGTGGGTTCCTAAAGGACCATGTCCGGTCAGTACACCTGTGAGGATTGAGAGGTGGAGCTTAGCCAGCTGCAGAAGCTCCCTTGATCGCTCGCGGTCAAAGACCGGTCAGAAGGACCTTGCAACTTTGCATTTCGGGGTTTTTTCCCAGCGCTCGCTGAGCCAACTGTGAGCCCATCTGTCCAGAAGCAGGCCACAGGTTGCCAACGGAACTCCTACGCCCTCCCTATCCGAGGTAATGGCCTCGAGGGTGCCCTGTCTAGCCAATTCATCAGCCCTGCAGTTTCCAGTGATGTGGTGTATAAATTGCTTTTAAATTAATTAAGTTTCCTGCAGGGAATTGATATAAGTTAGATAAATTAGTTTTGGATACTTTTATTATTTAGTTAGTAACTAATTTTGCCTTATAAGGAATTAATATTTTCAAGATTTTTTTTTGTTTTTTAACCAATGAGCATATGCTTAGCACATCTGAGATCACATTCTAATTCATTTCAATAGTGGACCTCATCATTAAATATTATGAAACATGGAATTAAAAAATCACCAAGTAAACATCACTCATACGCCACGTTGACTGCAAGTGTTTTTCTAGTCATTGCAAATGTTAATAGTAGCAGAAAAGTTAAAAACATTTAGGTAAACCTTAGAAGTGAGTTGCTCGTATGAAAAAACCTCTACATATATAAGTCTTCTTAAAGCCCATACTTATGTACGTAATCTTGTTTGTATTTTTTATTGTCAAAAAGGTATAATAAGTAGATACAAATTTTACGTTGTTTGGCCGAAGCGACTATTTTTTCCGGGTAATTTTAAAATTTTTCAGCGAAAACTGTCGGCAACGCTGCTGACAGTTCATTCTGCAGGGGAAAGGGCACTGGACTATGTATGTACATATGTACATATTGTCGCCCGTATGCCAGAAACGTGAATGTGTAAAACTTAAAATTTTGGGAAATCAAGTTTGAAAGTTTTTTTTTACGAGACTTAACTCTACATGTATGCAACTCAAATTGTAAAATATGTGGTTTCCATGTACACATGATATTCTGGCTTTTGGTATAACATCAAGTCAACCCCATAACTCAGAACTGATAAATTTGCACATTAATGCTTCTGGCATAAGGGTGACGATATATTCAATTTGTTGTGTCAACCACATACTGCACCAAGAATGATAGATTTTTCTCAACATGATGATACTGCACATGAGTGTGAAGGGATTCTTTGTCTTTCGTTTATATAAACATTTGTCGGCCGCTGTGCTGTAGTGTAGTGTGTTGAAGTAGAAGTGTGCGCTTCCACACCGCAGGGCCTGGGTTCAAGCCCTGGTCAAAGCAACTCCGGGGAAAAAATATAAGGAATCTTCCCTTAAACTCGTAAAAGCTTCGTAAACCTCGTATAGCTCGTAAATTTACGAGTCTCGTAAAAGAACTGTCAAAATTTGTATGGAGCTCTATTTACGAGACCCTCGTAAATGTACGAAGCAAAGTTTATGCGCAAATGACCTCGTAAACTTCACTGTTGCCGAGGGCCGAAATTTGTATACCAAAATGTATTATATAGCAATGAAAATAAATGAAAAAATACGCGAATAAAATGAATGAATTTCATCCACTAACTGTATTGACTTAGGTTTTATGCTAATTTTTGGCATTTTCAATTGTATTTTAGCCAAGGGTGATAGAGACAAGATGGCGGGACGTTATGGAAAATATTAGAAACAAAACTTACTTCACAAAATCCTGGTTCATCTGTCAAACAGTCACTCCACGCACCTATTTACACCTTTTCACAAAGGGGGCGTCCCATAAAAGCCTCGTAACCTTACGAGTTCTACGCGGTTTAAGACTTTACGAGTTTAAGGGAATAATAATAGAAAAAAGGTGGGTTCTTAACAGCGATCGTCCCTCTCATAAAAATACAATCGCCGTTCGAAGTCGGCGGGAAACTGTAGGTCCCACCCCTTTGTGTGAAAATATCAAAGCGCATGCCACGAATCGGAGGATAAGCTCGGCCAAACACTAACATATGTATGTGAAAGCACCAATCTATTATAATAGATTATTATTACATCGTTACCTTAATATAGAAAGGCCCTATCTCACATCGTCACTGAAATGCAAAAAAGCCGTAACTTAAATTTTTTATTGTATATTAATTTGGGGACTTATAATTCGAAGAAATACACTATAATCAATCAAAAAGTTAATTTTGAACTTTTAGCTAGTTAAGGCTTTTTGTTTTTTATCCCTTCGTTGTGTGAAATGGCCTGGCTAGGCCAGCTATGAGAAAATGCTATTTAGATGTGTTTCGGGTAGAGAATAATGAAGAAATTGTGTCTATAAACATTTTTGAACGTCGTATAAATTAAAAATTGGTACATAGATAGTTATAAGAGAACAGATAAAAGGTAACTGATTCGTCTTCAAAAAAAATTTTTTCCCAAATTAATTTTTTTTTTTTTACTAATTACTGTTACTAAAAACTGACGCTCCTCCGGCAAGACAGACGCTGCAAGTTTATGTTTTGGTCTCCACACCATGGATGTCTTGTCAGTGGAATGTGTTGCTCATTTTCGCCATACAAAAATTAATTGTCGAACATACTTCGTATGGAAGAACCTGCGTAAAAAACATTCAAAAATCAACGCGATTTTCAAGCAACTTCAAACCTACACTTTGTTATACGAAAACTAAAGGAGCTATAAAACTGCATACTTAGAATTTTTCTAAAAAATCGTAATAGAAAGTTGCAAATTAGTGGCAACAGTGGTGGCCTGGGTAGGCCATTTACCATGGCAAATTAAGTTTTTTTGTAAAATCGATTTTTTCCTTGTCCGTTCGCCGGCAATGGTTGTAAAATTCACCGACTCTTTAGTCCGTCGACGGGTATGGTATATTGCCGCCGATTCTAAAAGACTTAACGAAGAAAGAAGATATACACCATTGAAAATCGAAATGGCCTGCGTAGACCATATCACACAACGGAGGGTTAAGGTAACAATATGCGTATACCCGTACTAAGCACTTTTTAAAGATATTGAGATTTATTTGTCGGTCTAGGTCATTACCCTTTGGCCGGTCAATGTAGAAAAACTAATAGAAAAAGTAGCTGCACGCTTTTATCCTGGAAATTCTGCATCACGCAAAAAACTTTCAGACCAACATATAACTGGTTGGTGTGGTCAGGGCGTGCATACATATGTAAGTACGTTTCTATGTCAGTAATTGTGGATGTATTCAAAGCAGAAATTAACTATGCAGAAAACATGTGTATAAATATATGCATGCGTGTGAATGCGTATGAATTGGTTAAACCATAGAAAAAACGTAAAAGTTGTTTCGTTAATTTTATGACCGCTTCAGAAATAAAGCTGAATTTAAGAAATGGTGACCATTTCAAACAAATTTCTATTCATAATTTGTTATTGTTGCTGCTAGACCTTGTATGAGAGTTGAAATGAGGAAAATTTAATTGAGCTAGGTAATTTATGATGATCTCTGTATAAAAGAAAGAGCTTCTCAGAGTGCACTGATGTTGAGGGAACTGAGTGTGTGGAAAGGACGCACGTACGAGCATGGATGTATCTTTCCAAACATTCGCGAAAAATCGCTTCTCTTCAAGAAAAACAACATTATGTTTCCAGCAAGGAAACCAAATTTTAACATCGGAGTTTGCAGAGACCATCACTCGGCTCTGCAGGTAGCAGACATAGGCGATATTAACCCACTGCAACTTCTTATGTTCTTATACTCCAGGTGCTAAATCTGAGAGAAATAACTAATTTGTTGCTGCTTTCTTGTTGTCATGTAAGTAATTTCTTTCCTAAACCCGAGCAAATTAAATATGAAAATCCAAAGAAATTCTCAGTGTTAAAAATTCACGTAAAACCCACAACCGTGTCTACAAGAAAGGCTGGCCCTTTTTTTTTAATGCAGCCCTTTATAATTACAACATTTTTTGACACATTGTTTGAATAAATGTGTTAGTTTTAAAAAGATGAGAAGAATAGCAGAAAATAATTTTTTCAATTATGCTTTTGAAATGAAAATTGGTCAAGAAATTACGGATTTATTCAAGGCGAATTTATATAAGGTAATAGCAGGAGTACAAAAACAAAAATTTACATGTATTTTAGTTTTTGCTTTGGCGGCATAAACTGTCAAAATCTGTAAGAGTGTGTGTAGAAATTCAAACAAAATTTTTCAATTTGATATCAGAAGCCGTGCCGCGAAACACATACACAAAATCAGATGAGCTAGTAACACCACCTTATATTAATTCGCCTTGGATTGGGGTAGCTTGAAGTGTCTGCCTGGATCCAGGAGAGGAGAAATGTACAGTGAACCCATTGCCGTACCGTTGGAGCGCTCACATTCGATCCCTAAAATCACACCAAAAATTGTATTATTGTATTTTGAAATTTTAGTTAATAGTTTTGTTGCAGATATATTAAGGTAGCGTTCCTTTGCAATTAAAAACTTATTTTTTTTTACTACAAAAGGGGCTCCAACTAAAAATTGTATAATGAGTTATGCTATTTTTACAGAGGTCCAGCTTTGGAATGAATAATTTTGTTGGGAGCCATAAAAGAGACACACTATTATAATTCTCTTGGGAATGCCGCAATAATTTTTGCAAGGCATCCCAATGCACATATCAACATATTTATATTCATACTTATATGCATAGGTATGTATGTATGTATGTACTTATGTTAGCATACCCCATCAGATATTTGCAGTTCATATTATAGTACACAATATCGAGCCCTAACCGCCAAAATAACGTAAGCGACATTTTTTTCAAAATTTTCTTTTTGATGCAGAAATGTATCTAGATGCTCTAGGAATATTTCTGCATCAAAAAGAAAATTTTGAAAAAAATGTCGATTACGTTATTTTGGCGGTTAGGGCTCGATATGTACACAATGCTATCCTCAACATTCAAAGGCCAATTCGCAGTCTTAGGCAAATATTCGACCAAGTTGACCTGAACAGCATGTCCACGGAGGAATGTATGTATGTGTTATGCGCACATAAACATTTGTTTCGTCGTTTATTTTTATTTGCAAGAGATTTTCTTCAGAGGTGAGTTGAGCTCCTTGAGGATTATTACAAAAACATGCTGTTAGTGTATATTTATTGACTGAATAAGCAGTTGTGGTATATGCATACATACTAACATAGCAACATCTAATAGCAGTTTTAATTACATATCGATTATAACCTTCCTTCCGCATGAAGCAAAGGAAATATACTCATTCTTACATTTTGCTTTAGCCTCATTGTATTTATTGCATGAACATACATACGTAGTGCCACATTTTGGGGATTAAAGTAAACATTCGCTACTCACACGCTTATTTTTTAAAACACTTTGATACTAGAACGGAGCTTAAATGCATGCATTTTTGAAGGAAAAGGATATTTTTGCTGTCAAGATACATTCTCACCCAAAAATTAAGCAGACAACAGCTTAGCTTAATATTATTAACTGGTGTAAAAACCTGTACAGGTTCAGGGAAATAAGTAAAGTAAATCGAAATTGCACTTTAACTTACATTTTCGAGCTCGATTCATGTTCGTACTTATACAAATTTAATGCAGTTAGTTTTAGATACAAGTGCACGCATGTGAGTTGTTTGGAATGGTGTTGCGTGACACTATAAGTTCAGTGTCATGTTTGGTTCAGCAGCTTACTTTATTCCACCACACCTCCCTTGGTTTTAAAGCTTCTGCACATCACCACCTGCCATTTCATTTCATCTAACTATCACCTTCCTTAACTAGTATGTATGCAGTAGCTTATTTTCTGATTAGTTGCCTTACTTGGGTTAGTTGGGTTTACCTACGAAACTCTTCAAGGGATCTGCGTTCACTTGGCACATGCAACTGCCCGAATTGTTGAGCAGTACTTATTGGATATGTGTAGTTTTTAGGTGTGGCAACCATTGTGTGTCCCTGATAATCTGGGATTAAGTGACCCCATATGGGTGTGAATGACGAGTTGCGTAAGCCGTGCAACCTGAAAAATACATAATAAAATAAAACATGAAAATGCCCAATAAACATTGTCGTGATTACCCAATAGGAATATCGAACTGAGAGTGATCTCATAACCATCTTAGTTTTCCAACGTTCAAAGTAAATTTGAAATACACTCGAAATGGGTTCGAAAAAAAAAAATGAAATGAAAATGGTAACAAGAGAGAAGGTGAAATCCAACTCATTGGCGATGGGAAATATTTTAGAAAATCACACTCTCACAATAAAATCTCGATTCGATAATGGGCTGGATTTCAAATTCATAACGAAGCGAAAATACATTAGACAACGAAGGTTCCATTTTGCTGGAGAATGGCCGAGTTCTCGAATCGAATACTAACCTATTGCACATTCGTTATCGGAGGTTAGACTCGAAAAGAGGATTGATTTTCCAATCATTTTCGGATTGTTAACCAAGCTCAATGCTTATTGGGCGAGAAAAGCCTTATTCCTTATGGTATACTCATCTATTCATATGGATTAGCAGTCAGGGCCAGATTTATAGTAGAGGCAAATTTTGGACCAAGAGTTTTTTTAAATATATTAAAATTAGGAAGAAATTGTATACCTACATAAATGTTAGGAGTGGTCCACACAAACAATTCAACAAGTAATAAGTATGTTTGACCCCTCTGATAGATTTTTCTACAACTCTCGCCGTCGCGTTTGGATGAAGCGCGGGATCTAGTGGCATATCCTCCGCGAAATGTGGTGCGAAAAATTAACTGTACGAGTGTAGCGCGGCAGACGAAGCAGGATTTTGCTATTTGTGGGCATATGTCATGAAGAAATGAAAAGTATGGTGGAATATCGAAATAAAATCGCCCCATTTTTTTTTTATATAAACCTCATGAAATCGACTTACCAAATCATTTAATTTAACAGTAAGATATTGTTATAGTATAGTTTTTAACACCGAAGAAGAATATAAGGTGTTTCCACATAACTATCACGGATATAATTCCGCCGAACCGTGGCATAAGTTCCGGGTCTAAAACCAAGCTAAATGCATCAGGCGAGTTATTAAGCTAAACGTTTATCTTTCGCAAAGACTTGATGTCGACATCCTTTTTAAGTAGTTTAAAGCAAGCCATTTGGCTTTGATCAGTATTTGAGTTTTTCGCAACATAGGATATGATAACATCTTCGGAAACAGTATATCCCTTTGAAAAATAAATATGAAAAAAATAAATTAAAAACGAAAAAAAGTAGAGAGAACAAAATAAGAACATTCCGCTGTGTGAGGACTCGAACTCGGATTTCTCGAATGGCACGCGTGTGCTTTATCAAAATTAAATTACATAAAAGTGCTTTCTCTCAAAATCTCTTTTCACCACGAGTGGTGAATGAGAGAGTTTTTTCTAAAACTTTTGTGCCAGAATAACAAAAGTCTTTCTAGCTATCTTGTCATCTGGCTTTCATTTGTCTCACGAAAGACTTTTTATTATCTTAGACAGAATTGCCCTGTTAGATACATTTCTCATATGTTTGAAATCGCTTAGAAAATGCACTAAAAAGTAGGCTTACGGTGGAAAATTTTTCTGCAAATATATATCAGTCCTCCAAAAAGTAACAACAGTAATTATTTGAATAACAAAAAAATATTGGAAAAAAACAAATTTTGTTAAAGTCGGTTTTTGCTGTTCAATAACTGACTAGTAAGTGACCTTTTAGTTAAGATGCAGGGATGGTATTCAGGGCCAGTAGTCAAGAGTTCTAGCTTTAATTGAAGCCTAAGTGCAAGGTTCTATCACCTTTTGTTTCTTTGCTAGAGCTTCCCAAATATAACACTTTGAGTTTTTGAAAAATACCGTTAATTGAAAATTGGCGCATCTTTGGCCGGGGTTTGTTTATATTAACACCTTACACTAATATTAAGCTAAAGAAGCTTCCGTTCATTTTTACTATATATGGCCAGCTTTTTCATGATTTCTCCCACTGTACGCCGATATCAAAATAAAAAGGCATACAACCATATTCGGAAATAGGAAAAAATTTGAAGCGAGCTTCCACTTAATTACTTGCCTGATCTAATGATGACTTACAAAAAAAGTTGAATTAATCTATGTGTATTGAAGTAGTTCAATTTTGTTTAATGGAAACTGGAACTTTTTCAGCTGACACGAACTTATAAACCAATATATAGATGCCCATGGATGTGTAGCTATACTGTTATCAAAAATAGACCTAAAAAAATTTTGGCGCAAATATTTGCTTCCAATTTTCAAATTTAAAGCTCTACAAGCGGAATTTTTATATATTGTTGATAAAAATGTATGTTAGCATATACATATGCATGTATGATGTACATATATAAGTTTGTATGTATATAAATCCATTCGCAATTTTGCAGACGTAAGCACATACATATTTATGTAAAAGTCCAAGCGTAGCCGCGGTCGTGCTATTATTTATATTAACGTGATCATGTGTACATACATACGTGTATGTGAACTCCTGACCCTTACCTTGTGCAAACATGAACGTATCACTTCCGTTTCCACTCCGGGGGCGGATGGTGATGGGCAAAAAACTCCTTATTCCACACAAAGTGTCCACGCAGCAACATTTAAACTGACCCATGGCGGTGGAGATAAAGCCAATATGCTTAGTGGCTTCGTGTGTAATGCGAGTAGAATATGTAGATGTTAGGCGAGAAGAAGGCGAATGACGGTAAAAAACAAAGACGCGTGCTACAACTGTGATGGTATTCATGGGCATTGTATATGGATTTGTGCTTGCAGCTTAACCACAGACCGTCGGAGATAATGTGTGATGTGATGGCTGGTTAGCAATAGGAGGGAGAAGCAACCTTCAATGAATGTGTGCTATGTAGCTGCTTTTGGTGTGTTTTATATTTCAGTTATGTGGTACTTGTTGCAGGTCGCAACTGACGCTTTTAGCTATGTTCAAGGCGCAGGTGTCCTGGCGTTAGCTTTTTTGCAAAACGCGCATGCTTTTGGTTTGCTGTTGTAAATACTGTTTTTTTTTTGCATTTACGACTTACAAACTTTATAGCTTAATGCAGTCTACATATTTGCTTTGCGGTGTTTGTGACTCTATGTTGTTGAACTTGCTTTGCGGTTCAGCTTTTTAGTCCACTTGGTTCACTTGCCCTCACGACGTCAGGCGACATTATAGTAAGTATGTCCATTTAACTTTTGTAGAGTTTTTACCTCCGTTAGTAGTTCTGATGCGCACTTTGTGCAACAATGCAACTTTTGGCCACAAAAATGGAGCTTATACTGTAAAGAGAATAACACATACATATTAGAGGGCTGCATGAATGCATTCAAAACGGCTTATGAATTATTTATATACAAAACGAATTAATGATTTTGGCTTCAAATTTTCTTGAATTTGAGTGAATAGCTGTTCTGATATTTGTGTCGACATTACAATATTCAAACAAAGTGAAAATAAATTAAATTGAAATAAATGACAATTTTTTGTATGAATCAAGGCGATTTCATATAAGGTGGTATCGATTCAACAAATACAACAATTACTTTTATTTTGTTTTTGCTTTTAGCTGGTGACTGTCAAATTTCAGCTATTCTTCTCCGAATGAAAAAGGGCGACAGAAAATGCAAACACTCTCACGTTTTCACTCACTCACTAGCAAAATATAAATTTCGACAATCAAACGCTACACACAGCTGATTAAACAACACCACCTTATATAAATTCGCCTTGGTATGAATATCCAAAAATATTTTTTCTACGCACATATGTACAAAAGTACATGTGTATGTATGTATGTATGTATTGCTGCATTCCTATTATATACGAAAAAAACTTGTTTGTAGAAATAAACTTTTACCGAAATGAGTGTGAATGATTTGAATGTTTTCTATTCATTCATTCACATTCTTCCATTTGAAGGTAGAAAATATAAAACAAAATGTATATTCATAACTTACAAAATTCCAAACGCTGAGTGTTTTGTATGTGAAGTAAAATATTCAAATCTACTGTACTCTGTTTGGCTAGAAATTTGAATGAATTCATGCAGCCCTCTAATACATATACGACATACTTTTATTGAGATGCCATTTTAAATATGATTAGTTATTTTATATTTTCCTTTTTTTAAATCTACTTAAGCACTCAAATTTAGTTTGATTTGCAGTTATCTTGTGCAAAAATAACAGCTAAATATATTGCTAATTTTTCAGTTTAACTTTTTCCGTGCGCAGGGACACACAGACTTAGTTTTTTCTTTAGTAAACTGCAGTAAGCGAACTGACTTTGACTTATTGATGTAAATTTAGACCTGAACATGGTATCCCTGGAAAACTTTGAAATTAGAAGGCGATTGAGAGTCAAGGTCCTCTCTAAACGGAAAAGTTCTCACTTAACAGGTTGCCATTTTCGCGTTTGTGGCGGCAAGTGCTGGCTTCGATGGAAGGCGGGGACCTAGATTTAGTTTTGCGGGTCGAAAGCTTATAATACAAATGCTTCCTCCCTGAAAGTTTTCCAAAAGGGGTAAATAAATAATGGAAGACCAACTTTCAATCGTAAAATTAGCTTTTGAGGTATTGGGGCTCACTTTGTGTATCTACGTAATTGGTAGACAAGGGGTGGTTGAACGGTAACGACTTAAGGTTTGTAGTAAAAAAATTTCGCAAGTGCCCAATTTTCGTTCAGCTGCTGGGATGATTTTTAGCCTTTCTGCATGAAGTCCAATAGGACAATGACTGGCGGCTAGAACTTCCACCGGTGGAGGGAGAAGTGACCTGTTCAGTTTAAAGGGCCCCTTGTCCGACGCCGTTCAATGCATGGCCAGAAGAACCTAGCAACCTTGCATTCCAAGGGTTTTGCTGCTCACTTTCCTTTGAAAGCTGCCAGACTCTGCCCAACAAGTTGTGCTAAAAAGCATGCGATAAAAAAAATTCACAAGTTCGATATCTTTTAGTTTACGTTCAGTTTATTGTAAGGAATTTACGATTGCCTCTGACAGGACGTTGTTGAAAATAATTGCCGTATATTCATTGCAACGCTCCCACAATAGTCGGGATATGTAATGAAACGATCCGGGTTTACATATGTATATCGGACCTAGAACTGCTACTCCAGAGGCATTCTCGAAAACCATTTGCGGTATTTCTACATACGTGTGTGATACTACAATACACCAAAAAAGCAATTTGAAGCGCAATGCATCAAAAGTCTTTCGGGGTAGAATTAGGCATATGGTCGGAAGATTCGGTTGGCTTCCTCTGTGGTTGCGGATGCCGTGAGTTACGCGATTACAGAAAGGGGTCGAACCGCAAACGGGGTGGAGTTCTTCAAAGCAATGACTGCACATGCAAGATAAAAACGCATACGTATACGACAAAGCAATGTTCAAAAGCGCCACAATCGAAATTCCTAGGTGCAGAGAGCGTAGCCAGAGGCGGAAAAAGTCGAAAAATAAGCATAACACTGGAAAGTAGGGAAAAGAAAGAGCGAGCGTTAAAATAAACGGCAGCAGTTCAAGTGTTGCGGATATGATTCGATTTCGCTGCAGTGGAAAAGGAATACTGCAGGAGCAGCAAAAAAATGGCCACGTTAGCAGTGAGTGGGAATCAGTTGATGGAAAACGTTATCGCAGCTGCTTTAGCGAGTGTTGCTTCTACTATTTGTTGCTGCACCATTGCATTCGTACGAACGTATGTAAAATTTTTCTACTCCGTGCAACTGGTCATGGCTGTCGCATCAGTTTTTGCCTCTGTCTTCGGTCTGTCCAAAAAAAATTTTAATTGACATGCTTTTGATTTCCGTAAGTGGCTTTCACACAAAACTTTAACCACTGAGCTTTTGATGAGTATATACCGGAATAGTGAAAAACGCATTGATTTTTTTAATGAACAAATTGTGCTTAATGCATAAGGTTTTGAAATTTAATGCAAATAAAAACTTCAAGTCATTAATTCTGAAAGCATAATGCTAATGAAATTTGTTTCATTAAATTATCTAAACTAATGCTGATGAAAAAATGTTAATGCATTAACATGCCGACAGGATTGGATCAAAAGTTTTGTCGTAGTTGCGATGACCCTAGCTTAAAAGAGACAGTCGAACACTTCCTGCGCGAGCGTCCAGTCCTCGCAAGGATGAGGCTAAGCAACTCTGTAATACATTCCTGAAGAATGTCTTAAAGTGCAGCTGCCTCTCTCTGCATTATATATGTTAAATGTTTCTATTTACGCAAGATTGTAACTGACTGCTTGAGTATAAACAAATTTTATACACAAGTATGTATGGTATTTTGAAGTATATTTAGGGTACTCACAGTTTCGTATTATGTGGTGTGGTAAGTTTGCCATACACTAACTTTAAAAGAATTTGCCATCTGGTATCATTGTTTCTTTTTGTTTCGCATACAAACTAGAGATACCATTTACGGCTAAAGTTGCCTTGCTTTGGCATGTGTTTATCTTTTGTGTTAAACTGGCATCACCAAACAGCTGATTATATTTTGCGACGAAACATGGAAGCAGAAACATTGAAAGCAAAAGTAAGTGAATTTTTGTGATTTTTAAATAAAAATGTAAAAATATTTTATTATTTGCAGGTTAAGAAAAAGCGTATACGCAAAGCGCCATATCGAAAATGGAGCGAGTGGGAGCAGCAGCAATAGGTAAATTTTCTGCGCCAAAATAGGCCAATCGAAAAGCCAAATGCGCAGCTTTACTACAAGCGCTTCTTGAGCGAAAATGGGCTTGAGATAGAATGGTCAACGGTGCGCAGCAAGGTCAAAAATCTGAGGCATACCTACAACAAGACATGGAACAAATCCACCGGGGCTGGGACTATGCGAGATGGCGAAACAACGCGAGGTAGGTTTCAATATTAACAATAGAGGTTTTAAATGTTGTTGATAATTTCTTGATTACATGTTTTCAGATACGCTGCTAAGGGAGTGCCCACTCTATAATGAGTTGGAAGAGATATTCGGTTATAGGGAACATCAGGCTAATGCTTTTGTACTTGATACAGAAGACAGCAACACTATGGAATATTCCACTGCTTCAGTAGATGACGGATCACCAAATATTGTCCTCGCCCCAACAGAAGACACATCACGAAGCCCAGCTGCGTTTTATGAAATTGTCGAAGAAAGCGCTACATTGGTAGAAACTCCGCGCACTACAGCGCAAACTCCACTAGTTCCACGTAAAGGGATTTATTCACGCACAGCACTTGCAGATGTACTTGAAGTACATTCCACATTGGCGGAGTTCAAAAAGGAGAAGCTTGTTGCGGAAAAAGAATTAAGGGAAAGCGAGCTTCTGCTGAAGGAAAAGGAATTTAATATAAAGAAGGAGAAACATGCTACTTACGAAAGACTTAAATTATTAGAATTAGAATCGAAAGAAAAAATTGCAATGAAAGAAATAGAGATGCAGGAGCGTGTAGAGATGGAAAAATTAAAAATTCAAAAGTGAAAAATATAAAAAAGGGAAATACATGGTTAAATTATAAATAGATTTGGTAATAAAACAGCGCTCTTGCTTTATTTTCCTGACATTCGGCTATCTTATAGAAATTTTTAAAATCAAATTTTCAGATAGGATAGTGTCAAATTTTTCTTATCGCTCTTATTACTACACCTGGTATAATTTCATCATGAGGGAAATAAGTATACTAAACTATTTTAAAGAAAAAAAGTGAAGTAATTACGAATGTTTTAAAAGATTTACAAAATCTACAAATGTACCTAATAAATGAAATAAGTGTCAAAAATGTGAATTAGATAAAAATGAAAGAAATGTAAAAAATATAAAAAAATTATGGAAAAAAAATATATACATATGTGAAAAAGGATAAATGAAAAGTGAAACGTTTTTTTTTTACAAATAAAAATGCGTTCTTTGTACTTGTTTAGTGTTTATTGTTTATCAACTTGGTTAAAGCAGTTCTTAAATCGTTGTAGTTATACACATCTTCTGGGTAGGTACATTCTTCTTCAGAGTCGTCTTCTGTTGAGTTTAGTTCTTGTAAAATATTATGCAAAATGCAGCAGGCTAATATCCATCTGCAGCAAGCTTTGTAATTTTTTTCATCGGTAAGCCGGAACCGGAGCTCTTTTAAACTACTAAACCTCTCCTTAAGCATACCAAAACAATTCTCCACTCGCACTCTGAATTTCGAAAAATACTTGTTAAATTTTTCTCTTCTTTCTTGGGTTAGTTCTGTACTATTTTGTCGAAAAGGAGTAATAACATTTCGGGTTAAGGAATACGTAGAGTCTCCGGCTATCCATTGCCTTTCGCAAAAGAAAGTTTCTGGCGTTCGTCCAATAGAAGACTCCGCAAATATTTTAGCATCATGGACACTTCCTCTGTAGCCAATGGTCGCTTGTCGAATTTTTAGGGAATAGTCGCACACTATTTGCATTTTCATCGAATACTGCTTTTTGCGAGAAAAGTAGAACTCGTGGTCCTTTATAGGAGATTCTGCCAACTTGATTTCGGTGCCGTCGATGTAGCCGATGCACCCCGGCAGCTCAAGCATTGTATTTGCAACAATTTTTTTTCGCATTCTTGCAGATGGCCAAAATAAAAACTTTGATTTTAAGTTTACGATAGAGGCAACAACTCGTTGTGTGACTTTTATTATCGTTCCTCCATCGCCAACGCCAAACAAAGTTGCAACCTTCCGGAGGGATGCATTGTCTCCACTGGAGCCCAGACGGAAGAGTGTAATCTTTAGTTGCAAATCAACTGGCAATTGCGGGACCAAATTTTTATTCTTGAATTAAGGTTAAAATGTGCTCGAATTCGATCGGTTCAACACGCAGCATTTGACGCATACGGCTGTCATCGAAGTTAGGAAGAACATTTTCTCGCCATTGCACGGATTTTGGGACATTAAAATGGCAACTTCTTCGCGATGATAACACAAGTGCTGAGGTAAGAGTGAAGTCAATGAGAACATCATCATCCTCATCTTCACTGCCTGCAAATCAAAGGTTTAGGAGATCGCTTGTAAAATTGTAAAATTAACTTACTCGAATCCTGAACTATTACGTCCATCAAACTCTTAAAGCATAACGCATTCAATAAATTATCTTTTCCACTCTGGCGAGGCATTTTTTCGTTTCGATTATTAGCAGTGCCAAACTTAAAATTCGAAATTCATAAAGGGGCGCTCACACTTCAACTGTGGTATCTTTCTAAAGTTGCCACATATTAACTTTAAATCGGAACTGTGAGTACCCTAACTGATTTCATTATTTTCTTGTTAAAATGCATGTGTTATTTAATTTTGTACCGGCAATAAAATGTTACGAAAATCTTTTTTATTGCATATTTTACTTGTTTAAAGCGCATACTTTTGAATCTTAAGAGCATGAAATTCCGAGCCCTAATGATAGACCTTAACAGGTATTTTGTTCAACGTGAGGCTTCCTTTCCATACCTATTACTTTCTAGTATTAAACATAAATACTTAACTTCGGAAGAAAAATTCATACTGCCTCCTTTAAGGAAAAGGAATACAAGGAAATGCTGCAGTTTACTGTGACTGAATGCAGACAACCAGCTATTCCTTTTTCCTTCCATGATTTTCAAAACTTTTTAGGCTGCTGTGGCGTACATTTGCTTTCAAATTCTCTATATGTTTAAGATATATTGTTGTGGGTTGCCATGACGTATACGTTACGCGAATATTAGCTCGCAATAAACCAGGGTTCGTATTTGCACACACATGCTCTGCTCACACACACGCCAGGAACACATTCAACTTGTACTCACTGCTCATACACATGTGTGTGCATAAGTGGAAAACAAACTCTGCTCACAGAAAAGTGTGTGCTGTTTGTTATTAAGCACATGCACATGTGTGTGAGCCGATTTTTGTACAAATTTCAGCCCATGCACATGCACATAATATATTTTTAAAAGAATTTGTTTATTAAACGTTATTTTTTGAAAGACAATTCAATAAAAAGTGAGATGTTGTTTGTTTTTTACATGACAGAAAACATATTAAAAATTATTTTAAGATTTGAGATAGAAATCGAAGTGTATAAGTTTCTCTACGCAAAGCACACACATGTGCGTGTGCTTTATATTAATAAAAATAAAGTACACACATGTGCCCGTGCTTTTTACCAAACAGCACACACATGTGATGTGAGCAAGTTTTTAATTTTTTATATGCACAGCACACGTGTGTGAGCGTAAAATGTTAGGATGTGCTGCGCATGTGTGTGCAAATACGAACCCTGCAATAAACTCATTTAGTCAGTATAGAGCAAATTCAGGTGAATATAGGAGTTTATGCAAATGTACATGTATGTATGTATGTGTCCGTTCATATGTACACATTTGCATTCATAGTGCTACAAACAACAAGCTCCCTGAACTTTATCGGTTATCTGTACATTGTATGCCATTAAAAATGTTCAGAGATTTCCGCTTCGCACAAATTCTAGATGGCTGACTCTTACACATCACACTCGAGTACCATGGCTTCGCAATACCAAATCAGTGGCCTTTCGTCTGCCTCTTTGGCATTTGGAGTAGTTCGACATGTTGGTGAAAAGCAAAACCTATAGGCGGACGTTATTAATGGAATAGACATTGGCAGCCAATTGAGGTGATTTTATTAGCATACCAAATTTCTAATTCCGCTTCAGACCAAACATTGAAGGTAAGTTATGTGCAGAAGAATAGGAGTTTTCATGATCCGGTGCATACGGTCTAGCATGGTGGGTGCATATATAGCATGAATACCCCTATTTTTTACTTGCTTCTATACGAGCATGATAATCTCGTACATACATTAGACTGCATCACCAAAAAAAGTTGCGGTTTTTCCACCGGGATTGCAAAGCCTATTATATTTGAAGACTTTCACCAAAATATTTCGTAAAAATATTTAGATTTACGTGAGCTGGACCGATTTAAAAATACGTCCAAAAATGAAGTTTTCCATAAATAAAAATAGTTTCTTAAAGTTTCTGATGACTAAAAAGTTTAAACTTAAAAAATCTGCAAAAAAAATATTAAAAATTGTTTCAATGGCATTAATTTAATTTTTTCAAAGATTGGTTTAAGAAAATCTTCAATAAAAATTGTTTCAATGGCATCATAATAATGTGACTTTTGATGTTTTTTTCTTAATTTTTAAAGACTGGCTTAAGAAACACATTAATAACTGGGCCAAAACTAATTAGAATTTTACTTCTTAATTCTTCGCAAAGAAACTCATTCAAGTTCCAAGTTTTTTTTTAATATCTTTGACTTGGCCAGCGAGCTTATAAATTTATATGAACAAGTTAAAATAATATGTCAAGTTTATCAGATTTCAAATCAATGATTTGTCGAATTTTTGCGATTTCAAAGAAATTGAAATTTTTTTCAAAAGCTGTTCAAAATTGTTTATTTTTCATAGATGGCTTTAGCTTGTAAATATAATAAATGACACATAAACATACGTATGTATGTATGTATGTACGTATATTCAAGCACGCGAAACTACATACAAAAGGTATTTTTATTTTGCTTACACTCAGAAAAAAACATTTCCTTAAGACAAGCTTTTATTTAACTAGCTCTGTATGTATGTATGTACATTAGAGTGGTCAAAAAATGTATGGGAGAAAAGTAAAATCGGAAATTTAATGCTCTCACCCCCTAGGATTGTTCTATACCGAAAAAAAATATACCCCTGTTTTTATACTTTTCATGAGCATGAAATGGTATTATAACTTTGGTCCGATGTTTGTAAGTACCAGAACAAAAATGTATACTTTTATGATCAGAACGTCGAGCTGAGTTGATTTATCCATGTCCGTCTGTCCGTCTGTCCGTCTGTCTGTCTGTTTGTATGCAATCTAGTCTCTCAGTTTTCGAGATATCCGGACAAAATTTGGTAGGTGGGTGTATTTTTATAATGTATTAATCATTTGTCGGAACCGGAAGAATCGGACCACTATAACCTATAGCTCCCATACAACTGATTGTTCAGATATACAATTTTTCGTTATAACTCTTCCATTTATATAGCTAGGACCATGAAATTTCGCGCTGTTTTCACTCATTATCAGCAGAAGACTTAAAGTGAAAATAACGAAGATCGGGTCACTATAACCTGCAGCCCCCATACAACTGATTTTTCAGATATGAGGTCTTTTATCATATCTCCTCCATTTATGCAGCTAGGAACATGAAATTTCGCACCATTTTCACTCATTATTAACAGAATACTTACAGTGAAAATAACAAGGATCGGGTGACTACAACATATATCTTCCATACATCTGATTGTTCAGATATGGGATTTTCCTGTAAAACTCCTTTATTTGAACAGATAAAACCGATAAATTTCGTAAGATATTTTATAAATAATAATACAAAGTCTACTGAGAAAATCGTCAAATTCTATGCTGTATAAGCTTTATCTCCTATAGCACTGATTGTTCAGATACCAGTTTTTGCGATATATCTCCTTTATGTAGGAAACTAAACCCAATAAATTGTGTTACCGGTTTACATCACATAGCAGTGAAAATCACTTAGATTGGTGCCATATAAAGTATATCTTCCATACCTCTGATTGTTTAGGTGCGATTTTTTATATAAGTATGTAACTCCTCTATCGATGTATGCAGATGTATTCAAAATCAGTAATCTGTCAAACTAAAATTTGCAGATGTTCATGAAAGGTATGAAGCCTTCGGCATAGCCGAAGACAGCGCTGCTCTTACTTGTTTTTATTTTAAAATCAAAATATATTTAGAGGTCGCTCAAAGCGCTT
>NW_023458557.1:69236552-69239390 GCF_013731165.1 Rhagoletis pomonella
ACAGCTGATATTTAATCGGGGATGGAAAACTGAATTTTCAAATTGCACCCAATCTACGGAGAAACTTTACCTAAATGAAGACAAATGTACCTAAAAACAAAATACATATTTTGAAATGTATATAATAATACTAATAGATTGGCGCTTACACATATGTTAGTGTTTCGCCGAGCTTCTCCTCCGATTTGTGGCGTGCGCCTTGATGTTGTCACACAAAGCGGAGGGACCTACATTTTTACGTCGACTCCGAACGGCGATTGTATTTTTATGAGAAGCTGTTTTTCTTGGCAGACATACACTCGGAGGTTTGCCATTGCCTGCCGAGTGACGACCGCTGTTAAGAAAAAACCTTTTTTCTATATTTTTTTCGATGTTGCTTTGACCAGGGCTTGAACCCAGGTGCTAATGAGTGAAAGCGCGCACTGCTTACCACTACACCACGGCGCATGTATATATGTATTAAAAAAAATAAGAGGATAACCTGTCCCCACCACAGCTTAACCACGTTTATGGCTGTCGAGTTGGTTATCCCGATAACCCACTTGATTTAACGTAGTTTCGCCATATAAAAATGACAGCACTTAACCATTTCACTGAGATGGTTAAAAGCTAACCAACTCGAAACCAGGTCGAAAGTCTGATACAACCCTGTGTTTTCCCACCATCTGTGGGTCATTAGCGTTAAAATTAAAAAAAATTTGTTCCCTACTAGTGTTCGGAGTTTACTAAGATCAGATAAGATTTACTCCGGTTTTTGGAAAAAAATTTGAAATCTACTCCTCTAGTCCGCTTGACTTCCCCTCTTGGGGCCATTTTTTGAGTGTTCACCACCGGTTTCAGTAAAAAAAAATTGAAAGTTAGCTAAATATTTCATAGCAATGCGTCAATAAAGTAACTTCGTAATTTTTTGATGTATGGCTGTAGAAATTGGCGGATGCAGAACTTTACTTAGGTTTTTAACCAATATATGTAGAATGAAATTTATATACAGTAGAAAAGGTTTAGATCCTATTGCTCTTTAAAAAATTAAGTGTTAGATATGTTCTACTTTATAGAAAATGCTAAAAATTACCTAAATATGTAACATATTATCCTTACATTGCTCGCGTTCTTATTTTTGCATGAATAGAAAATATTTAAGTCAAACAATTAATGTCAGAAACGAAAATAAAAAATTCAATCTAGTACGGAAAATTTGTTTTTGCTCCTATTTTTGCAGCGATTTAGTCCTGTGTCGAGTTTTGGTGGTCCGAACACTGTTCTCTACATTTGAACTGTTTTATAAACCTCAAACCGCAGTGTGGACAGCAATAGTTAGTGATGTGGTTTTTGGTGGGGACAAGGTAGAAAACTATGTTTTTGAAAAGGTGAATCACTTTCCTCCGTGTTCTTCGATCTGACGTTCTAAAAATAAGTATTTTCTGTCTATCTGGCATAATCAACTACAGATACGTATCTTTGACCACCCTTTTGTGTCATTTGTATACCCTATCCCAAACGAGTAAGGCTATTGGACAAATTAGACCCACGCTTAAAATGTGAATAAAAATAATAACTGATTTTCGAAAAGATTATTCTACTATGTAAAGGTACTATTGTACCAACTTTTAATTTACTGTAGCTAATGGATCAGGTGACAGTGTGTGAAGACCAAAAAGTTGTATTAAAAGTTTAATTGACTCAATTAAATTTCCGTCTGAGCATAATATAAGACAAAATTGGTGGGTAATAATGTTGATGTTTACTACATCACAAATGTGGCGCATACTGATTTTGACTATTCTCAAGTAAATGAAAAACAATGCTTCAGAAACTTTAAATGCACTGAAATTCACTAACACTTTCATCCCATTTTTCAACATTTTATTTATTGATTGTTTTTATAATTCATACATTTTTATAAAATTTATCTCAAACAAACCACGTTTCCTATCGAAAAATTGAATATTAAAAAAATTTACTGTTTTGACAGTTTATTTTCTCCTCCTATTCGGCTTTTTTCAATTCTCAATTATTTACCGAACAAAGAAGCAAAAGGAGCATACGATCAACGCAGAATCTTTGGCAATTACAAGGAACTTATTGAAAACTTAACTAAGAAATCGGTAGAAATTAAATATAATCTAGTCAGTAGAACAATAAATCGAGCTCTGAAGAAGTCTTCAGAAACCCTGAAAAATATTGCCGGAAAACTTGAAAAACATTCAGAAAATACATAAATATGAATTTTTGTAGATTCTTTTTAAAACTAACTATGTTTGTATTGTTTTAGTTAATTTGGCTTGTTAGACGATATTTTCACGATCAAAGATCCAACTTAGAAGATATGAACTGAAGGAATTATCGCAATGACCGGTATTTTTGAAAGTGAAATTTCGGTGGTGATGCTTCAGCAGATAAAGCATCAGTTTTCGGTGATTAAATACTTCATTTGCCATTTTCCAGCACCCCATTGAAACATCACAAGATGCCGTACTATTTAAAACTTCTCCCCTAATATTTTCTATCGTCATCAACGAGGATGGTGCATTTTTAAACGGGATTACGCTGCAGTACATAAAGCTAGCAGCACATTGTAATGGTTGCAGTAGTATCAGGCTCCTTTTCTTCAACGAAAAGATTATACTTTGGAGGACAAAACGCGGGGAGTCTTGATTCTCAAAAATTCTTTTAAACCTAACCAGAGCGAGCAAAGTTTTGCAATATTTATTAGAGATTTTTTTTTTAGTTTTGAGTAGAGTCGTTATCTCAGAGCACCACCGAAATGTATATATGTACATATAAACAATGACATAAAGAAGTCAAAGCCTATAGAATTATCTTGAGTGCCTTATTGTT
>NW_023458557.1:69239490-69245742 GCF_013731165.1 Rhagoletis pomonella
AACAAAATTAATATACCCTTGTGCACAAGTGCGCTCGGGTATAAAAATTAAAATTAACTAATAGTCAAATAAGAAATGTGATATAAAATAAAGCAAATGAAAATAAAATAAAGTAAAATTAAATATATAAATAAAATAAAATAAAAAAATATAAAATAAATAATAGAAACAAAAAATTTTTCGCAATCGCTCTAACCGAGTATCGAACCTGGCAGCTACAGGCTTGTAGCTTGCAACTCTCACCACTCGGCTACCGCGTACGCGAAACTCCACAGTTTCGTTTGCTTACTTGTACAAAAGTCAACAACTGGCCGTTTTTAGCAGTGTTGTCATCGAAAATTCCCCGGATCCGAGTTAATTCCCAAAAATTTCGTGCATTTGTTCGGCTGCTTATGCTCATTTTAAAGAGGAAAATGCATGAGTTAAAGCAAATTAAGGCTGGTTATGCAAATAATCGAGCCCGTTTGTCTACCGTATTAGTTCGAATTTGCTGTTTGTCTCTAAATGCGATGAGGCATGATGAGGGTTCTGACACCGTGCTTGGGAAAGCTCCTAAGTATTTAGTTTTAAAATACCCAATTTACCGGTAATTAATTTTGTCGTTTAGTTAACCCACATTCTGCACTCACAAGCATATACATGTTCGTAAATTTTTTGTCTGCAATAAATACACTTAAGCAACTAAAAAGACAACAAAGCACCAAGCAAATAAGGAAATCACACAAAAAAGGTTGGACAGAATTTGACACGTTTTTGATTTTAATTTTATTCACACTGAAATATCATGCGGTTGATGTTCCGTGATTTTTTCCCACATTTCGTTCTATTGCTTGTTCTCTTTTTCAGATATGGATATTAGATGCAGTTTCATTATATTCGTTAACACAATTTAACACCTTTTCACGATCCTCAAAAATATGTAGGTTTTGCATAAGCTATCTTTTGAAGCACTTGTTTTTTGTTTAATTGCTTCAGTGAGTTGCTTCTTGCGCTCATTTAAATTGGTTTGAATTATTCACAAACTGTTATGAAAAACGCAATAAATCGTTTTATGGTCTGATTATGGCGACTTAACGTAACTTAGGGCTCTCTCTTAAAAATTCTGTTAAATAGGTGTTGCCTATAATTGAACAGCCGAAACTTAACGTAACTTAATGCCACGTCGAAATCTGTTTCATTTTGATTCTCTAAGTTCTACGTTCCGTTAAGTTAAGTTGCCATAATCAGGCTTTGGGAAAAAGAAAATTCTTATAGAATTTTGTTAATGGTTTGCAGAGAATACAATAATCATCAATAAGGGTAAACCCGCTAACTTCAAAGACTGTGCATTAGACCGTATCATGATGAATAAAGAAAAAAAAATACTGAAAATGTGGATATTTTTATGGATATGAGATTTTTTATGACTGACATATTTACGATTGACATATTTCCAAGGCTGTATTTAGGGGGGGGTGTAGGTGTTCCCCCCCCCAACCCCCCCCCCCCCCCCCATTTGTAGAAATGTAGGATTTTAAGGTACCAAAACCTTTAAAAAAAGGCAAAATAAGCTTTGAGAAAGGCAAAAAAGGGCATATATTTTTTAATTTTGTTATGTACTTCCTTTATGTACAATGTCCATGTCCAATTAAAGATGTAAAAAATACATCTTATTTGGCACTACAACCGTTTGTCGGTTTGGGCTGAGACCAAAAAGCTTCTCCAATTGCTTCTCTCCTGTGCGAATTTGCGCCAGTTGGTTATCCCGAGCGGAGACTGTTCCTTCTGCACTTGGTCCTCCCAGTCGAAGGATCCTTTCACCGGAGCGTCGTCATCCATGCGTACAACATGTCCAAGCCAGCGCAATCGCTGTATTTTTATGCGCTTAACTAAGCCCACGTCGTTAAAAATCGCATACAGTTCGTCATTCCATCTTCTCCGATATCCGTCGTCCACGAAAACAGGGCCGTAGATCTTGCGTAGAATAGTTCTCTCGAAAGCCCTCAAAGCCTTCTCATCTTTGTTCGACATCGTCCAAGTTTTTGCGCCATATAAAAGGACGAGCATGATGAGAGATTTGTAGAGCGTGATTTCCGTTCGTCGAGAGAGGGCTCTGCTTTTCAATTGCCTACCGAGCCCAAAGTAGCACCTATTGGCAAGAGTTAGGGTGCGTTCAGAAATGCATCAAGCCAAAGCATCAGTCTCTTTTACTTCTAAACTACAACTGATGCAAAGTCCTTATTTACGCAATTACGTTCCAATTAGGCCTTTAACCGTGGCTGTGCATATTGGACCTTTCCATCAATTATAGTTTAGAAATAAAAACGTTTGATGCTTTGGCTTGATGCTTTTCTGAACACACCCTTATTCTTCGCTTGGTCTCCAGGCTGACGTTCTTGGTGGGGTTTATGCTGGATCCTAGGTAGTCAAAGTCCTTCACTACTTCAAAGTTATATCTACCAACAGTGACGTGTATCCCGCAACGGGTGGACTCTTTATATGTTGCCAGGAGGCACTTTGTCTTGCCCTCGTTCACCGCTAGACCAACCTCCTTAGCTTCTTTTTCTAAAATGGAAAATGCTGCGGTAACGCCCCTTTGTTTCAGACCTACGATATCGATATCATCTGCATATGCCAGCAGCATCGTTCTTTTACTATATATGGTGCCGCTGCGATTCAGATTGGCAGCTTGGCAGCCATACATACTGTTGTCAAAAAATGATAGCCGAACCACTTTTTGCCAAGTGTCAACGTACTATTTTTGTTGTTATTGTAACTTTGTTATTTTTTTTTTTTATAAAAATATAGTTCATTCTTTAACAAAACCGGTGTAAATCCAAGTTTCCAAATATGTTCAATATTGAAAAAAAAATCAACAAACTTTCGTACAAATTTCGAACTATTTAAAAATTCTAAAAAATCAATCGAAATTTTTACCCATCAGAAACTGCCCAACATTAGGAAAGCGGGTATCATCATTTTCCCATCCGTCACCCTTCGAAAATTTAAATTTTCTGTCTATATCACATAATTAAGTTTTATACTTTATCAGTTTCGCATTAAACTGATATCTGGCTTCAAGTGTTAACAGTTTCAAACTTGTCAAATTAATGATTTTTAAGAAATTACTTAATGTTTAAGAAAAAACGAGTATCGATATTTCGCCACCAAAATCTTTTTTGTAAAATTGTTGACTTGTGTAATAAATATGTATGAATAGCTTTCTAAGCTTCCTACAACACCGTACTCACCCCATCTTCGGAATTCAACGACAAGCTTCAAATTCTTTTAAGATTAGCCATGAAATATCTGCACGTGTAACATACAAAAGCAAAAAGTTGGCTTATATGAACTGGTAAAGTTAAAACCTTTATCATGTATACATACATATATGCACATAGAGGTGAATTTTTAAGCACACAAAATTCCATCGGTAACATTCTCTGTTCTAGTGGCAGAAATTCCTTCTAATGTTTTGCTCTACACCTGCTAACGTATGTACAATGTACATTGTACATACATCGCCATCAGTGTTGCCGTTTTAGTCCTTTGGTGGCTAGATTTAGCTACCATATATTTTGTTTGGCCACATAAATTTAAAATTGCCCCTAGCCCTTTTTTTAGCCCTTTTTAGAATTAATTCATACTTGGCATGAAAAAGTTGTATATGCTTAATTTGTTTTTTTTTTGCATTTATGTAAGAGATGAATTTTTAAACTAAGAAAGACTGATATATATTCATATATGTATTGTATGCTCCTTATGGTTTTATCCATACATACTGTAAAAGTGTTGGGGCTGTTAACTTATCTGTTAACGATTTAACTATAGTTTAAAATAGATAAGTTCACGGCCCTTAATATGCTAAATTTGTTAAACGACCCATCAAGCCGATTGACCGTGTATGTTCTTGTGGTGTGATTGTACCAGCATACTGGTGTCGTGATTGGTGAAATTAGCTCAATTTTCTACGTAAAAAGTATTTTGGCGGATATTTCTTGCACTATATGAGTCAAAGCCGTGTTTGTGGAAGATTACGTTCACGATATTGCAGTTGTGAATTACAAAGAAAACAATGCTTAACGAAATGCTAGAATAATTATGAAATTTCGCCTCTAATCATTTCGATCTTTCCTCGACCTCATTTTTAAAGAAATAAATATTGTACCATCATGCTTGCGGTGACCATCCGTCCTTTATTTTAAAGGACAGTCCTTTATTTTAACCCCCTGTCCTTTATAATTTTTTCAAAATAAAGGGCGCCATTTGTCCTTTATTTCTTAAACTGTCCTTTAAATTAGCTTTGGATTTTGCAGAGGTAAATTTTTAAACATAGAATATGAAAAAATAAAAATGTCCATAATAAAACAGAATGAAAACCTTCGTCAGTTTGCTTTGCACCCCACTTAAGGGTCACGAATCCTTGATAATACTGATAAGTGGTAATTTATGTAATTGAAAAAAAACAATATTTAACTAACATTTAGACATTTTCCCAGAAAAATTAATATACTTTGAGTAAAATTCATTGTTGACAAAAGCACAGGGAAAGTTGTGGCCAGGACCGTGTTGCACGCTAAGTTTTCAGATCCACTGAAAAATAACAATAAACCTCCGCTCAATTATGGTAAACGAATTGTGGCAGCAAAGGATGGCGGAGTCCTTGATAAGGATTTGGTTTCATTTTTCGGATTCGGTTAAAATCCGGTTACAGCGCCTTTCGAGAAGAGGAACTTATACAATTTAATAATATAATTAACTGGCAAATATTTGGTCTATATTACCATCATACAAGTTGTATGTTTGTATTCCAAAATCATTGGGAAAAATGTCCTTTATTTTACGTTCGTTAATATCGTCACCGTAATCATGCTGGTAAGTTATATGCTTCGAGCCTGATGGCACAATCACTCGCTGGAACCAGCAAGCTGGTTTCCCCTTTTATACAAAGAGGTTTTTGGTTGGATAAAATATTAGCTTTTTTTCCAGAGTTCATTGTTTTTATATACCATTACTTATTGAAAATGTTTACGTGTATACTTATATATGCGTATGTAAGTAAAAAATTTTAGGTACCATTTTTAACCACAACGACTTTTTTTAGCCCCTTTTTTAAGGGAATTTAGCTACCACTAAAAATTATGCGCGGCAACACTGGTCGCCATTTGTATGTATGTAGATAAAACCAACAGGGCGGCAACGATGGCAGTAAGATGAACTAGAAATTATGCGAAGCGGAAAGTATTTATGAGAAAAAACACCCGCGTCACAAATCCCCAAAGATAGGGCTGCCACATATTTAATGTTTGCAAATTTAGTTGCGTTTAAGGTATTGAAAGATAAAGGAAATCTTTTTTAGTTTCGAAAAAATGTCTTACAAAGGTTATTGAAATTTTTGAAAGTCTTCTTTAATGTATATTATTTTATTTAGTTGCTCTTCGACACACAAATGAATAGATAAGGCTAGCCATTAAGTCTTCTTTCCCTAGAAGTGAAAGCGGCACTGATCGTACGGCACATCGCTACGCCAGGTGAGATGGCGCGCGCACATCGATATACAATGCTCCAGTATTGTAAAAATTGCTAAAAAAAGTTCGGCAAGCTATTTTTGTTTACTTTAGGGAACCCGTTTTGCAATGATAAGTGCTTTTGTAGCCAACGAACTGCACTGAAAGACCTTACCGAATTCTCAGGACAATCTGTTTAACTCGCTGGTATTACTCCTGACGGTCGCAGTGGTGGATCGGTAAGCAGTATGCGCTTCCACTCCGCAGGGCCTGGGTTCAAGCCCTTGTCAAAGCGACATCGCAAAAAAGGTTTTTTCTTAACAGCGGTCAGCAAATCGGAGGAGAAGCTCGGCCAAACACTAACATATGTGTAAGCGCCAATCTATTATTAGTATATGTTTACAGTTTATCCGTACTGGTTGCTCCTTCGTACTATTATTAAAACGAACACACAAAATAGCATAGATAACAAAAAACGCTTACCTGCCGATTCTTTTAAGCACTACACCAGCTACTTTTGAGCATTAACACCTTAGAAGTTTGGTGTCCGTTTATTTGCCAGTTAACGCTGAGAAATAGCTATGCTGGCTTGAAAAAAAAGTAAAAGAGTTTTGCAAGGTGTACGCACGTGACAAGTATATGAATATTGTAGCATACCCTCCAATGACATCTGGTATTCGCAGCTTATGATCTGGCACTGCTTCCTACCTAAGTTTTTTTTTTTATACCCGAGCGCACTTGTGCACAAGGGTATATTAATTTTGTT
>NW_023458557.1:69245842-69248741 GCF_013731165.1 Rhagoletis pomonella
CCGATTAAATATCAGCTGTAAAAGTCGACCAGAAATGAACAGCTGATCGCTAGTTGATCAATAAACATGCCTTCAAGTCAAAATTAAACATACCGAGTAGGGTCGCATGAAAAATTCATTCAATGAACACTCAATTAAGCACTAATCGTGTAATTAAGAATTTAAATTTTGTATGGTAGATCGAGCTCAATTAGCGCCTTAATCGAGAACGCTTGGCTAATTGCTCGATTAGCGGCCTCTCTGAACATATTTTTTAAAATTAAAGCAAAATATAGTCAGGGCTATTACTGAATCCATCGTAGTTCGTAGATTTCATTAAAATCAGACTAGAATGGATTCAGTACAACCAAAATTATTTTGCAATTTATAAACGGCTTAATTGTGTAGCAGATCTATTAAACGCATATGTAAATAAATTGACTGGTTTTACTCTGCAATTAAGAAACATATGAAAATAAAAACGGAAGGCGGCGATTATCAGACAAATGCCACTGTAGCCTGCTTTTAACAGACAGAAAGAGTCCTTCTCTATGTCAGCCTGATGCTAACTTAAAAATCAAAATGTGTGCAGGGTTGCCACTTTGGTAAATTGTTACCAAAATTGGTAGAAAAAATTTGGGTTGGTAAAAAGGTAAATTTTTTCTCATTTGGTAGATTTTTGATGAACTTTCCCTTCCCGATTTATTTTTCGTAGTTATCTTTAAATATATTATAAATTTCTTTGCATACTTTTTATATAATTACAGACGTATAAATGTATATCGATATAAGGCGAACATGTCGCGCTCCATTCAAAACTAATTCTACTGGAATCCCGAGGAGCTTTTGATTGCCTAAATATTTTAAATGATTATTTAAATATAAAGAAAAACTTCACAGGTATGTAATTACGCACCATGATTGTTCGCAACACGAATTAAATCAACGCCACTTTTTATCAATGGAAAAAAATAAAAAAAATCAATGAGAATTTTAAGCAGCACATTTTTGGCTATACTCAAATAGTATTTGCTTTAATTCTCCATACCTCAAATTATTCTAAAAATCCTGAGTAAAAAATTCGAAATTTATACGAAAATTTTTGGAATTTTTCTATATGTTGTATATAGTTTGAATCCTCGATTTTTATGGATTTAGTTAAAGCAACAAAAAAATTTTACCCGAAAAATATTGCGAATATTTAAAAAAATCACTTTTTTGAGTCACTGTATTTGTCTATAATAACTCGAGTTCAAGTTTTTCAAATAATAAAGTTTCATTGTTGCCTTTAGTTTCATCACTTCCGCTTTTGGTTGAAGGAAACTGAGAATATGCCAATAATACGACCCAAATACCGTATAACTAGTTAAATAAAAAGTTCTTAAAAACAATTTTAATTCTTATTGAAATAACTAAAAATAAAAAATAAAAAAACCATGGTTTTAATTAAAATAAATAAAAAAATAATAAAACTATAGTTTTTATTAAAATAATTATAAAAAAGTTATTGGTAGATATTTCCCACATTTGGTAGATTTTTTTCAAGTCGATGGTAAATATTTTTTTTCGTCAGAGGCAACCCTGGATGTGTGTACAGCTTTCGCTTCAAAAAATCTGAAGATTTAAAATTTTAAAGGATTCATTTAGACTAACTTGGAGCACTTTTAAAAGTTTTTTTTTTGTTTTTTTTTGTTTTGATGCATTAAAAAAATGGTTAAAAACAACGGGCGAGTGCCGTCGAACTTTCGCTTACACATTTCAATTGTCGCATGCGAATTTATAAAACTAGGGGACAAATAAAATTAAAAAAATGTGAGCAGAGGAACGTTAAATATTTTGAGAATTAAAAATACCAAACGAGAAGGATTCACAAAACTTATGGTATTAATTGAGAACAGCGCTAGGCTGAAGCTGTCACAAGCGTCGTAATGAAAACGAAGGAGAGGAACACAAATTGATGTTGAAGGAGTATTATTTTGGTACAAAACTCCACCTATCTCGATCCAACAGCCGCCACTACTGTCGCTGGCAAAGTGTTGTATCTGGCTTAAAATTTATGTGTTAACGCGTTATTTGTCACTGATTCTGCAATAAAAGCAACGAAATAATTACAACCACGATGCAAATAGCAAGAGTGGGAAGACGATGCAACAATGGAAGCGGATTAACCAGCTGCAATTGCTGCTTTATCGTTGATATTTAATCGTTAGCTTTCGTACTAAATACGTACGCCTGTATGTAGTTAATAATGGAAACCTCAGCAGTGGAGAGAGTACTCCTCTTTATTTTCGCCTGGTGACTAATCCTTTGCTTTATATACTTATTTTTGATGGCATCCAATTCGAAGTACTATTCTGCAAGGAAATAGTGGCGAAACGATGAAGTTCAATTTTCCCACTTTGTTGCTGTGTCGTTGTCGCCCGCAATACGTTCGCAATGTGTATTCAAACGAAGGCTAATTTAGCGCACACGAACGTTTGTCTTCTTAAGTATATCAAAAATTGGTTATTTTTTGGTTGATATTAACAAGGCTATGGTTGACATTTTTAACAATGATATTAACCACACTTTTGTTTACATTAAACTAATTTTGGGTTGCCGATTTTTTTCGCTAGAGTATGCTCGTGTTCTGCTTTTTCATAATTAGGAGATGCAAAATAAACATTTGTATTATCATTTTAACACGTTGGCCTCTGATCGGGATTCGAACCCGCATCTTCTGAAAGCAAATAACAGCAAGCATCTCTGCACATTCAACCACAGCCGTTCTGCAAATTTTTTCTCAAAGTTTGAACTTGCTCGTCCGCAGTGCACTCGGCAGATTTATTGTACTTGACTCATAAAAGCAAGACTTTGAAAATTTTCCATATAACGGTAAATTTCAGAACTTGGATATTTGAAATTTAGGGACGCTAATTTA
>NW_023458557.1:69248841-69250487 GCF_013731165.1 Rhagoletis pomonella
TCTGACAAACGAATTGGTAGAAAAGACTTGGAATGATTTTTTTTTTTTACTTAGAGGAAAGAAGCTTCTGGCTACTATAAAGAATTCCCAAGAATGCACTGCACTTTAAGTATTTTCTGCTCACACATTTAGTGAAGATTTTGCCCATAGCGAAGGCTAGCTGATGCGTGCATAGCCGAAATTCGCATCTACCAGTGAGTATTTTTCAACAGCAGAGAACAAGCAAATAATTAAACGGGTAGTACTTTGCTGCTACCAGAATCCGCAAAGCTTACAAGGTCACATTATATTCGATCGCTATGCGACTGTTTGAGACGTAGAGATGCTGGAAGCTAACAGGGCAAATCTGGCTATGATAATAAAAAGTCTTTCGTGTGGCAAATGAAAGACAGATGACAAGATAGTTCGAAAGACTTCGGTTATTCTAGCGCAAAAGTGTTAGAAACAAGATCTGTCATTCACCACTCGGTGGAACGCTATATTGAGAGAAAGCACTTTGTATCATTCAACTCGCGTGGCTCAAACAAGTGCAGTGGCCGAGTGAGATTTTATAGTATGTGCTGCTATTGACAATATTCAATATTACTAAACTGAAAAGGAAAAGTTCAAAACAATTGATATCAAGCACCCCACGGTTACGAGTTATTTCATACCTGCATACATAAAGTTTCATTAAGTTTATACATAAAGTTCATGTACGCAGGTATGAAAAAACTCGTAACTTCTACATTTTTGGTGTCTCCATTCTCAAATTTTTACAGTGTACTCCAAAAAGTTTGACAACTATTCAGGTTGAAAAAAATAGAACATGGTATAGTTAATTAAAATAAATAAAAAATGCAGATTTTTGAAGGCAATTCGTTTTTTATTTTAGTCTACCTCACACTGTCATGCAAAGCCGAGGTAATTGCGCACGTTTTTCTACCTTAACTGATTTTCTCCGACAAATAGTTTATTAACTGTAAACAATTGAAAAAAGATACTTCACCGTGAGTTAAAAATTTCAGGATTTTTTTCGAGATTTTCGAATATCATGACGAAATAAAAAAAATGTGTGTCTTTTTTCGATAAAGAATGTAAAAATATATATTTCGCCCCAGAAAAATTAGTGAGGTTTAAATATTGAATGGAATGACCTATATATATTTTTAAATTTAATTTAATTTAAAAAAAAAACTTATTGCACAAATGCGAGCAGCATAACGCTAAAGCTAAGATCCCATTATCGGCTCAATGGTCCGATTTTCGCCGCACTTTATCTACCGATAGTGTGAACAAACACAATTTTTCGAAACTGAGCCGAAATTGTGCTGAGTAACCAAAATTAATTTGCTGTACTAATAATTTGAATACTCTTTTGCTTATTGTAGAACAGTGTTACCGCTGAAAATTTTTCGAAAGTCGCAAAAAAAGTGTCGCAGCCGAAAAAAAGTGTAGTCAATTCATTCAAATCGTGTATACCATGTATTACCTTGTTTATACCTAAGAAAAACTGCATTAACAAAAAACCGATGTGTTTCAACACATACATACTTCTTTCAAACGTTTATTCCTTTGGCTCGAATTTGTTTTCAAATCGCTTTTTATAAGCCTTTATTTTTTATTTCTCACATCGGTTAGAAAACAAGTATAAACGCATCATTCAT
>NW_023458557.1:69250587-69251861 GCF_013731165.1 Rhagoletis pomonella
TGGATTCTATGCCATTTCTACGAAAAGTCTTTTTTTCCCCATACAAAATACATGGGAAACTTTGAGCGCTTTGAGCGACCTCTAAATATATTTTGATTTTAAAATAAAAAAACAGGGGTATATTTTTTTCGGTATAGAACAATCCTAGGGGGTGAGAGCATTAAATTTCCGACTTTACTTTTTTTTAGACCACCCTAATGTACATACATATGAATGGTTTTTAGGGGCAAATCTTACAATAAATTTTTGGCCAACTTCCCAATGACCTAGAGACTTGAAACTTCACAGTTAGCTCAGAAGCCGATGACATTGCAATACGAAAGATTAGTTAATCCGATAGGTGGCGCAGGAGTCCAGATATTTGAAAAACCCGTATATATAGTCCGATTTGGTTCTTATTTAGAAAGCTTGCTTTAAAAATATTTGCTTTTACTATTAACTTATTTCCTTAAACTATGAAAAATTAACTCAGTTCAACCATAGTTCGTCATTAATTTGAACAAGTAAATTTACTCAATATAAGTAATAATTTTTTCAGTGCTGTTAAGACAAAGTCAATTGCCTTCCTGGCAAATGTCGGCTGTGGCGTCGCGTGAAGATTAATGCTTCTAATTCTGAGATCGCAGATTCTAGTCCGGTTGGATGTAGTTAGAGTAAGGTAAGTCAATTATTTCAACTCTAATATAAATTACAAATTGTGAAATAATTTCATAAGCAAAAACCTAAATATTCAAATACCATATAAAATAAAAGAGATATTTTTTTCTTTTTAAAATACAAGCTAAAAATTTCAACAAAAAAATTTAAAAAAATCTCCTGCTCTAGGACTTGATCCTTGAACCTCTCGGCTGGCACTCCAGGACTTGTGTTTTCCTTTTAACTGAGTCAACTCGTTTACTCATATTAAGGCAGCCATGTCTTTGGAGCCATTTCAAGGTAATATTTTCTTGGTATAATATACTTTTTTCCTAGCATTAAAGAATGTTTTTTCTGGGTGTATGAATGTTAAGTGTAAATTTTATGTGAAAACTTTGGGCATGCTTTTATAACTTTTTGCTAGGGAACAACTACAATACAAAAAATAAAAATGGAAACTTTTAATACTTCAATTACTTATGTATGACGTATTGTGTATCTGAAATCAGTCGCTCATACAGCAACACGTTTTCACTGTTGCAAAACACACAAATTACCAAATTATTTTAACGGTAAAACTTTTATGCAGAAAAAAAAAAACGGTTTCAAAATTTGTCAGCAGGCTGTAATTCGAGGAA
>NW_023458557.1:69251871-69271732 GCF_013731165.1 Rhagoletis pomonella
ACATTTCTAGAAAATCGAATTAAAAACCCAAAATTTTTACGAATATTTGTTGATTTTTTTTAAACGTTTCACGAAGATTGAAACTTGGATTTATAAATTACAAAAAAATATGCAGTCTTTTTCAATCGATGGCATACATTTACAGTAAAGTTCTTAGCATTATTGTTATTACACAAAAATATTTAGTTAAATACGTAGCATATTTAATTTTAATCGCGTTTAAATCATTTTCAGATTTTTTGTATAAATAAAATACAAATAAACGAGTATATATTTAAAACAAAGACTTTAACAAATTCATAAATATAAAAATTAATAAGTATGTACGATATGTAAACACCTCTATCTTGCTGTGTAAAAAACATTATATAGAAAGCTTGTTTGATTTTAAAAGCGTTCTACGCTACTAGTTTAGTATTTGCTCTTCCTCGAAAAAACTCGTTTGCAAGGAACTGAAGTAGCAACAATGCAAAAGCATTTTAATACGTGCTGGTAAAAATGGAGATACACATCATACGTTCATGCCAGGAATATTTGGATCGCGATCCAAAATGAGAAATTGTAGCACTGACAAATTTAGTTCAACGAGAAGAAGTTTTAGTTTAAGAACTACGCAAGCCTAGTATTTACTGATTTATCGAAGATTTCGTATACATATCTCTGAATTACGGTTAAAGAGGATGTGGACGTTGGGTATTTTTCGATGTTAAAAATTTTCAGTCGTTTGGCATGCTTTATAAGAATCAACAATTGTGTCAAATTTGGGACAAATTGGTGAAGCGGTTACCGAGATATACAGATGTAACCATAAGTTGGCCGGACTACGCCCATTTCGCAAAAATTTATAATGAGGTCTTTTATCCTTGCCTGGTTATCAGATTATCTGGTTAAAATATATTATTTTGTAGCACAACCACATAACCAAATAAGCTGCAAGCGTGAACAACTTTAATATTTTTATTTTCCGTCTAAAAATTATTGTAAGAATCAATTTTGAGTTAATAAGCTTTAGTAGTCTAAAATATCGCAGTTTTCGTATTACTGAAAACTACTGTTATATTTGAGGTAGGCGTGGATATACTTTGATATATCCCATTTCTAATAACGTCCGTTCTACGTCCAAAAGAAGTACTCATACCAAGTTTCGTTAAGATATCTAATTTTATACTCGAGTTATCTTGTGCACAGACGGACGGACAGATGGAGAGATAGTCACAACTTTATCGATTTCTTTTTTTATTTTGAGCATTTATGTATACATTTGTCTATATATTTGTATAAATAACAGTTATGTGAACAAAGTTATAATAATGGTATTTTTCAGACTATTAATTGGCATACAAATGACATAGAATAAAAACCATTCTAGCATTGATACTATTCGTATCGCCATTACTTTGACCCACATCCCCTGAAAAGTGAATTCTTTGGAAGCAACACAAATCGAAAAGGATAGTAAAACCTATCAACCTATGCTACTGAAACTTTAAATGCAGTTTAGCGACAGCAATCGTATAAAAACGGAGAGGAAAATAAACAATTGTGGAGTTGTGGAAAACAAATTTTTGACAAGGTGCTTAAATTGCCATTGGCTTTTTTCTTCCTCTTTTGAAAAGCTACTTTCTCCACTTGTACTATGAACTACAGCTTGCAGTCTTCAGACAGGCTTGCATATTGAAAAGAGTGCGAGAATGGAATTCTCGGACGTCCTCTATTTCTTTCGCCGCACATTACTGGTGCAAGGCGCGTGCCATTGTATTCGATGGCATTGGGCCTCAGGTTACATTCAGTTGAAGCACGTTCCGATACGTGGTAAAAAAGAAAGGCACTCAACGGTATGCAAAAACGTTTCTAGTACCGAGGGGCTGGTGGCGGCTGTGATTTCTCTTGCATTAAATGAAAACAATTGCATAGTCGTTGCCTTACACGCATTTGCACACAGGATCAGTGTGACCGTTTTGATCCAAGTGGATCAAAAGTGATACATTTTTCGATGAATTTTGGAGACATACTTTTTTCGATTTTGATACTTTTCCAAATACAAATGACAAAAATTAGGGCTTGGTACTCGGTAATTCGGTGCTCGGTAAGGCCCTGTTTTCCCAGGAAAACACGAATGTTGTGATAACCATGTCACAAAATAGATTTCCAATGAATACCGCCTCTTTCTCATGGGCTGCAATATCTACATCTATTGCAGGCAATTTTATAGTTTGATAGCCATATTTTCACTTAAAAGAAAGCGTGCTGGTGGTAACATCGATGAAATATTAATTTTAAATCAAAATAAGAATCTGTTCCCTATTGAATTATTTATGATAACGTTTCAGGAAATTATTCAGCAAGTTTTTTTTTTTAAGATTTAAATGTTTTATGCACCGAAATTGCGAGAATGTTGTCTGGTGGCGTCATGCGGCAAATGCTTATACGAATGAAGACATCAAAGCGCCCACACGCCAAAACTTTCAATCATACTGCTCGTCAAAATGACAGTTGGTAGGCCATCGGCCATCCCCCATGTATTTTTTTTGTGTACAATTATTTTAGTATCGGTTTGCCGGTTACCGAATTACCTACCGTGGTGGAAGCTTGATAATTTTTCTGGTAGTTGGTAAATTGCAATCAGCTGTACGATATTCATCAAATTTTGAATCCGCCCGCTGCCGAAAGGCATAACGCATTTGAGTAAATAAAATGCATTCAATTTTTTGTTACAATATAATTTTTTTAACAGGAAAAATCTTCGAACCAGCTGTTGATAAACATACATAGTTTACCAGACTAAAGGTGTGGTTAAACATGGCAATGTCAAAATGCGAAATCGAAAGTCTACTTTCCCGTGTAAAGAGTCAGAAAGTCATTTTTGCAGATTAGCAGAAATCACTTTTGGCAATAAAAATTGCAAGGTTTAACTGCAACTGAAATTACGCAAATCGCTTTCGGGAAATAATTTCAACTTGTTCGTGCAATAAATGTTAAATTGTTAGGGAAAATGGTTTTTCATAAAAATAATTGCTTTTATTCCATATTGATGCTTTGATACTTAAATAAAAATAAGGTGATACATATTGATACATTTTAAGTCTTTTTTCTGCTACAATTTTTCACAAGCCCGCGGTCACACTGCTCAGGATATGGCTAAGAGCACTTTGGGGCCAACTATAATAATGGCAAGTATCGATCTGCAAAAACAAAATGAAACAATGAAATAACAGTGACTTTGTTATTAATGAAAACAATAACAGAAAATCTGTAACACTCATCTAGGGCGTCTACCCGTCGTACCACTACCAAAGAGGCAATAATATTTGAGGATCAACAAGTCAATGGTGTTGGTGCAGACGTCGCTGCGCCAATTCCCTCCAGTACTGCTGGAGTCAATCGCTACTTTTGACCCGCTACTGCACCGACTCCTAGGTAAGTAGCTACTCTATTAACCCGTGGTAGTGCACATGGTAGTGCAGAGTCGAACCAGTCGTAAGCAGAATAGCGAAAAACTACGACAGAGGGCGCCCATAAATCACACAAGTGACTACTTTAGTAACTCCCGGTAGTGCAGAGAGAGCCGATAGTGACTGCCGCCTAGGGCGTTGCCTTGTAAAAGTAGTCGATGATATACACTGCAAGTAGTCGGTTGGTAATTGACGGTGTTTATCAGGTAGCTGCTGATTCATCAGTCCTGTAGTCGATCCCCCGTACTGCAGGGTTGTCACGGCATAGCATATTAATTGTTATAGGAGTAATTCTTACAAATATGCAGCACTTCCCCGCCCCCCTAAATTCCGACTTTTCATTGTAAGTTTCTTTCTATGAATTCATAATCAATTTCCAATGCAAAAAATGTATGCAATAAATTAGAACTTTGGGTTTCTTCACATCCATTTCGGTAGTTTTGGTAAACTGCTGGTTGTTCCTCGATACTTTTATCAACTGTGAACATCTTTTTCAGCTTACTTCTGTTAGTCCCATAAACAGTCATTCACTTAAAAAAAGGTCAAATAATTCGTATCTTTTAATACGTTCTCTTAGTTGGTACTTGAATTTAGGTTTAGGTATGCTTAGCGTTCACAGAGGTTTTGTAGAAAAAACAAAAATGAAGTCATCACTAAAACACTTTATCGATTTGCAGAAGACACTCGAAGACTATTGTTTAAATAAACGAGTAATTTTTTAGCAAAAAAACAAAACCGACTTAAATTCTAATGTAAAACTTTAAGTTTTTAATATTTTTTAATATTTTTATTGAGCTTTGTACCACGATTGTTTATAAGGAAAAATTGAAAAAGCCACAAAGTCTAAGTGGTAGAAGTTATAGCAGCTATTTCGGAGATCACCACATCTCCTCATCAGACTTCTTTTTTCTAGACTTCAGCAGGTATAGTTACCTTCTATAAAGACTTCTGATCCTGACCCTGGCCCAGTTTTAGAGGCATCAGTAAACCCTAAGGAAAATCTACGTTACACCTACTGGTATCTCTTCAGACAAAGCATACTAGCCTGTGCCAAGGGAGAAAACATTAATGTTCATATCTGTATCTCCAGCAACTTTTGTCTCACTCCACACTGTATCATACCAACATCAATTTCTTTTTAAGCCAACTGCGATCGTTCTTTGAAACTTGGTAAGCAGATTTCACACGTCTTTGATTGAGAGTCTGCTTAACTACATCAAAAATGCATAATTGATAAAGGGTCCTATCAAGAAAGTTTAATCTACATTCCCAGAACGCTGTGAAGGCTTTAGAGGACTTTCGTACACGTATGTTTTGTATCTAGGATTACACCTAAATATTTTAATTCAGAAGAAATCAGGAAAGCGTTTCTGTTAAGGCTAAGACAAATTAGGCCATCTTACCATCTCCTTCGAATAAAAAGAACAACATTAAATTTGGTTAAGTTTGCTATCACACCTAGTGTCAATTATATTTAGTGTTGTTTGCCCTTTCCTGAAAAGAGCTGAGAGTCAAGCCGTATCATTTGCATGGCCTCGTTGTATGTATTAGAGCTGATAAGTCTGACATTTCGACAATAAATTACCAAGCACCAGACCTAGGAAAAAACACGCCATCTTAAAGATAGCCCCTAAGAACTCTGCACATGACATATTGACCATATTCTGACAGAACGCTAATGGCACTATGCGCGAGCATTGGAGGAATACAATTTACAAGTACAGAATCCACTCCATAACAAAGAGCCAGGTTGCACGTGCTATCCACAAATAGGCTAATTTTGGTTAATTCTAAAATAAGATAGGTTTGGCGGCACTGGGAGGTTGGACTAAAGTAAATTGATTTTTAGGTTTTCATATATTTATAAATTTAAAGACCTTTTTTAAAGCCACTTTATTTTTTATGAATAAGGCAATTAAACTGCACAATGTGTTGTATGTATTGTCAATCAGAGAGTAACATTTTTGTGTTGGTGATTTACTGACTATTCGGAACATCATGCACCATTAATTAGAACTTGATTTTGGCAAAAAAAATTTTCAATAGCACAATTTTCCAGTATTTTTTATTGATCAATAAATGACAAAAAGTGGCCATCAGGTCAAGCTACAAGGATAGTATTTGCAGGGATAGTTGCCGAGCTTTGGTTTAAACCTAAGTGGAATTTTATATTACCTTCAATTTCTTTGCTAGAACATCTCAAATATTGCAAACAATGCGATTTTTGGACAATGTGACCTCGATTTTCTCAAAATCTGGCGCTGATGGAAACTTAAAAAGTAAACCAAAAACATCTTTAACATTTGCCGCACCAAAATCAGTCTTCTTGGTACACCCTGTAAAATACCTATAACTTTTTTAAATAACGACTTTGATATGCGGCTTTCACCATTATATTTAAGACATATAAATGTTCGAAAGGCATATATACCGGCTGCAAAAAACTCATCTTATTAGATCTTATTTGAATTTGAAAATATAAGCCCCAATTTTTTTAATTTTCCATCTCAAAAATGCGGTATTACGGGGCGAAGAAAAACCAACTATTTCATCTTTTTCGGCGTTAGATTGTGGTACAGAAACCACATTGTTTTTTCAAAAAAAAGTGTGACCTTAGTTATCGCAAAATCCTTTGAGAAGGAATTTCGAAATTAGTGAACAATGGAAATTTCAAGCGCCTGTAGCGACCCATCTTGGAGCAGGCGCCCCCCCTTTTTTATCAAATATACGGAATCTCGCGGCTTATCGGGGATCCGAAAAAATTTTTTTTAACAGTATAATGTACATACATGCATGTATACGAATATGTGGACGTAAAAATGTATGGCTTGTTTTTTTTTGCATGTATATGGCACGAATATATTAATAAATTTTTAGTTTATCAGGGGAAATGATATAAATAATCCATCCGTTTCAGCTTAAAATTTACAGTGGTCAGAGTGGTATACAAAAAAATAAATGGAAATCAGTAACGTCGAATTTTGATGCCAAATGTGCAACAGCCAATGCCCCGCGTTTTATTCTTTGCTTGCGCAAATCCATTACCTTTGTCCTATTCGCTCCAACACTTCGTATACAATAGTGAAATTTTGGAAACATGCGACTACATAATATATAAATACAATTTTTTGTTTGGCTTTTGAATATCATACATATGTACATACATATATAAGCATTTGTTCGACGTTGTACATATGTATGTGGATTTTGTTGTTAGTAATTTTCGGCAAATTTGCTCAAAAGCACGCCCAAAAGGATTGTGGATATACATATGAATGCATGTGCGCGTAAAAGCTGAAAATCCTGTAGTATGCAAAATATACATACATATGCACTAGGAATATTAATCCCGGGATCCCGGCCTTTTTATGGTCTCAAAAATCTCGGGATTCTTGGCAAATAATCCCGAGATTTTCGGGATTTGTAATTTGCACTGATGGCAATAATAGAAACTCCTTTTCTTGAGCAGTATTGGCTATATTTCTTTTTTTATTTAATAATTAATATTTTTTTATAAATGGCTAGCTCACACATATAACACCGCGCGATAGTAAATTTTAAACACAAATATCAATATATTCGCGAGACAAGAGGCCAAATATAGTAGATTTGCGGTTTTAGTTTTTCAATTCAAAAATGATTTAAAAAATCCAGAGAAATGTGCTTAGAGAAGAAGTATGGGTATAAAATTAAAGAGAAAATCCTGTAGAATTTAAACTCGTTCAGGTTTTTGGTGCAGAGGGACTGGTAAGTATTGAAAATAACCTTTTAAAACTTTATCCTTGAAATTGCGCAATATTTTTTTGAAAAAATTATATGATAAGGACTCATATAAACTCGTTAATAGAATTTCGTCCTTCTAACTTTATCAGCTTAAAAAATTACCTATTCCAAAAATTGTAATTTCTTTTTAATTCTAAAGAAGTTCCCTCTTGCATTTAGTACCCATATTTTTATTCTACATTGCATTGCATTTTTTAAATAATTTTTGAAATTAATCATATCCTTGAAATTACAAAGTCCTTTAAAATGAATTCTGACGGCAGAGAGAAAAAAAAACACGCCACTTTAAATAAAAAAAAGAGGTTTCAAACCCATTTATTTATAATTTATTTTATGGTAGGGACTAATCCCGGAACCCCGGCTTGTGATAACGACATCCCGAAAATCTCGGGATCGGAATCGTTCATCATACAGAGTGGATACAAATTTTTCAATACGAAACTAGCGAAAAGAACAACAACTGCATTGAGACATACATAAATATGTAGCAGCTATTTCAAGTGTTGAGAAAATCTATAGAATTGCAAGCATTTACCGTTTAGCCACTACACGTTTCCAAGTGCTGTGCAAACCTGTGCTCATATGAAGTGTACACAACACAAACATGCACGAAACTGTGTAGTGCACGTTGCTTACTCATTTAAAAGTTTCAGGAATAAAATAACAATTTCCGGCTAGAGTGCGCCATATATTCGTACGTGAGTTTGTGTACTATGTCATTCCAATGGTGCTGCGGGAAATCGTAGCTGGCTCGAAAAATTCGAATGTTTTCATTATCGGTATCCATATTGAACAAGGGTATACTAGCGAACATTTGTTGCTGTTTTATATGATTTTCGAAAACAGATCCTAAATACGTTTGCTCCTGGTTTACAAAAGAATACTTCTGTTAAGGACTCTAAATTTCTTTTCGATTTCCTACCAGCTCCTGAGTGCTGTGCAAACTCACTTCCTCACAAACAACATCAGAAAATGTTGAGGGCGTTGCAGTTCCTGGACATGAATGATTATAATATTTCAGCAAGTTTAACTTAATGTGGCCAATTTAACTTTAAATTCCTTTTTGTAGAGTGTAAGTATAAGTTTTTGAATTTCAACCGAGTTATTATAAGTTTGTTCATTCGAGTTGTTTAACCCTCTCCTTTTTTTGGTAGCCTATATTTCTATGTTGGAGCTATGGGACTAATTTAATAGAAGTTTTGGCTAAAAGCTATTGTTAGTAATATATCGAGGGCTTATACTCAATAACCTCTATCTGAACTTTTCACAGAAATGAGATTCTGATATAAAAATCCACCTAGGACTGTCATCGGTGATACTAATGCTGTATAACGCTTGACAGAAGAATTTACTTTTAATATTCTTATTGAACTTTGTACCACGATTTTTTTATTAGGAAACATGGAAAAGCAACAAAGTCTTAGCGGTAGAAGTTATAGCAGCTATCTCGGAGATCACCACATCTCCTCATCAGACGTCTTTTTTATAGACTTTCAGCAGGGATTGAACCCGCTTCATCGATGTGCAGAGTCAGAAGCGTTAACCACTGAGCTGTGCACACCCCGTAAACTTGTGTTGCTAATTCATTTTCCTTATTCACCGCTACCACTAAGACTTTGTTACTTTTCCATTTTTCCTAATAAAATAATTGTGGTACAAAGCTCAATAAGAATACTAAAATTAAATGTTAATAAGCCAGAAGAATTTACTAATAAATTGCAAAGTCACAATTACCATCAGTGATGACAGGTAAGTCCCAGATGGGTTCTAACATCACAAAGTAGTTTTTGTGAAAATTGTAGATAGAGGGTATTGAATATAAGCCCCCGATATATGTATGTCAACTTTGGGGTATACTTCAACGCAAGGGAACATAAAGGGTTAAACAGAAATCAATCATAAAGACTATGCTGGCATTCACCAGGCCACTTGCCCAATTTGGGGAATACCTGTTATATACCCATATATCAATTAAGTAAAATGATACAAATACCCGAAGGTGAGACGAAAGTTTTACAATTTTAAAAAGCATTAAGGAGTCCTTTGGAATAAGCCTTGATATACAATGCTCCAGTATTTGTATTCTCCACATGTATTATTTCGCGACACTAGCAAGAAAAAATTTCTAAAACAAATTGCTATTTGTGTTTACTTTAGGGAACCCTTTGTCAATTATAAGTGCTTTTGTAGCCAACGAACTGCTCAGAAAGACCTTACCAAATTCACAGGACAATCTGTTAAACTCACTGGCATTACTCCAGGCGGCCGCTGTTATATATTGGTAAGCAGTGCGCGCTTCCATTCCACAGGGCCTGGGTTCAAGCTCTGATCAAAGCATCATCGCAAAAGCCATATAGAAAAAGGTCTTTTCCGAGTATATTTCGGACATGAAAAACAGCTTCTCACAAAAACACAATCGCCGTTCAGAATCGGCGTGAACTGTAGGTCCCTCCCGTTTGTGTGACAACATCAAGGCGCACGCCACAAATCGAAGGAGAAGCTCGGCCAAACACAGTATTATGACACAGTAGGGCGGAAAAAATATCACAGCCAAATGGCCAAACACGTAAACTTAATTTCGGCCTCTAGTTTACGATGCCGTTTTTAGAAAAGGAAGGAAGTTTTAGAGCTCTGACAGCGAAATTTTCGTCGTTTATGTCACTGCGCTCAAGTTTGAACTTTTTTTCTGTGCAAAGGTTTTGATAGCTGATCTTACTTAATTGGGACCTTTTGAATTAATGGCGTCCCCGTTTTGACAGATTGGCTCCAGATCTCGAGATAACGGTACTTGAAAATTTGCTTAAATTTTAACTTTTTTTTTTAATATTTATCTCAGTTTTAAAGTTATTCTATTGAAACTTTGGACGTGACTGTCCATTTTTATTACCTAAATTATTTCTGAAAATCATCGAAATCGGTTGACTATAACATGTACCTCCCATACAACTGATTATTCAGAAATGTGGTTTGCGTTATAATTCATATTTTATTTCGTAATATTTTTTAATTTTATAAGGTTGTACACTATTTGGACCTGAACTTGTTTTTTTTTTCAATCCCATTCTGGCATACCAAAAATAGCGGTGCATCGTTTGCACCCCTTACGATACATGAAAAAAGGGTGATGTAGTGCTAATTTTTACCAGATGCTGACCACCAAATTCTAACCACACACACAACCACACAACAGTGGCCCCAGGTTCTTATATGATTTCTTTCACTAAGATCAGAAATTGGTCTTCTAATTATTCAATTGGATCTAAGTTTTTGAGATACTTGGGAGTGAAAGTGTCAAGAAACAGATTTCAGGGATTTTTTTTTTACTTTCTGTAGAAAGATATGTGTACACGTGAAATATAATCATTTGAATAGTAAAAAATTTAAGCTTTTATATGGCTCTTTTTGCCCGCAGTAAGATATTACATCCCACGAATATAGTGATTGTTTTCAAAAATAAATAAATAAATAAATACAATTTTATTTATTTTTAATCATATTCAATTAAATTTTGTATCTGTTTTCTTTTACGAGCTTAATGTAAGAATGTTGAAATATTGTACCGTTTAGTCATCCACTTCATCATCCATTATAAGGCAACTACAAAAAGGCAACTTAAAAAACAAAAATTGTAGGATTTTTATTAAAAAACGCAATTAAAAAGTCTAAGTTTGGGTGGAGCCGAATGTCAAATATGGTATTTAATATAGCTTTTTCACATTTCCAAAACCTACGACTGCCTTACCGCGCAGTGGTTTTACTCCTGCTTCAAACATCTTCTATAGAACGTTCAGTTAAACATAATCAGGTAAACTTGTATAGCTATATGAGGGCGGTATGACGCCCATTCTCCGAAATTCCATAATAATGTTATTTCTTTTCAAGGAATTGTTGTCAGTGGTGAGTAAATTAGCGTTCTTAAATTTCGAACGATCGCGGTTTCAAGGATTTCTGAAATATACCGTTATATGAAAAGGGGGGCGAAATTTTAGTCCGATTTCAAGAATTTTCTACGCTTTGCTTTTATGTGGCAACCACAATAACCGTACCGAGTTATTGGTTATATGGAATGTGGGCGTGGTCGTTGTCCAATTTTAAAAATTTTCAGCTGGTTCCTTAGTTTTACCAAGACCAACAACTGTGCCAAGTTTGGGAGAAATTTCTGAAGTGGTTACCAAGATATACACATGCAATCATAAGTATGGCATGTGAGATTAGTCACCTAGTATACGGAAGGTTCAAATTGTTGAAAAGCGGCATGGCTTCGGCGACCAGAAATGATAGTTTTTCACCCCACTTACTAACAAATAAGCTAGCCTTTTTGTGGTGCTTTGCTGAATGCATTACTTATTTATGCGTATACCACAAAAATGGCTAAAAAGAAAACCCTACAAACTTTTTTCCTTGCATTTTCGACAAACTATATAATGATGTCATTTACAGAAGCAAGAGAAGTATTATTATTTGCATTATTTCTGTAAAAGATCCCAATAAACAATTTAAGATGAACGTTAGTTGTCAAATGCGACTCAAATAACCATTGATAATGTTGCATAATAATGCATTTAGTAATTTAAAGAAAATTTCAACTCTTTTCTCCGATTTTTTAATTTATTCCGATTTTTCGCCCACAAAAATATTAAAAGATTTATTAATTTGGATTTAATAAATTTTAAATAGAGCATAAACCCTTTTATCATACTTATTATCTTAATTAAAAATCTTTTTACATATCATTATTGAATTTTAATTAAAAAAATTGTGGGAAAATGACTTGATAGAGAAAAACGGTATACAGATCCGTAATCTACGACACAAAATTAAGTTTAAGTGTATCGTATTTTTGTGTGTAATCTTAGCATTCCTACAGCATTATTGGCACTTTTTGAATTTTAGTTGAATATGCTTCGTTATGCGGATTCCAAACGAACTAGAAATGTTATTGAATCGGCTACTCAACCCCGCCAAGATCTGCTAGTCCTTCAATCGTTGTCGTCAAGCTCAACTAACGGGAGACTCAGGAAGCGTATAGCTTCTATGGGTTTTGTCCATAGGGGCAGAGGCGTTAGTTGAGTGGGTTTTAGGGGGCATGAGAGGGGATGTCTCGAGTCGTTGGGTGTCTCTCCGCACGCCGGGCACTCGTTGAGCACATCTACAGCTAATCTACACAGGTTCGAGTTTAACTTGCTGCAGTAGCCCGAGCGAAGTTGGGCTATTGTGGTTCGAGTCTCCCGAGGCCGCCGAAGTTCTGTCTCATCCACGTCAGGTGGTTATCTTCCCAAAACGGCATTCACAAGTCGAGAGCCAGTGTAGATCAATACTGATTCCCAGTGAATGACGGTTATGGTGTAGATGATTTTATGTCATCATCAGAAGGAATCCGGCCGCTGTCCGGAGTTCTATGTTTTGGCAGAAATTAGAAATGTTTGAAGCTACTTCTTACTAAGTAACCGTAATGCGTTTTCAAAGTTAAAGGTAAAAGTAGCAATGAAGTCGATATGTTTAGAGAAAGCAAAATTGGAGACAATATATTCTTCAATGTCGGTGGTCATACATATTTTAGTAGACATCGTTATCGTTGGAAAGAATATAGAAAAATTAATATCACACCAGCTATTCAGTTACCAGCAGGGCGCTGGTGTGTACGTATATATATGTATGTATGTACATATATACTTAAATATAATTACATATACGAAAATTATTTTACCGCCAAAAATACCCTTAAGGAAAAAAAAAAACAAAGTGAAACATTCGACTTTTTGTGTGCATACGTACTGCCAAAGTAAATATTTTACTTGGCGCTTTAATGTGAATGCTGTTGGCTGCGTTAAGTGCTCAAAAGAAGACACTCTTGACAAAATTTAAGTAAAGTTGGCTGGTTCACAGAAAAGAACTAATATACATTTTTTTATACTTAAATTGGTGCTTATTATGTACGGTTGCAGAGTGTTTATTCATCACATATGTGGGTGTCGAGAGTTTGTTTTAAGAAAGAAGCACACACTCCTACATGCTAACATACATATACATATGTATGTACTTGAGTATTTAAAAATGTTCTCGCACTCTTTCATACGCTTGAGCAGTTACACAGCGTCAATGAAAAAGTATTTGAATAAAATTTTGGTTGCCGAATTTTTTCGATAATTCTAAGGTATCCTTGCAAGAACGACAAAACAAATTTAACGGTGTTGTGTAAATGGGGGTTACTTCAGTTAAATGAGAAAATTTTATTTATTTTTTAATGTTTGGCCAATTTAGGGATTGTTGAATTTACTTGGGCATATATTTATATCGACGATAAGTTAGGTTCTCGATGCCATGCTAGAAAACAGTTTCATAATTAGGAGAGCGTTGTCGAAAATGCTTCCTGGTATGCTGATTCCTTCTTTATGGAGCTCCAGCGTAGGCACGCTTGTTGGGCAAGAAAAAACGAAAAGGCCTGGATTGGAGGAGGAAAAAACTGCATCTTTATATATTGATAAATGAACATCAACTTAAAGACACTAAAATGAAACAATAAAGACGCCGGGACACGTAATCTGTATTTTGGATCGTAGATATGGATCTACATATATTCCGTTTTTCTAGAGCAGGTCACTTTTCAAAGATATTTTCATTTAAAGTTTGCGAATGAAAAAAAATTCAAACTTTAACATGGAAAATGTTACTCATACGTAATGTGACCAACTATTTCATAGCTCAAAGAAGTACAGCTTAGGTTGGGTTAAGTTAACGCCGCGAGCCGATTACGAAATTTCGAACGCGGCTAATTTCGATCCCTGAGCCTCGCGAAGGTTGGACTGTCTAAAAGAAAGTGTGGATATGATTCCTCCTCTTGACAGCTGATACAAAAGGATTAACCGAAATTCCTAGTCTCACCGCATCAATACCAATCCCACAATGGCCTGTCAGAACCTTCATCACTAGCCGTTGAGAGGTAGTGTGCTTTAAAATTCCCTATGAAAACATTTGTTGCAGCAGACAAATGTCTTCTTTTCCATTTTTTATGTCACAAAACACCCAGTTTCTTTAGCCTAATACGTCACGAATCAAGCTGTAGATAAGCCTTGTTAGGTTGGTTTCAACCCCCATATTATGAATATACTTGACTATTGCCTCTGAAGTGACATTGTTGAAGGCCCTCTCGATATCGAAGAAGGCCCCTACTGAATAATTTTCTTGCGTGAAGGATTCCTCTGACTACTTTACCAATATGTGCAGGGCGGTATTCACCGATCTTTTCTTGTAATAAGCATATTGAGCTCTTGAAAGACAGTCACGAAAAATTGCCTTTCTTATGTACAGGTCTTTCAGTCTCTCTAGCGTTTTTAGCAAAAGCGTTTTCAGCAAAAACGAAGAGACTGATAAGCCTAAAATCTCTAGGGGAAACATGAGAGCCTTTTCCGGCCTTCGGGATTAACGCAACACTGAGTACCCTCCAACCCTTGGGATGTACCCAATTCTCACGCAGTCTGTATAAATAGGATCCGACCAATTGCACAACACCTTCAGAGCCCTTTGCAGCGGCGCAGGTATGATGCCATCGGTCCCCAGCGACTTTAATGGTTTGAACGAATTTTTCGCCCAGGCCATGTGACGATCGTCCAGATGATGGGAGAAGTACAGGACCTGAGGAGAGATTCTATAACCAGTTAGCGACAATTTTCGAATTGCTATCACACTTTTTGACGCAAAAACATTTATATCATGCGCCAAAAAGTGTGATAGCAATCCGAAAATTGTCGCTTACTGGTTACAGAATCTCCCTCCTGAAGTACAAAATATCGGAAAGAAGTACATTTGACTGTACTTCGAAGTACGAAGTACATGAGCGAAAAAAGAAGTACTGTACTTCCGAAAGAAGTACGGTTGGTCACATTACTCATACGCCAAGTACGTGTAATTATGTATTCGACTATGCACGATGTAGCGTATGAGTAACAATATTTCTTGTTTCTATTTCTTACAAAAAATGTTTGCACATTTTTTTTTTTACCATTCATAACTTGTTTATTTATCCAGCGATTTTCAGTGTTAGTAGCTTTAATAAAAATATAAAAAAATTATAAACGATGTGTTATAAAGTTTGAATTTTGTTTTCATAAAAAGGGAAAATATCTTCGGATAAATGAAAATATCTTCTGGAAAACGGTCTACATATCCATACGTAATCTACGCCCCAAAAGCAAGTTGATGTGTTTCCGCGCTTTTTTGTGTCATTTCAAAATTTGGTATTTTCCATACACTATTTTTTAAGTAGTTTCTAGTCGAGAATATAGCCTGTTGCTTAAATAAGTGCAAAATGAAACTAAATCATCTACTTGATGAAAACTTTGAGGGGTTAAATATTGCATTGAAAGCACTGAAAAAACCCTCGTACTGTAGCATTTAATGAAACATTTAAATCGATGCGTCTAAGTCCTTGACTTCAAATGGACGATGCTGGTTCAATGCCAAAATTCTTCCACCCGATGTGTGTTAGCATCCTCTGTACAAATCTTTCTCCCCAACGCCCCAACTCAATTTATTTAGTTATTTACTTGAATGCAATTTCGTTGTACAGCTGTGACATTCTGTTCCTTGCGATGTCTTTTAATAAATAGAAATGATTGCAACTGCGTTGCGTATTCCTCGAAATGCTATGTGCTCATGAAGAAAATACGTTTGTTCGACATTTACAATGAACGCTCGCTATGTGACATTTGCTACTTTCGACATAGCACTTGGCTCTTGGCACTTAGCACTTTCCACTCAGAAGTTGCATTTTTGGATGTTCTGCCGGAAAGTAATCAGAAAATTTAAAGAATGTCAATAAACTGAATGGAGATTCCAGAAAAGCAAAAAGTATCACACACGCTCTCCGTGTAAGTAGGTAGCGGGAGTAGCAGCTTCTTCCACTCTCCACCTGCATCAACATTAAATATGTATTTGTCTAGATACTGGCTGGGTGTGAAAAACTCAGCTACAACATTTCATGTCACATAAAAACAAGAACCAGTACAGTTTGATAGACGGATGCAACGATAAGGCAAGACAAGACAACCAGCAGGACAAGTAGCAGGAAGACGAACAGTGTCGATTAAACCAGCAGGAAGTTGAAGTGGAGGCGTGCGGCCGGACAAACGACACCAAAGGAGAAATTACTTGACAGCCATGAAATCAAAAGTTGCATTCTTCCGGCACTATTATCACTCGATACGTAATAGGAATATGGATGAGGGGAGGTTGATTGTCTCAGTGGAAAATAAGTGTGAAAAGGTGGTTGTTATTCTTGTTGCTCATTGCTGGCAACCGCACAGGAATACCAAATTTCAACCAACAACAACAACCAAGGTTCTATGAAAGTATAAAGAAGAATATGTATGCTTATATACACGTGTTGGTATAAATGTAGGTAAAATTTAAATGACTATAAACCACAGATATATTTATGCTTACGAACGTGAGAACATAGATACAAATAATGAAGAAATTTTCAAGGATGACGGTAGTAAATCTTGAAGTGTCGGCATCGTAAATACTTTCACTTTGCATATTTAAATACCGAAATTTCATGCTTACAAACATTTAGCAGTCTTTGTTCTTTCTTATCGTCGACAATGTCTGTGATCAGCAGCAACAGATACCAGGGGGAGATTTGTTCGCCTAATGCTGCAAAGGTTAATGCATGTCAAAAGAATTACTGTCGTAAAAACACCGGCTGTAACAAAAATAATAATTAAAATAAAAAAAAACATAAAAGCAACAAAAAAAATACTTTAATTCCAACCAACATCGTTGTAGCTGTGTGTACGTAATAATGGCAGAAATTAGAATAGTTTCAAGGACGAATATAAAAATAGATTTCGCAGACAAACATACAGCTTGTCGGTTGGTCAAGGGTGGGTGCGGTGGATTGAAGATATCTAGCCTCTTTAACTACTGAAGATGTTGGGGACGGCATCCGGAAAATCAAGTCCCCAACTCAAACTGATATGGATGTGTTGTTCTAATATCTCTTCAAGGGTTGATATGCTTTTGACTACATCTTTTATTGATTTTTAACAAATCCTACAAACTACAGACATATTTCTAAATTATAAAAATTGCCGAACAAAAATTATCTCTGTAAATCAGTACGTTTTCATACCTGGTGTGTTACCATTTTTAAATTGGCTCTATTTTCTGAATGTAGGCAGCTTTTCACAAACGTGATCAAGTCGACACTGTAAATACGGACTTTACAAAAGCGTTCGAAAAAGCTCGCATCATAGTGAGATTATGCCAGGTGTAGTAATACAAATTAGATGATAGATTTTACACTAACTTATTTGAAAATTTGCCTTCAAAAATTTGTATAAGATAGCCGAATGTCAGGAAAATAAACCAAAAAAGCTGTTTTATTACTGAAAAACAACTGAATGTATTACAAAAATTTTGTGATGCTGTAGTCAAATTTATAGAGAAACTAGTTTTCCTCACCCGCTTTGCTGAATGTATGAAATTTCTGCGTGTTAGATAAAAGAAAATTTCTTTAAATTAAATTTAACATATTTAAACTTAGGAAGAAATTACCGATTTTTTATATTTTTTTAACCCTCTTCAAAACATTTTAAAACTACAACCTTCTTAAACCTCTTTCATCTGACACCCATGTTTTGATAAATATTTATTTACCTACACATAAATGATAATAACAGTAACACAAATACTTACAATTTTTTTGGATTAATTTTATTTTACTTTGCATAGCTTTTTTAGTGAAGTTTTATTTGTAGGTATGCAATCTTTATTTATAAATATGCACACTTGAACTTTAATTCCCTCATTTTCAATTAATTTATCAAAACACAAAGCAACACTCAAGACGAATCCATATAAGGTGGTGTTGCTAGAACAGCTGCATTAATTCGCCCCACATTTGTCAAAACTCCTTATGAGTGCGTGCGAAAGGAAGAGTGTTGGCATTTTCTTTCCCTCTTCCTCCTTGAGCGAAGTATAGCTGAAATTTGACATTTGCGACATCAGATTGAAGAAGTCATACGAAAACGAGTTACTATACCTAAAGCCTAGTTTGGTCTCCTTCTCCTTCCCCCTCGAATTTGAACAGCTCAGCCGGTATTCATAGCAAAAGCTTAGTGCCTCATTCATAAATTTTAAGTTATTTACTTGAGTATTGTTCGCTTGCAACTTAGTAGACCTATTACGACAGCATAAATGCATCCTCCAGCCTATAGTTTAATTGAATAGCAACATGTTGATACGACTGGCTCGTTTGGGAGCAACAGCTGCGCTGTAAAACACTCAACTGAGAGTGTCTGTAAATCTGTTCGTAAATGACGGTGTTCATTGTCGTCACATAACTAAGCGTTGCCTGCCCAAATAACTTTCTTATTTCGTCCACTGAGGGCTTGAAAAGCGCTAACAACACATCTTCCGCATATAACGACTACTATTCAGCCTCGCAAGCATCCACGCGTTTACAAGCTGTCTGTCAGACGCCATGAAAGCTCTGCGCCAATACGTGCCAAATATAGTTGTTTTTGGCTGATAGGCTGGTAGTTACTTTCCTGTTGCTTTTGTTTTGACTCCGGTCCTTTGTTTGGTGATTTGACTGGACGTATGTATGTACGTATTATGCATGTATTATAGTATAACTACTAAGGTTCCTGAAGAAACTTTATTTTTTGTTTTCTTGCCTCAAACGCCGCGAGACCTACATACATATTTCGTATAGGTACATGCCAATTGGGCCTTAAATAAAAAAATCCATGAATTTACAATGATTTGTGATGGCAAGCATGCGGGTACTTTGCAAAACTTGTTGTTTTTTCCCTTTCAAACATATTTAGTCGTTTGGGATATGGAACCTGTTGCTCGCTGCTCTTTGCCGCTTTGACGTTCATTGTAGTCAGTTTGTTTCAGTTTTTTCTTTTCATTCTCCTTATTAATGGCTACATTATGCATAATGTAATTTGCATAATTGCGTTCGTCGTTCTTATAGGCGGCATACACAGACAGTCTGACTCGCGAGTCATTTATGTACGTGTTGACTCGCCTTCGACTACACATAGTTGAATCATTCAGAGCCATTCCAGGAGTCATGCCGATGTAGCTAACACATATACATTTTTACAAACACATCCCAACCGACTCGTGAGTCAGACGCACCGTATATTCCGCCTATTAGGACTAAAATGCGCTTAAACCAGACGTTATATATAGATATTGAATCCTTTGCGCTGCCAAAGACAATGAAATTCAATGTTACTGTTGCGCTAATGGAAACTACTGACATTATTCTTGATAATTTATACTTTTCTAATTGACAAGAGCATTTGACGTTTTAAACCTTTTCTTCTTTTTTATTAGCGGCATACACGGTGCGTCTGACTCGTGAGTGGGCTTATATGTGTTAGTGAAAATAAATTTGTGTTAGTTATACCGTCATGACTCGGCCATGACTCTGAATGACTCAACTGTGTGTAGTCGAAAGGCGAGTCAACACGTACACAAATGACTCGCCAGTGAGACGCACCGTCTATGGCGCCTGTTAGAAGAAGTATAATATACCTAATTAATGCGAAAAAAACCAAATCTGACAAACGAATTGGTAGAAAAGACTTGGAATGATTTTTTTTTTT
>NW_023458557.1:69272132-69320679 GCF_013731165.1 Rhagoletis pomonella
TTTATTTCTCACATCGGTTAGAAAACAAGTATAAACGCATCATTCATTTGACGTGAAGTGAAAATAGGCTGGTTTTCTTTATACAGCCCGTTTTAAATTTGGATTATTATTATAACAAATGTTAATTCTTGTTCTCCTCCATTTCAGTCCGACGCGCCAATTAATTATTTAAGAAATGTCGAGTAAAAATAAAAAATTGTATCTACTTTTTAATACGGTTTCAGCGAGTGCGCTATAACTACACAGGTATAAATGCTTCAAATAAATATGTGTTGAGCCAAATCATATGTTTGTTAATGCGGTTCTTTCGCAAGTATAAGCAAGGTAAAATTGAAGTCAATACATTTTTCAATTTCAATCAAAGCGAACTGACTCAAAGCACTTTGTGTGTCGGTATAAACAAGGTATATGTAAAGACTTTCATCATTAGGGCATATTCATAGTTGTAATAAAATCGACTCTAAGGTTAGTTTTAGCTTTTTTCAACGGAAAATATGCCAAAAATCTGCTTAGAGTAGACTTTATTTCATAAATGACTATGCATGCCTCATTATTTTTAATATATTGTTAATGGAGATCATATTTTTCAGTAGTAAAAAGACGCAATATGCATATTTTGCATTTAGTATGAAAACCAAATTGCAGTTAAAAAGAGAGTACTTACATCATTAAATAAATAATAAAGTTAACACAAATAAATTGGGGGAAATGCTATGCTACAAAACGGTGCATTAATTCATGCTACTTCCGAACATTTATTCTGAAAATGTTTGACATAATAAAAAGTTGGAAATGCATCAAAATCTGGCCAGAGGTGTTTTTAAATGCCTTTGAAAAGTAAATTCTATTAGCATTTTTAAACATGTAAGAAAAATATAATTTATGAAGGAATTGTCAAATGTCTATATAGAATTTTAAATCAAAGAAAAGGTACAAAAGTCGCATGATTTTTTGGAAATGTTTCAAAATAAGCCAATTTGTAAAAAGTAGGTGTCAGTTGGCATCGATCTCCAAAAAGTGTCTATTTGACACTTTAGTCGCACAACGGTAACACTGTTGTAGAAGAATCAAATTGTTAAAAATGCGACAATTTTTACCAATCAAAGTTGACAATTTGTTTGTTGTTATTATTAATCAAGCATGATAGTGTACGTTTTGTACCGATTATCGTCGCATACTTAATTTAGCCGATATGCACCGAAAAATATTGCCACAATGTTCGATGATAATGGGATCACTCAGAAAGCAGTTGTACAAATTTTGTAAATACATATGTACCAATCAAGCACGATGAAAATTGGTGCAGCATACTGTGCTATTTGCGCCGATAGTGGGATCCTAGCTTAAGACCTCCTCGGTAGCAAATCTTTCAATTAGTGTTTTGAAAGACAGTAAAGGAGAGGGCTGCTGTCGTACCATATATCAAAACATTTGCTAGGATCAAGTAGGTACATATGCAAATACATATGAATGTACTTAGCAATAAAAACGCAAATTCGCATATTTCCCTGTCTATGCTTAATAAACTGCATATTCGAAACGTTTTTATTTAAAAATATGTAGCTATTTTTGCACTCAAGCAGAGAGAATACACACTTTCATGTCTAGTGGATATCAATAAACATAATTAATTCACAACTTAACGCTTCATTACCAATCTTTGGCAACTTTTCTCACACCATTGGCTCCATCATCATTTTTGATCCTTTGCCAATTGCAGAATATTAAGTACTTATGTACATATGTACTGAATGGCTCACTTCCAAAGAGTGTAGTGAAATTGTCTTCGAACGAGTAAACATGCAAGTATCCTCTTAATGTGTCTTATAAAACAATGGGAATATGTATCGCATCCATTTATATACATATACCAACATTTCATTGAAATTTATATTACTTATGTATATACACGTGTCATATTTCGGTATATAACGTTATTATACAAGGTAATTGAACCGCATCGTCGGCCGCTGTGGTGTAGTGGTAAGCAGTGCGCGCTTCCACTCCACAATGCCTGGGTTCAAACCCTGGTCAAAGCAACATCGCAAAAATATAGAAAAAAGGTTTTTTTCTTAACAGCGGTCGTCCCTCGGCAGGCAATGGCAAACCTCCGAGTGTATTTCTGCCATGAAAAACAGCTTCTCATAAAAAATACAATCGCCGTTCGGAGTCGGCGTAAAACTGTAGGTCCCTCCGCTTTGTGTGACAACATCAAGGCGCACGCCACAAATCGGAGGAGAAGCTCGGCCAAACACTAACATATGTGTAAGCGCCAATCTATTATTATTATAATTGAACCGCAACCGAGCACAAGTAACCCAAGGCCATGGCAATCAGTTTCCCTGCAGCGCGACTCGCCGACACCTAGCTTCACACTCACTTCCTACTATCCCGCCACTGTAGCAACCTTGTGCAAACTTGTATCTTAGCAATAACCTGCAACTCAAGCCTTCTAAAGTATCTGTGCATACTTGAACGTTTTTAAGTAAATGTGTAAGTAAATAAGTGGGCAGAGTATATCACAGCAATTAAGATGTTAATTGAAAATGTGTTTAAGGATTATGACGAGTCAGATTTTAAGTTTGGTGGTTGTCGGTCGGCCTTGGACTGTTTGCTGTTCGTTTGTTGGTTTATAAAGTCTAATCCAATCGGGTAGAGAACAAAAGAAAGTAGTAGTTTATAGTACTGTTTGGCTCTGCGAGCTATAGGTACGAATTAATTTTTGTAGATGCTCTAAGACGCAGAATTGTGTATGTATAACCACGTATTTGCTTCTCGTCCACGAACTCCCTAAATGCGATCTTGCATCTACCTCTGATTTATATATGTACATAATTGCAGTCGGTTCGTCCTAAGCACACTGGAGCCTCGCTTACACCTTAAAGGGTGGAAATACGATTTTAAAATTTCAAGTTACTACAAAGTGCCGTTGATTTTTGACTTTTTTTGTTGACAGTGTCATGCATTTTATTATATTTTTATATGGAAGAAAATGCGCGACACCGTAAACAAAAAAATCAACGGTGTATTGTAGTCACTTTAAATTTTCACTTTATCGTACTAAAATTTTATGTTATACTAAAATTACATACCCGAAATTTTTCTACAGATATTACTAACTTTTTTATACAGTTTTAAAATCGGATTTACGCATCTAATATGCTAGATTTTTATAAAAAAGTAATGAATATTAAACAAGCAAAAGGAAAACTGTAATAACTAAGGATCAAAAGGGTGTGCTAATGTAATGACTGGGAGTGTATCTGTAATTAAGAACGAGTAAAAAATGCTCGTTTAACTAAAAATAGTTTAGTGCGTAAAGGCACATTTTTATGTTCACTGTTTGCTAATTTGAAAAATTAACATGTTGGCTTTTCTCCAATTTTCTACAAAACATATTCCAAATGGTGCTTGCAGCTTTTCAATATTCTAAAAAAAAAAACACTGAAATAAAATAAACGCTCCCTATTCTTTTAATGCCAGAATTTAAAAATAACTAGATTTTGGAAACGAAAAACTTTTAAACATATTTCCTGAATTTTCTATTTCCGTAACAGTTTGCTAAAATACGCAATTTTTTCGCTTGAGCTTACAGCAATGCAATGCTTTAACTGTTTGCTATCCTTTCAAATGAAGGATGCGGAATTATTGGGGAGAAGGTCACATCGAATCTACACAAAAGCATTCCTCTTTTTGTTGGCATGAGTTGTTATTTATTTTTTCTGCACGAACCTATAGCTGACTTGTTTTACTTTCTTCTATTCAATAATTTGTGAAATTTGCCATGAAGACTTTTATAAGCTACACCTTTCTGGAACTGTTTTTCCGAGCATAGTATGCTCTGCTTCTTTTACGAAAAGGACAATTTACTCAAGGAAGAAAGAATTTCATCCTACTCGAGTGTCAGTTGAGAAATACTTTGCTTTGCTCCAAAAATTTTCTCTGCAAATAGTTGAGTATAGCTACTTCGAAAATGAAAATCACTTAAATCGACAAAAAAGAAAACGAGCAGTATCTATGAAATAATGTCCCTGCAAGAACAGTGACAATCATTTGACCGGTAAAATGACGGCAATACTGATAGAAATATTATTACTGATAGAATGTTATTACTTTGTATTAAAGTTTCTATTAAAATATTAAAGGTAATGTGCAAAATTTTATGGAAGAAAACTTATACATGTGAATCACCAATATTATAAACGTTGGTCACATATGAATAATCATCCTTGATGGGTTCTTAAGTCACTATTGGCAAATCGTACCAGCTATAAAAGTTGGTCAAATATGACTGATCACAACTGATGGGTTTCGACGTCATTTAAAAAAATACGAGCTTTTCTCTGCTCATAGCATTAATAAAATTTCTTTTTTCATTATAAAATACTTGAATTTGCTTTATTAATTGCTCGCTTAAAATTTGCGACCGCCTTCTTTAGCTACTAGAATTTTTTAATTGTGATTTATAATGATGTACATATTTGCTTTCCTGGTCTACCTTTCCATCATCATTGACGGTCAAATGATAGTCACTGAAAAAATTCTTATGCTATCAGCATTGTCAATCATATGACTGGTAAAATGATTGTCACTGTTCTGTCCGGTCCAACTAGGATATAGATTTTCGCATACATAGGTGTTAGTTTTACTTGTGAATGTGTTGTAATTTTAGTCATTCGTGCCTTGTAGGGGTGCTTTTACAACTGCATTTTTGCATGTGTGTATGCATGTATTAGTGTCCGACCGAAGGTTCGGCCTGACTTCAGTATTCGGCCTATTCGGTTGCTTTTTATATACGGCTTCGGCCTTCTGTCGAAAATGCCGAACAATTATGCAATTCACCAGGTGTTGTATTTATCGTGAAGTTACGTTATTTTACAACAGTTGTTGAAATTTTGTTGTTGCTTCACATCTCTACATAACACTTTGGAAAATGTAAGAAATCTATATCGACCCCTTTATCGTATGTTACAAAAACAACATATTACAGGAAAGTGTTCTTTGTATTTGTCTCTGCTTTGGCTAGCACCACTATTACCCAAGTTTAGCGTTGCTGAGATAATTGAGAAATATAACTAAACACAGGATTTTTTTTTGTAAGGTCTCTACATTCTAATTTCTTAGCACATACGATAATTTCGCCAACAAGAAAAAAATGCATTTTTACATACCATAAAATTTACAGTAAATTTTTGGAGTTACTATTGTTTGGCGAGTTATACCATTCAAGTCTCTAGCTTGTCGCGAAGTTAGTTTAAAATCGATTGGAAATTTCCGCGGGATGACCAAGTGTAGTTAAAGCTCGTAATAAAAAGAGGATGCCAGCGACAAAGAAGCAACATAAAATGTAAAATTTTACATTTTCTTGACTCAGCGAAATCAATAAGATATGCAGGTGAACATTTTAAGGCTCTAATAAGAATTTTACATAAATATATACATATATTTATAATTATGTCATTAATTACACAGCTTTCTATATTCCGGACAAATCCAGTAATCCGAACAAATTATATTTGTGTCCGGAATAACGAGATATTTAGTACTGTACTTCAGCATTAATACATTCAAATATTTGAGAATTTAACAATTTAGTATTTATTTAGCGACTCTTACAAACCCGTGTTTTCTAAATTAAATATTTAGGCATATCTAAATAACAAGTATCCACATGGGTATCCAGTAACCACACGCGTATGCAAAACTATTTAAGTAAGTATGCCCATCAGTGTGGGAACCTTATTCCCGAAGAAATACACTCGCAGGTCTGAAGTGTTTGCCCACCGACGACCGCTATTATAAGTTTTCGATCTAGCTCGAATAGAGTTCTATCGAGTTGTAGAAGAATCTTCCAAAACTAGGCTACGGTGACTGAATTTCTACGTTGTTTCCTTCCCTTACTATCTAATCGGTCTTGAAACCTTGCCACACGTCTTGTTTGAAGATTTTTCGATGCTAACTGAAATCTTCTGTTTTGTTTACCGAAGAAGTAAGCCTGATATTTCCTATCCAGTTCATGAAAATGTGTAGAAGTTACTTAAAATATGTCCTTCCAACAACTATCCCATTTTCGTTTTACAAAGAGTTAAATGAAGCGCAAGACTCTTAAATTCCAATATCTCCTTCTGTAGCAATGCACAAATTCATCTTTAGTTGGCTATACTATCACCAACGAATTGAATCAAGCGCGCTTAGCGATGGAAACGTCTTAAGTAAAATATTTGCCATCAAAGTTGGTAAGTTTATGAGTTCTTAAGCAGATTAAATAAATTTTCGCACGAATTTCGATGGACGCGCTCAACGAAAATGAAATGATCGTAAGGCGAAACTGGAACCCATATTTAGCAGGGATTAAACAGCATAAGCGGATAGAACAGAGTTAAAAGCAAACTATGTATGACAACGAAGCGACATAAAACTGCTAGGCTGCAATAGTGCAATCAAGTGTTTTATATATAGATGGGTATACACTAGGGTGTTAGATAATTGACATTTTTTCCAAAAACCGGGTTTCAATTTATTCCGAAAATTGCAATTTGAAAAAACCGGTTCCCTGTTTTGAAATTAAGAAAAAACCAGAAAACCCGGTTTTATTTTACATATTTTCCATGCAGTGAAAATGCTTATGTTTGTATGAAGTCATGACCGAAGATTGTATTCAAACTATTAACAGTAAGGATAGTTCTCATTTAAAAAAGAGCAGAGCGAAATAAGTTCAATGTTTTTTAGAAGAAAATTTAAACAAATAAAAATCTATAAAAAATTCATGTTTTTAATACCCAACCTTTAAAGTTTTTTTAATACCCAACCTTTTCCAACTGGCGATCCACCTTTCCCTATCGTAATACCTTCACGGTCCATCGGTCCATGGTGGAGTAAAATATTTAAATTTGTATCGCATCCCTTTCTAATATATCCATAAATAATTTACCATTAAATATAGCAAACATAGATACAATAGAATGACCCCTACAATTGAATTCATGAATTTTTCTTTTAGTCTTAATGCTTCCAATATAAATTTTGGTGGCGATCAGATAAAACTGAGTGGCCACTTTATTCCCAATCCCTTAAGATAGAAATGTTTTTAATCTTATGTTTTTTTTCTGTGACGGTTTATTTATTCAATTGTTTCTGATAGTTTTAGAATCGATTCGCGACCCACCTGTAATCCTTCCGCGACCCACTGGTTGGGCACCGATGCTCCATGTATTACATTTATTCGGGCTTAATTAGTGCTCTTGCCGCCTTAGTCGAGTGGTAAGGTGTGCCTACTGCCACTCGGGAGGTCCGTTGTTCAATTTATTGGTACGAGAAACATCAAAAGAATTATTTTCAAATAGCGGTCGCCCTTCGGTGGACAATGGCAAATATCAAGAAGCAGAACACGAACTGGAAGAGAAGCTCGGCCAAACACGTAGAAAACATTTAAGCGCCAAATATTAATTTATTGGAATCAAATATGATAAACCTAACCTAGGATATGATTTTAAAACTATTTATAGATTTCCCTTAAACTGAAAAAAGACTTGATAAGTTCGAAAAATCAAAACTTTTAACGAGAGGTTAAGGTTGGTATGAAGTAAAAAACCAAACTGGTTCGATAAAAAATACGGTTTATTCGACAATCGAAAAATCACAATTTCAAAAAAAAACATCTAACATGTAAGCCAAGAAATTCAGCCAATGAATTTGAGGAAGAAAGTGAAAAAACAGTTGTCTGTTTAAACTAAGATGCAGACAAAGTAATAGAAACTGCAGTTATACGTCTTAACTAGTTTCATAAACTTAAGGAGATTTCGATGTATAAATGTATTTGCTCCGGCTGTAAATAAGTGAAATTAGTTCTTAAGCGCAGGAAGGCACAGCCATCAGCGTTCGTTGGTGTTAAATACAGTGGGATGAAATTGCGAATATAATACTTATATACTTATACTAACATCAAAAAGTTGCTACAGATTGTACTTTGAACAGTAACTTCAGTACAGAATTGGTATGGAGCACTCCGAGTTCGTCCAGGGAAATCAAACCCCAAACTTCAGTATAATTAAGCGAAATCTGGAATTTGGCATGCATCTTCTTCTTTTATTTATATTGATGGTCTTTCTATTATTTCTTTTTATTTAAGAAAACACCCTGCTTTCTTAAGCCAAAGCTTTAAGCTAAAAGCCAGCCTTCTTATACCTAAAATCGCCAACTTCCTCTGCCGCAAAATTCCCGTAATGACTAAGAGACTTCATAAATGTAAACGCAAATCAATTAAACTCAAATCCATTTGAAACTACATACAAGCAAAGTACAAAGTGTAGTTTGGGTAAACTTTTGCCAAAAGTTTCTTTGCTCAACGCGTACTATGTAGAAAAGCAAAAAGCTTTCGAAGAGTTAATGGAGGAAAGTAAGGAAAGGTAGTGAGCATACATTGCCTTTTCGGCCAAAATGGCGGGCAATTTTACCGTAAAATGATACTATATTAAAAGTAGATAGGACATGCCGCAAACACTAGGTTGCCGTGCTATTTAAGGATGCATATCAAACGGTGAAAGTCTTACCTAAAAGAGATACACAAAATAAGTAGACACAAGTTTTGCGCCAGCTACATAAAATATTAATTACCTGTGCATGGGTCTTGAGGTGCCGCCGTCTTGGCTGTTGACGTGAGCGGCAAGTTAGTTGTACGCAAGCGTTATTACAAGTCAAATCAGCTTGTTACAAGTACTTGGTTGAAAGTTTATAAGTTTTGCTCCGTTGTTGGTGGAAGACAGGCAGTTAAAAACGATGCTGCTGATTTAAAATGCTATTCTGTTGCAGTTTCCTAAACTTTAGCAACACGTAAAATATCGCTGCGTGCGTGAAGAGATTGAAAGTTGCAACGTACGAGCAAGCAGTAAGCGCGGAGAAGGAAATCCAGACGAGAAGATGATGTTGCGATGCGGGCGTAGTTATCGCACTCACACAACTCACTTTTGCTTTCTAATATTTGCAAGCAGCTATAAGCATTTGTTGTTTTTGTTGCTTTTTTATTTCGCTTTCAAGTGCAGTTATTTGTTAGTAATTACACGCCTCACATTAACAACTCTTTCCCTGCAGCACGCTTATAGTGGCAAACAACTTCACGCAACTCCTTTAGTAAAAGCTCAACACACTTTGGCACTTGAGCTTGTGTGCGCACTTACAACCACTTACATATCTCCAAGTACAAGTGCAGCAACTCACTAACACATACGCATATACATATGAACGTGTGCAGGACTTTTTGCAATACACTTCTGCTGCGCCTTCCATACATAAACTTCTTCTGCAAATTGTTGCATACCTCTAGGCGCTTATGCCCGGTATGCGCTGTTGCACATTCTACTTAGTTCAATACGGCGCTTTAAAATTTGTTTTCGCCTTATTGTTTTATAATATTGACTTTTATCACACGTATGCTTTGTTTTCGGTAAATTTGTGTGAAGCTTTTTTTGTAACGACATTGTTGAGTTTTTCATCGCCTTGGGTCTTCAGCGTAGTTTTGTGCCTAGCAAATAGCACAATAATTGAAAAACATTGCAGCTAGCAGAGAAGAGAAAAATAAACGCGCGCGACTGAGTAGCGTGAAAATAGTTTACAATCAAAATAAATTAGCTTTGAACATTCAAGCAGTAAAATGGACCGCGAACAGAAGCGCATCCCGCAGTGGCGAACTGTCCCAAAAAAAATAGTATGACAACCGACTGGGTGTGGCCGTTAAAAATAGCACAAACGCCAACCGAATTGAGGCTGGCATCACTTGCTTAAACTTTTTTTACTATTATTGTCGTAAATATTTGCTTAACCGTTTAGCAGTGGGTGTGCGATTTTCTAGTTCGTATCACTTTCTCTTCGAAAATGCACATTTTATGTGAATCTGCTTGCAGGCGTTTTGTTGGATACGTATGCTCGTAAAATGCACAAATTATTAGGGCGAAGTTGTTGGTTTGAATATAATATTTTGAACGATTCTGCAGTTGTATAGGTACTAGATTAGGTTAGGCTGTACAGGCGGACCGTAAGAGGTCTCACATATGTAGATGAATATAATGTCCATAGCGTTGCTAGGTACGTTTACGATCAATGCTTTCACGCAATGTTAAAAAGCATTGTCGTTTCTTTAACAGATACTTTAATAATATGTAGAGCTTTACCCCTCCTGGACACTCAGAAATTATATGCTTCACGGTTTCCTCGTGATAGTCACGTTTCCTAAATTTTTTATCCTCTATGCAAATGCAAGTGCTGAAAGCAAACACAGCCCAGTTAGCAATCGTGCCAGAAGCTTCGAGTCTGTTCTGTTCCGTTTTTGCGTAAGCAATGTTATTAATATTTCTAATTGTTTTGTATTATTACACATAGAAACAAAATTCAGACAACTGCATACGGCACATTGTGGGACCAGTGGTTTTTCGCATAGTGTTTTCCGTAAAAAGAGGGGAAAATCTAGTTTGTTTTAGATAAATCATTAGACATAGTTTTAATACAACTACAGGGTATATTTTTGACCCAAAGTCACCACAACTATTTTTTCGGATTTTTCTCAAGCTTTTTGGTTCATGCAGTCAATGGTTATGAATTCAACTTAAATTTTCTAAAAGCAGCAGAAAGAGACAACCTTCCGCTTTTCAACGAGCATTAGGTTATCAGAATGCATTGAAACCTGTGCAATTTATGACCTTTGATTTGTCCCAAGATCCCAATTTTCAGTTTTTTTATCATAACTTTAGATTTTGAGGGTGTATTTGAAATTCTGCTATTACCAAAATATTTTCTTACCTGTTCCAGCACCTCTATTATATGCCATAAAAAGTACTTGCAGCCATTTTTTGTAGCAACGTGTAATTTTAACTCTTAAATAGTATAAGTTGTACCGCTCGGGTTGTTTTAAGTACCTAAGCCTTTTTTGTTTGGGGTTTACTATTTTTTGAGGTAAAATTTTCCTCTCTGATATTTTGTATGCCAGAGGACGACTTACTAAATGCACATTTCGGCAGAAGAAAGGTTTTCTTTGTTCAGGCACAGTGTTCCAGCGGATTGACTATAAAGAAAAATTCAAATTGTGCCGTTTCAAGTGGATCAGGAAAAACAAACATATGACAGTATACATGACAAGAATACTGCTCCCCTTTTTCTTAATTTAAGAATTCCTGCCTAAATTACCAGCACAAACAATGCCGGAAAATGTACGAAATGATTCTAAGTCAATTTAATACGGTATTGATTACAACCTTTTAAAATTCGAAGGAAACACTATAACGAAAGCCCGCCAATTTGTAGCCGGACCCCGGGAAGTTTCCCAATCGACTTTAAATCTTTATGAATGTAACTTCTTCTTCTTCTTTTTTGGCGCTGTAACCGCCTAAGCGATTTTGGCCGAGTTCAGCAAAGCACGCCAGTCGTTTCTCCTCTGTGCCAACTGACGCCAATTGGAAACGCCAAGTGAAGCCAAGTCCTTCTCCACCTGATCTTTCCATCGCAGTGGGGGCCTCCCTCTTCCTCTGCTACCACCAGCGGGTTCCGAGTTGAATACTTTCAGAGCTGGAGCGTCGGTGTCCATTCGAACGACATGGCCAAGCCAGCGGAGCCGCTGTATTTTAATTCGCTGCACTATGTCTATGTCGTTGTAAAGCTCATACAGCTCATCGTTCCATCGTCTGCGGTACTCGCCGTCGCCAACGCGTAAAGGACCGTAAATCTTCCGCAAAATCTTTCTCTCAAACACCCCAAGAGCCGCCTCATCGGATGTTGTCATTGTCCATGCTTCTGCGCCATATACCAGCACGGGCATGATGAGTGACTTATAGAGCGTGGTTTTCGTACGTCGAGAGAGGACTTTACTCCTGAATTGCCTACTCAGTCCAAAGTAGCACTTGTTGGCAAGAGTGATTCTACGTTGGATTTCAATGCTGACATTATTATCGGTGTTAATGCTGGTTCCCAAGTAAACGAAATTCTCTACTTTCTCGAAATTGTAACTGTCAACAGTGACGTGGGTGCCAAGGCGCGAATGTGCTGACTGTTTGTTTGATGACAGGAGATACTTCGTCTTGTCCTCGTTTACCACCAGACCCATGCGCTTTGCTTCCCTATCCAACTTGGAAAAGGCAGAACAGACTTCGCGGTTTTTGTTACCGATGATGTCGATGTCATCGGCATAAGCCAGCAATTGCACGCTCTTGTAGTAAATTGTTCCTGAGCGGTTCAGTTCTGCAGCTCTTATTATCTTCTCCAACATCAGATTAAAGAAGTCACATGAAAGGGAGTCGCCCTGTCTGAAACCCCGTTTTGTGGCGAACGGCTCGGAGAGGTCTTTTCCAATTCTGACGGAGCTGGTGGTATTGCTCAACGTCATTTTACACAGCCGTATGAGTTTTGAGGGGATGCCAAATTCAGACATAGCGGCGTATAGGCAACTCCTTTTAGTGCTGTCAAAAGCGGCTTTAAAGTCGACAAATAGGTGGTGAGTGTCGATCCTTTTCTCGCGGGTCTTTTCCAAGATTTGGCGTATTGTGAATACCTGGTCTATGGTGGATTTGCCAGGTCTAAAGCCACACTGATAAGGCCCAATCAGTTCATTGACGGTGGGCTTCAGTCTTTCGCACAATACGCTCGATAAGACCTTGTAACCTATGCTTAGAAGGCTGATCCCGCGGTAGTTGGCGCGAATGGCGGGGTCACCTTTCTTGTGGATTGGGCAGAGCACACTTAAATTCCAGTCGTCGGGCATGCGTTCATCTGACCATATTCTGCACAAGAGTTGATGCATGCACCTTATCAACTCCTCGCCGCCGTACTTGAATAGCTCAGCTGGCAGGCTGTCAGCTCCAGCGGCTTTGTTGTTTTTCAGCCGCGTTATTGCTATACGTACCTCGTCATAGTCAGGCGGTGGAACGTCGACTCCGTCATCATCGACTGCGGGCTCGGGTTCTTCTTCTCCACAACTTTCTGTGCTGCTGCCATTTAGTAGGGCGGAAAAGTGTTCCCTCCATAATTTAAGTACGCTCTGGACATCAGTTACTAGGTCGCCATTATTGTTCTTACAGGAGTGCGCCCCGGTCTTTAAACCTTCCGTAAGTCGCCTAACTCTCTGGTAAAATTTTCGGGCATTCCTCCTGTCGGCCAGCATTTCAAGCTCTTCGCACTCACGTATTTCTGCCTCTCTCTTCTTGTTGCGGCAAATACGTCTCGCTTCCCTCTTCAGATCCCTATAGCGGTCCCACATAGCGCGCGTTGCGCCCGATCGCAGCGTGGCCCTGTAGGCGGCATCTTTTTTCTCTGCAGGTTCCTGACACTCCTCATCATACCAGTTGTTCTTTCGGGCTCGCTGAAATCCGACTACTTCTTCGGCGGCGGTACTTAATGAGCGGGAAATGTGGTTCCACTGCTCGCATATGTCGGTTTGTTGAAGAGTGCTCTCTGAGAGCAGGTGTGAGAGTCGAGTAGCGAAAGCGCTGGCTGTCTGTTGTGATTGCAGCTTTTCGACGTTAAGCTTTCCTTGCATATTTGGGCGCACATTTTTTGCTGCACATAGGCGGGTGCGTATCTTGGCTGCAACAAGATAGTGGTCCGAGTCGATGTTTGGGCCTCGGAGTGTGCGTACGTCTAAAACACTGGAAGCGTGCCTTCCGTCTATCACAACATGATCGATTTGGTTTCTCGTTTTTCGATCCGGAGACAGCCAGGTAGCTTGATGGATCTTTTTATGCTTGAACCTAGTACTGCATACTACCATGTTTCGGGCCCCGGCGAAGTCGATCAGCCTCAATCCGTTGTCGGACGTTTCGTCGTGGAGGCTGAATTTTCCGACGGTGGTTCCAAAGATCCCTTCTTTGCCCACCCTGGCATTGAAGTCGCCAAGCACGATTTTGATATCATGACGGGGGCAGCGCTCGTACGTGCGCTCCAAGCGCTCATAGAAGAGATCCTTGGATGCCTCATCCTTCTCTTCCGTCGGGGCATGGGCGCAGATGAGCGAGATGTTGAAGAATCTCGCTTTGATGCGGATTGTGGCTAGACGCTCGTCCACCGGGGTGAACGACAGTACTCGGCGACGGAGTCTCTCTCCCACCACAAATCCAACTCCGAATTTGCGCTCCTTTACATGGCAGCTGTAGTAGACGTCGCAAGGCCCCAGACATTCTTTGCCTTGCCCCGTCCAACGCATTTCTTGGATGGCGGTGATGTCAGCTTTTGTCCTTACGAGGACATCAACCAGCCGGGCAGAGGCACCTTCCCCATTAAGGGTCCGGACATTCCAGGTGCATGCCCTCAAATCGTAGTCCTTTAAACATTTGCCGTGGTCGTCATCATAAGGGGGGGTCTCATCCGAGGCTTTGCCTTGCTTCTTCACTGGAAGTGGTTTTTACGTGGCGGGTCCCAAGCCCAGCGCACAACCCATTACTGGGGACGGGGGTGGTTTCGCAACCAAATACACGTTTATATAGCGAGCCGCTTGCTCCAAGCAGACACCCGCTTGCAGCCGCACCTACTGGTGAACAGACGCTGCAGACTTCAGTGAGCCCTTAAACCGAATAAGTCAGAGTGGCCCCACCGAAGCTCCCTCTCTTTCTGCCGTGACCCAAGGCTCCACTCGGATTGGCTACCGCATCTCGCACATGGGTTGCTCACGTTGCCCAGAGTGCGCGAACGAGGACGCAAGAGTCGGGATTGAGTATAGCCATGCAACTGTAACTGCATACCCAGCGCAATGACTATACCCCATTGCACTCCTATGAATGTAACTAATCTATTTAATTTTTGTTTTATCAAAAAAACTCTTCTAAAAATCGCTTACAACCCGTAGTGAAATGCGTAAATAAATATTTATTCGCAAATGAAAATTTTCAAATTCTTCTGATTTGTTCGCGAACCACGCATCTAAGCCACATAAGCCGGTGGTATCTCTTACAGATACGAATATGGCAATATGGTGGTGGCATTATGGATGGAACACTTATCAATGCAAAACTAGTGCGGTGTTTAATAAAATCAATCCATGCCAGTGTACCGGTACGATGCTGAAGTCACTTCATTCTATAAGTGCAAGGTGAGAGCAGCAATAATGTGGCTCAAAATTAGCAAAGCCACTAGAACGCACACTGCATACTGAATAATAGGGAAATTGCTACAATTTCATAATGAGATGCCTGGGTATGTGTATGTGATCAAGCACTTGACCAGTTCGCTATAATATCGAATAGTAGACTGAATAAACAGTATGCACGTAGAAGAGCTGGTCAAGCATGTAACTCTAGAGAACTCTACTAAATAATCGGAAGATAAAGTCTGAAGTTTGCTGCGGCTCTAAATACATAGTGAAAATCTATTCATCATTACAATAACTCTCTTTCACCATATTAAAGCCTAAAATCGATATGTGCTTATGTGAATCAAGGTGATAAGAGCTTTTAAAAAGTTAAGGCTCCGTACCACCATGTACCAGTTGAAGCTGCGTTAATTCCTCATGTTTTAACAGAAAGAATTTATATTAATCCCTTGTCCACCGGCCGAGTTCAAAAGACCTGAATGAAATTTTACTGAGTTCCCATATAAATATCTGATGCTTTTGAGCTCTGTAACTTCTTTGCCCTGCTTATTTTCATGTAGTTTATACATTTTTGATCTTGTTAACTTTTTTTTATACATAATTCGTATTGATATTATAAATCTAGCAGAGACTACCAGCCCGGGTCCGTTGGACCCATATTATTACTTACATAGGGGCCCAATGGACGCGAACGGTAGGTAATGCTAGTTCTTTCCGAGGCAGAGACGGGTAAAAAAAAAATACGAAAAAAATTGTCTTGCACTACTTTCTTCCTACAACGCCCAATTTAAGGGTAACGATGCATTATATGGCGGCGTTTATTTCGGTTCCTCTCTTATGCCTGTCTCTGATTTGTAGTTTTGTGTTTTGAAAGAAAAAGCGCGCGCAGACTAAATTCCAATTTTGTGGCAAATGCAGTAAATTGTCAGTGAGCTACAAGCAAGCGGTGGTTGGGTGGTGTGAGGGATGGCGGCAAGCGGAGGAGGACAAGCACAAAAAGCAGCAAAGTGGCGAAATGAAAAGCGACGGATGATGATGATGATGGTAGTAGTTATGCGCCGAGACGACAGAAGTATAAACTTGTAAACGGGCTGAAATAACACCAGCAGCAATGTGTATCGCCAAAGAAAAAGTACAAACCAAATATTCAAAACAACAAAAACCGCTTGGCGAGATACCAACATAGCACTCACTGCACCAAAGCAAAGACAAACGCAACGAACTGGCACACCCAATTATCGCTTACAAATTTCGGCGGAGAAATTCTCGCAGTGGTTTTTACACTACGCTGCAGTGTGTTGCAGTAGTGGCCACCACTTCACACCAAGAAAGTCGCTATCGGCTAGGCGAACGGCAAAATGTGCGGTTCAGATATAAAGAGATGAAAAAGGCGTGAATTGCTGGGTGGCAAGTGGGAAAAACAACAATAGCAAGAACCTCTAGAAAACTTTAAGTTTTGCATGTGCCATGAAAAAACTCGAAGAAAACAGCTATCGCCGACAGCAGTTGAAACTTCAGCGAACAAAAAGTGAACCCTAATATGTAGAGTAGTATTGGAGTTTCAGGTAAGTAGCTTAGCAGCCAATAAACATCACAGAAACCTGAGTTCACACCAGCACCAGCATCGTAAGGTATGTTCCTTTTTTTCTCATACACAACTCACTACACTAATAAACAGCAATAATTTTGTCCGCCCGGGTCATTAGACTCCAGCTGTGCCAAAGTGGCTAGATGCACCTGGCAAAACTTTTATAAAACACAAACAAAAACAAAAGGTGGAGAAATTTTTATTTTAGCAGCAACAGAAATTCTTGCAACAATCAGATGCAATATTTAGTTACGAGTGAGATGGTATGGCCTTGCGAACTCAAACTTTCTCGTATTTGCCCACTTCGCTCGCTAACTGCTTTCCGTTTTCCAGTTGCTACTTGGTGTTTTCGGATTGTTGCATTTCCGTCGTAGCGCAATTTATACTTATTGCCCACGGCTATATTTCTTGTTGTACGCAAGTCATATATTCTGCAGTACATATTTGCAATGAGTAGTTTTAAGCAAATTTTAAAAATTGCTGTTACTGTTTGTAAAATTAATTATTTTTCATTACTCATGCAACCGGCCATTTTTCAAATGGTTAAACGCACATTAAACGAGCTCAATATATGTATATGTGTACATACATGTATATTACTGGCCGCTATATGTATGTATGTATGTATGTATATACCCACTGGGAAAATAGGTAAGCACCTTACGAGGTAATCCATGTTTTCTTTCAGCTTTTAGTACCAAAATCGTTATCGTTACCAATGTCATCTACTAGTAAATAAAGCACAAAATGAACACCTCCGACGACGCAAATTACTTTGTAAAGCGGCTCAGAAGTATGTATGTCTGATATCAAATGTACATTCTAAATTCCTACTTACATAAAGAGCCCTTCCCTTTGTTGAAGTAAGGGAGATTCGGCGGGGACGTGGTAAGGACCGCCGGGGTAAGTACAATGAGTTACCAGCAACTTGCACTTCACCCGGTGATCCTTACCACTTGATTGTAGAGTTCATAAGGCGAACCTAGCACAGTGCGTAGGCAACTGGCTGAGTCAGCTGGGGTCGTTGGATCGAATCCCACTGAAAGAAGACTGATGAGGAAATGTGGTGATTTCCGAAATAGCTATCACTTCTACCATTTTTGCTTTTCCACAATAGTTCTTCATTAAAAACGGCCTCAAGCTCAATAAAAAATGTTGAATCTATTATTTATAAGGCCATAAAGGACAAAAACCAAATATTTATGAAGTTAATCACAGATTCTGAAAAGTCTATTCTACATAAAATTGCGTACTGGTGTTCGGAACAAAAGTGTTTCTTTCGAAACAAAAAATGGTATTTTTGTCAAGCAAAAAATTGCAACCAAAAATATATCTTTCGGCGCTGAGTAGATAACATATTTCTAACAAAGGAATTCAACTCGCTTTGAAACATTGAAAACATTTTTTGCAAGATTTTTTTATTTTGAAGCAAAACAATTTAGAAATCCATGTATCTTTTACAATATACAACCGATATACATACATATAATAAACAAAAAACTAAGTTACCACTTTTTTATTAAAAACCTGAACTTAAAATATTGTACGCTACTATTGTGGATTTTTTTTTTTGTCGTTGATGGTTGACGAGCACCGCTTGTGTTTATGGTATTTTAATTATGTCATTTTTTTTGAGCCGCCATTTTGAGTAGATTAATATCTCTCAAATCACTTCACCGACTACATAAATTGATTAGTTATTTAATATTTTTTTAGTATAATTACTATTGCTTTTGTCTTTTTTGAAATACAAATAACAACCAACGCGCGCTACAAATAATTTTTAATTATTTATACGTAACTCAAATGGAGCCCGGATACAACCCAAACGCGTCAATCTCTTCTTGATACTGGATGCAATTTGGATATCATGAAAAGCCTTAAGCTGCAGCAGCAATAACTACGAGCAATAAAGGTAAGTATTCGCCGCTACTTGCACTCTCTTACTCAAAACGACACTCACCGTTTTCGACATGTCTTTGCCGTTCGTTAGCCACAGCTCGTGCTTTTCACGCAAACTCTCACCTACATACATATATGTCGAAATCCGTATGATTGATAACGATTCGTCGTTGCTTTCAAGTGATTTGGTCCTTCTCGTTCCCCAGCGAAGTGTTGACAACACCTCGTCCTTGCAGTTCACCCATTGGTGGGTAGTAAAGAACAGTTAAACAATTATGTCCTTGGAGAGTAGCAGAGAAATTTTGTGTGGCACGTGGTAATAGTTCGTTAGAAAAATGTTCCATTTTCGAATTTATTTACGTTCCACCACGTGGTACCCTCCATTATTTGTCAGCTAAAAAAGGGGTTGTTGATATTTTGAGAGCGCACGTGAAAGAAGCAGAGTATAGTATCCCCTTTCTTATATTATTGGGATCAGCTCTGTAAGAAAACCATAGTTTAGGAAAAAAGTAATCACTTTTATATTATTTGTACTAAAAAAGCACCCAACCTGTCAAGATTACGAGGTACGATTGCATGGCGATAGTTGCTGGTACTTCCCCCTTCTAAGTTTTCCATCATCTCGTATGTATAAGGGTGCTTACATATATGTTGGCGCTAAATTAAGATATAAGCTGAGCTAAGTTTTGCGACGCCATAGGATAGAAACAGCCTTCAAGACGATGCCAAAGACTTTTTTTTGCTTAAAACTAATTGTAATCCTTTATAATAAATTCATGAAGCCCTTCCATCAATTGAGGATCTTCAATCTTCATAGAAGCAGTAGTCATAGACGTCCTTTGCTCTTTCTCTTTCCCAACGAAGTAAATATTTATGTGTTGTGTCAGGTTGTTTGCAGTACTCCCCTTGATGAGTAGTGTAAGTAGGAGTCAGCTCGCAAACAATTGTATGCTTAGAGTGGGACGTGGGGACAGTTAAGAAGGAAATACTCAATTTTCGAATTCCTTTACGTTCCACCACGTGGTAAAATCTGTTACTTATCGACACGAAAAATGGGTAGTCGTTTGAGAGCACACATGAGAGCAGTATGTCTTTAATTTTAAAAATAATGAGAATAGGCATATAGTGTCCACTTTCCAACGCTGCAGGGTTCAATTGTGCAAGTAGAAAAAAACAGGCATAGTACTCTACCCATTATTAGTTACTATTAACATTTAAAACATAAGCATTCTGTTCCCCACCGCTTATCGCTCAAAGAGTTATGCATGGAATTACACTGCTTTTAAAATCTCCCATTCAACCTAAAAGTGCGCATTGACAAATTATAATCTACTATCGTTTTGCCACAAAGCAGGAGTTTCGTATGGAAATAGGAATCTTTTCTGCAGCCGGATTCCAACATTTGCTATCGCTATGTTTGATCGCCAAATTCTCCAAAATAATAGCAAGCGCCCCTAACAGCACGCACCATCTAGTTGTATTCCCCACATACTGCCAGATTAGGCTGATTAAACATTGCATGTGTTACTCTTCCATGTTGTATACTTTTAGGACCCCCTGTTTTTCATTTAGAGACTTTTAGCGACAAAAATTTGGCGTAGCGATTGTCAGAATTCCATTGCTGGATCTTTTCAATTGTGGGGGTTTTTAGCACGTTTTTATCAACTTAATTTCTTGTTTGTCTTTGTTATAATAAAGGTCTAGACATCTACCTCGCCGGATATAGTAATGTATTTAATATCCACAATATCATTACCGTGACCAGATTTTGAGAAAAACGAAGTCAAAGTGTCAAAAAATCGTGTTTTTTGCAATATTTGAGAAGAAAGAAAACGTGATAAAACTGTCCCTGAAAATATCATCCCTCCACCTTAACCTGATGATCACTTGTAGTCATTTATTGAACAACAAATAAATATTGGAAAAAAAATTCTGTTAAAATCAGGTTTTGCTGTTCAATAACTGACTATAAGTGACCTTTGGGTCAAGATGCATCGATGGTCAGTGACAATATTAGAGAGTTCTGGCTTTAATTTAAGGCTAATTCTATCACCTTTTGTGTCTTTGCTAGAGCTTCCAAAATAGAATACTTTGAGTTTTTGAAAAATACTGTTATATAGAAATTGGCGCATTTGTGGGCGGATTTGGTTTTTATTAACACCTTATACTAATAATGATGGTTCTTGCGACCTTTCTACTTGTATTTTATATATATTATTATATTATTATTATATATTTTACCGGCTCGAGGTCAATTTTGAAAAAAATTTATTAATTACCGAAGCGTAACCGAAATATATCGGAAACAAAGCACTTAAATCTTGTGTTTTAGTAAATTTTTCGAAATTGATCCCGAGCCGGCAAAATATTAAACCTTATACTAATATTCACTAAAGAAGCCACTAGTATATTTTTACTAATATGGCCAGCTTTTTCGTTATTTCTCCCACAATGCGTCTGCCATTCGGTTATTGCGTAAAACTCTAGGTGCCACCATTTGTGCGGAAATATCAAGGCGTACAATAAAAATTGGATGGGAAGCTCGGCCAAACACTTGTAATTATTGATTCATTTTACAGGAGAGGAAAAATACTTCTTTAGCCATTTTCTTCAAGTATTTTGCAAATATTTGAATGCAACATTTGGCGTGTTAAGGGCAAAGCAAAACTCCATACAAATCAGAAATATTCGATCGTTATTAAAAGATTTCGTATGTTTTTGGTTTTGCCGGATTTTCGGTGCCCCTTTTGGACTTAGCAAGTTTGCCTTTCATTGAATATAAACGAGAAAAAATAAAGCAAGTACCTTAATCCTTTTCGAAACGGTGCATTTTTAATATCCTTTGCTTCCTATATCAAAATATGAGTTTCATAAAAAGTGGACTTACACTGAGGAAAATAATGCATAGTAAAAATGAACACTTTATATTTGATTGTCGTTTCAAAATTTCGAATTTAAAAATAATATTTTCATACAAAAATTTATTACGCACGTATTTCAATTTCCATACCTGAGTATGTAGAAATAAGTGTACATATCGAGCCCTAAACGCCAAAAGGGCGTAAGCGACAACCTGTTCGATTTTCTGTTTTTGACGGAAATCGATTACCTACCACCATGCGCGTCAGCAGCCCTACGAAGTACCGTTACAAAGTTATAGCGAAAGCAATTTTGCCTTAAGTGCTTAATTGTACTCTGCTTACATTTTTTTGTGTCCGCGGTGTCGGCTAAGCCTTTTTCTCCATGAACAATTTTTCATTTCAGAGGGGAATTGTTACATTTTTGTGTGAAAGTTTTGAAGTGCCTCTATTTTACAAGCTTCTATTTCACTTGCTCTGTATGTTTTTTTAACCGACTTCCAAAAAAAGGAGGAGGTTATCAGTTCGTCGAAATATATATATAGCATAGATGGGCAAAACGCTACTCGCGAGTAGCGTCTGCGTCGCAGCGCTTATACGTATACAGAAACGACGCAGCGAATTTCAATTCAGTCTGCTTTCAGTTTTCATGAGAGTGACACCACGCTTCGCCGTTGAATATTTTTATTCGTAATTTCAGCGCGTTGTTGCCACCTATATATGTAACAATGCCCAAAATGGCTGCGTATGAGTGCCAATTACAGTTTTCGTTTTTAAGAAAAGCCAATAATGCCCAATGCTTGTTATGTGGTAATACGACTACTTGGAATCGTACTTTTAATATAAGGCGACATTATTTGTCATGGTAAAAAAGTCAAACTGCCGAACTGTGTAAACCACTTTAAAGTTTTTTGTAATGGGTTTCATGTATATATGTATGTACGATACGGCAATTTAATATATTTAGTATACTTTATTGAATACTAAGTTTTTTACAAAGTTTAGAAATTTTAAGTTCGTGAATTTTGTTGTTGAATAAACTATCATTTTTTAAAACATTAGTTTAATGAAATTAAATTAAAAAACTTTTCATGCACGTACATATGTACTTATAAAAATTAATTTCATAATTCATTATTTGAAATTATTTCTTCATTATTTTTTTATTATATTTTATTATTTTCGTTTCATGTTCATAATACAAATTAAATATAAATTTGTAAGAGCGTTTTCTAACACGCGCAAAAAACGACGCACTTTTGTACAATATAGAAAAGTGGCAACTGTTACTCAGCGCGATTCACGAATACCATGACAAAATGAGACTGTATTGGTGTGCCCATCTATGATATATAGATATATTTTTTTTTTTATGTACGTTACCGCATTACATTGGACGGCGTCAATCGATTTCGATAATTCTTTTGCATCGGAAAGGTATTGTCTCAGAGGTGGTCCCATACTAATCTGGTTTAGATCCGATCACTGGATCATGAAATATATATATATGTATATTTTTTTTATAAGTCGATTTTTTTTGCTAAAAATTACTTGTTTTCTATATATACAAGGAGAACGCATCGAAAGCCTAACCTCCGTAGAGTGTAACTTCAATCCGAACTAAAACTCCTTGTCTTGCTCTGTACGTATGTATGTATGTATGTATGTTTCTTAGGGGAAAATATTGCAATAAATTTTTGATGAACTTCTCAATGACCCATAGACTTGAAACTTCACATTTAGCTCAGAACCCGATGACAATGCAATACGAAAGATGAGTTAATCCGATAGGTGGCGCTGGAGTCGAGATATTTGAAAATCCCTTATTTACAGTCCGATTTCGTTCATATTTAGAACGTATATCAACTAACTGCACTAAAAATTTTGCCGATAGGTGGCGCACGAGCCTGGTAAAGCAGTAATTATTGTCCGATTTCGTTCATATTACTTTGGTTTAAATCTGATCATGGGATCATGAAGAAATTAACGATAATCTTAAATTTGTATATGAGAATTGAAGTCGTTTTTGTTTTTTTGCTTAAAAATTACTTGTTTATACAATAATTAATAACAGTGAAACAATTTTATTCATTACATTAAAATTTAAAGTATGTATACTATTTATAGTAACAGTTTTTATTCATATATAAATTGCAATGGATTTAATTTTTAGTAATTTAATGTGGGGTTCCATAAAATTAATGGTGTTTAGTAAGGGTTCCATCATCTTAAATGTTTAAGAACCTATGTTATAGAGAAATAGTATTTTATCCAATAATGTATATATGTAGAGTTGTTTTCTTGATAAGAGGAATACAAGAAATGAGTTAAAGGCATCAAAATGGTTTTTGTTAATGCAAAAACATGTTTTTTTTTAAATATATCTTTTGGCTTAACCGCCGCAATTGCGTGCTCCAGCCTCTTTTTTGTGACGGCAAAAAGGGTGTAAGCGACAAAATCACCTGTTTCATTAAAGATGGACAAATAATACCACCAGTATTATATACCTATAATCAAACGTAATTTATTCATTGACCTTCACGTTAGTATCTACAGTAATTGTCGTGTTAATAAAAAAAAACGCCTACTGTAAAATTTACTTTTTGTCGCTTACGCCCTTTTGGCGGTTAGGGCTCGATATATGTACCAAGCATGTAGACCGCGGTGACAAAACACACATACATACATAGTACCTATTTATCCGTACAAATCGCGTGCTGTGGTGTTGATGGAAATTCAGCATTTGAAAGCAAATTTATATGCCTGGCTGTAGCTGAGTGCGCAAAGATGCTTGCCACAATTCATTGATATCCAGAGAGGGTCACGGTTAGAATTCCACTGCAGGCAACATGAAAACTATATATATATATTTTTTTGTTTTTATCTTGATTATTCACTTCACGGATGCTTTTTCGGAACGACGCGGTCATTTTAATATGCGCGTAATTGAATTGAATACAGCACATCGTTGACGTTTATAGTAAGACCAATTACGTTTCTGATTGATTTTAATATATTTTTCTCTCAGTGTAGCAACTTTTCACGCTAGGCTAGCATTATACTTCCTACATACAAATGTATGTCAATTAGGGGGATCAAAAAAAGCAAAGTCAGAACTTTAATTTTCACACCCCTAGAAGTTTTTTTTTTATTTCGAAAAGTAAAAAATATTCACAGGTCGCACAAAGCGCTCAAAGTTTTCCATGTAAATTATATGAAAAAAAAAACAATTTTTCCTAGAAATGGCAAAGAATTCTTAAAAATCAGTAGTTTTCGATCGGAAAACCCGTCAGGAGACTCCTAATAATAATACCCAATTATTTTTTTAACCATTTTTTCATAGTAACTATATTTTATAGGGCCACCAAAAACCGCAGTATTAAAAACTGGTTAAATAAATAATTGTGTACTATTATTGGAAATCCCCTGAAGAGAACCAGAGTTCTCCGATCGATAAATATTGACTTTCAAGAATTCTATACCATTTCTACGAAAAACTGGGGTTTCATATGAAAAATAAATGGACACCTTTAGGAGCTTTGAGTGACCTCTAAAAATTTTTTTTTTTTTTTTTTTCGGCATAAAACAATCCTAAGCATTAAAATGCCGGCATTACTTGTTTTCGGACCACCCTAATGTACATATCTGCACATGGTGTTTAATACGAATACACATGTGAGTTTTATTAGGGTTAAGTTATCGCTTGCGGTGAAAAGAAAAACTCTTAAATTAGATATTTATTATGCGTTGCTGTGAATTATAAGCAGACCGGGGGTCATGCAGCGCATCACACAGAATACAAACAGGGAATTTTCAACGTTAACACTGTTGTATATTTTGTAGTTGTTGGATTTGCGGTAAGTTATGATTGTGTGAATTTATTTTTCGCCCCACTTCACAATTGCTAAAATTACTGGGACATAAGGATACAAGTTTGCTTTCTTTTTAAGTTAACAGTGCAGTCATAAATAAAAAATGTATCTTCTCACTCGAAAATTCCTTCATATTAGAAAATATTTCTTACATACTTAAATATATATGTATATGTACATATTTTAGTGTACCTGCTTGAGACGTATAACCTCATAAAGTGGGGTTATTTACAAGTTTGTGGCCTCTGCTTTAATATGGATGTATTCATGTTTCTATGTACGACTATGCGAAAACTTTGGAATAAAAAAAATCAAGATGTGACACAATTTACTGCTGTTTTGTAACACTTTTAATTCGTTTAAATGGAACGTCAGAAGTTTCAATGGATTAAAAGTTAAAATAATTTTTAGTTTGTATTCAGCTAATGAAGTCAATTCTTCCGCAATTTATAAAAATTTCAGCTTTGTAGAGGTTAATACACTTACATATATACTTATGAGTAATAAAATTCGAGGACAAATGGATAATTCCGAAAATTGTTTAATAACAGATTTTTTGTTTTATTTCTTATCATACAAATAGTCTACTTTTAGTTAAATACAAAGCTTCCCACGGTCCTCAAAATATACTTTTGTTTCAGTACAGATCTCTTCATTTGGCTCGAATCGCTTTCTTCAAGGCTTGAAACAAAAAAGGCAGCGGACTAAATCTGGGGAATATGCTGAGTGAGAAAGTAATTCCTAACCTCATTCCGGCAAATTTTTGATTCAAGTCAATATCGAATCTGGGCATGATGTGCATCGCAAACAAAACTGCCCCTTTATTATAGACTAGCAGAAGTTCACTGCTTTAACCGTTCCGTGGTTTCTGGTCTATTTTGACGGATCCATATTTCTGCAACGGTTATGAACTGAAACGGTTACGAAATGAAACGGTTACAAATCACTCCATGGATTTTTTCGAATATTCCTCGCAAGGCGACCTCTTTTGACAACCTGAACCCTCGGCGCGGGTACGACCACAACGGATTTCTAACCCACTCCTTACATATGTACATATATACCGTAAGAAAAAAACGTTTCCCAAATATTAAATTGGCCATCCTTATCGAAAAGCTGCAAACTCAAAATTATATTTGGTGTCAAGAGTGTAAACTTTTATTAAATTATTGCAAAGAGTATTAAATTTAAGCTGGTCGCCTGTGAAAACTTGGCTTGGCACGCTCCGCGTAAACAAAATTCCAATTGAATTAAGCTTTGTGAATGATTGTTTGGCGGTTATTAACTCGCATTGTAAAAGTTTTGATATCTCCGTATAAGAGACATTGAAAATCGATGATTTTTTCTTTTCTGTAAACAGTATTCGGTCGTCAGCGCATACCCATACGACGCATTATATCCCTGCAGGAAATGGGACTAGTTTGTAATAGCCATTAAGTAACTAGCAGTCGATTAGTGGTAACTATTTATTAACTATTTCCTTTGGCCGTAACTAACTACTTTTGAAGGGCAATGGCCGCAAAATAGTGAGAACTGGTTTCCTTTGCATTAGATGTCAACTAACTTGTAGTTGACTACTTTTGGACATAAAACATCAATAAGAAAAACAAAATATTTTTTTGTTTTTTACTTTTTTATTTTTTTATTTACTTTATTTGTTTACGTATTCTGCTGTAGGTGGTCCCATATTCGAACACCGTCAGACATAACTTCAAAATGAGAGTATAAAATTTCGATCTTTATTTTATTTGACCTGAATTTGAAAAAGAATCTGCGAAGTGCAGAAAAAAAGTGTATTGAAAGTTTTTTTAGGGGTTATTTAAATGGAAACTTGAAAAGAAAACAAACTCACAATAACATCTGCATGACTCCTGTACGACTTTACAACTAACTTAACTTACAATAAACTTAAAGTTAGCTTACTAGAAGTTGGTTATTTTAAGCAATTGATAATTTTTTTCTGCAGGGATGTCACAAAAATTCGCTGACAAATTTTAGTGGTGGCCAGTTTCGATTTTAAAAGTGTTTCAAAATGGCCAAAAATTTTGCTTTTGGCTAAATAAAGTGGCTAAAACTTTCATTTCAAATGAAAATATTTTTTTAATTTATTTTTTCTAATTCAGGTAGCTTGAATTTTATTTAGATGAATATATTTCCGTACATACATACATACGTAGTTTGTAGTCTTATTGCTTGACGCTTCTTCGGAACCAGTATCGGTCGCATATTCGTCTATATCTAAAGTTGTTTTAACAAACACCTTTGAAAAATATTTACTAAAATAAGAATAGATATTCAGAAAAATTTGTGTTCGTGTTTACTTGTACATTTTCTCAAGCGAAAAAATGATACTCAGCAACAGCTTTGAATTTGGAGCGTTTTTCAACGAGTAATAGTAGTTATAATACATACATATGTGCATTGCATTGCTGAATTGAGTTAGGGGTGCCACACTTTTTTCAGATGGATAATGTAAAATTTTTTAATTTTGCGCATGGGAAAAGATATTCACTGTTACATTTAAAATCATCTTAAGAATTGGCTAAAAAGGTGACTGGTGGCAAACATAAATTTTGGTGGCAAAAAAAGAAGGCGGTGGCTAAATCTAGCCACAAAATGTCCAAAACGGCAACACTGTTCATTACACACTTCTTAGACTAAAAAACTTTCCGCGACCAAATATATTAGTTCTTAATAATATAATATCAAAAATGTCGAATATCCGTAGAAGGGTTAAAATTAAACTTCTTTGTTCCGAATACTTCTGACCAAAATATATATATATCAACTTAAATTGTCCATTTCCAGATTAAAGATCATTGAAAATTTCTTTATTTTCTGCTTCCTACAGACAGAAGAAGATGGCTACGGTAACCATAACTTTGTCGCAAGTGTTCTATGTGAATTTACAGCTCTATGCCTGGTTTCACAAATGAATTTCAAAACTTATCAGACCGTTAAAATTTAAAATAACAAATTTTTCGAACAAAATTGTGCCATTTTAAGTTTTAACAGGATGATACATACATTTAAAATTTATTGGTGCAACCGAGCATTAGTGTACCAAGCAAGCTTTTCCATCCTACTTCCCTAACAAAATTGTACACTCTCTCAAAGGCAAAGCAAAGACCAATTGAAAACTAGTGCTAAATATACTACTTAAGTCCAATAATCCAAACCAAATTATTCTGCAGTATACTTATTGCACCATCTGTACTCACATGCAGTGCTGTATTCCGAGCACGCCAACTGACCATAAATTCAATTACTTCATCAAATCAGCTACTATGTGCGCAGCAAATTTGCTGCTGAACCTTTCCAAATACTTTTCAAATTTTATAGCTACCATGTACTCCGCGATGGTTCTGTTCGTAAAATTTATAGAAAAAATATTATTTTATGATCTTTTAACAATTGCGGAAATAAAAGCATTAGTGAATAAAGGAGAAATTGTATGTATGCTTTAATCACTACATTGAGATGTGTTTGAGTTAATCTTTTTTGAAGGGGAATTATTATTAAATATTTGTAGTAATTTATTTATGGCGTTTCCTTTTCTACAAAAAAGGGGGGAAGAAGGGGGTTTGGGTGGCACGAGGGGGACGAGGGGGACGAGGTACGATTAGCAATAGCGCGCTTGAAACACAACTAAACTGCCTGGCAGCTGACCTATTCAATTGCGGCCGCGAGGAGTTGTTAAGGTGCTTGCATTAAGAGTTGATACAGAATATGGTCAGGTGAACGCATGCCCGATAATTGGAATCTAAGCGTGTTCTGCCCAATCCACAAGTAAGGCGACCCCGGCATTCTCGCCAACTACCACGGGATCAACTAAGCATAGGTTACAAGCGAGCGAGGTCAACGAACTGATTGGGCTTTATCAGCGTGCCTTTAGACATAGAAATAGCAGCATAGACCACTAGCTCGTTTCTGTAACTCTTCTCTACCGATTATTTCTCTACTGGTAGAGAAAAAACGTCATTCTCTACTACTCATTAGCAGTAGAGAAGAAGGCGGCGAATTCATATCTCATTTCGCCTTGGTAGAGAATTGTTACAGAAACGAGCTACAGGTATTCACAAATGTGCCAAATCTTGCAAAATACTCGCCGGCAGATCAACACACACCACCAATTAGTGGACTTTCAAAGTCGCTTTCGATATCTAAATTTGGCATTGCCAAGAAATTGACATGGCTGTGTAAAATGACGTAGAGTATTTAATACCATGGGCTTTGTCAGAATTGGGAAAGACCTCTCCCTTGCATGTGGTTTCTTTAATCTAATGTTGGACAAGATAATAAGAGCAGCAGAACTGAACCACTCGTGAACAATTTTCTACAAGAGCCTGCAATTGCTGGCGTATGCCGATGACATCGACGTCATCGACAACAAGAACAGAAGCATGGAGAATGAAAAACATCCGATGAGGCGGCCCTTGGAGTATTCGAGAGAAAGATTCTGCAGAAGATTTACGGACTTTTGCTTATTGCCGACGGCGAGTATCACAGACGTTAGAACGACGAGCTGTATGATTTTTGGAGCGACATGGATATAGTGCAGAGAATGTGTCTTCTTATGTATATCTCAGACGTATTTTTTGGGCTCTGAAAAAGCTGGTAAGGATTTGAAACATTCAATAGTAATTCTCAATACCTCTTGCCTGATTCATGTCGAATAAGTATCCACGATTCAGTGACAGATGAAAACCATATTCAGTGTCGCGATCAAGAGAAAAGCCCAATTGCGACCGAGATTGAATACCTTTTGAAGGGAGCTCGACTTGATCAGTGTAGATCCTGACGCTTGGTAGTCTATCAATTCTACAAAAAAAAAAACAATTTTCGCCGCTTGCCAAAACGTATCTTTCAGCTCCATGCGGCAGCGTTTATAGCGAGAGACTCTTTTCCGAATATGGCTTGTCTGCGAAAGCTGAAAATTTAGATTTATTCGCCATGATCTACCTCTTCTTAATTTTGAATATTAATTTTAATCATTTTACAAATTGAACGTTCTTCTATGTTTTTGTTTTGGGTTTTTTCTAACTTTTTCACCTTTCAATAAAAGCCGCCAGAGAACATAGAAAATAAAGAAAGTGCCAATTCCGCTATTTAGTAGATTAAGTTCATTTCACCATTCAGCTGGTTGACTGTTGTTGAAGAAGTGGAGAACTTCTAGATATGTTTTGTTGGAGCGTGATCTAGAGCTATGCACCTTCATAGTTTTCTATGTTCTTTGGTATCGCCTTGAAGGTAAAAAAAAAGGTTCCCGTAGACTTTCGTGCCCAAAGTATTTTTTAAGAGCAATTTGGGGAAAAAATTATTATTTTTGACCAGAACCATTTTTTTTAATACATACTTACCACATATTGTCACGTGAAATTCCAAAAGACGTAACAAACATTGTCGCTGATATGGAAAAAGTCGTAACTTATAAAAAATTCAAAATTAACTTTTTGATTAATATGTTGGATTTCATCAAATTACAACTCCCCACATCGTTTTATAAAAAAAAATTTTTAGTCACGACTTTTTCCATTTCAGTGACGATGTTTGTTACGTCTTTTTGCAATTCAGGTGACGATAAATAGCTCTACTGGAATATTCGAAATAACGAAATATTTTTTTCCAATTGCCTTGCAAAACATATGTATTTTAGAATCGAGGGTGTACGGCGAACTTTTTTTCTTATGCGGTCTAATAAGCATATGAGCACATAAAAGTTTTTAAGTCGCATGATTGTCTTGTACTGTTAGTTTGCCTCCCTGTACCTTCTGTTATTTCTTTTTTTTCACAATATATGCACGTATTTACTCACTTAAGTACATAAATACCAGCACACAACCACTCTTTCTTTTTTCCGGTTGTGTTAGCAAGGAAAATCGGAAAGAAAACATTTTTTGCCGCCATTTAAACAAGGCAAATCAGCTTTTGATTTTATGCTGAACATTCTTTTGTGCTTACTCGATTGGTGGTAAAAAGTCATTGCGGTGATGAAAGCCATGCAAACGTCGATCGACTGCAAAGAAAGACTGGAGTATGCAAATACGACTAGCAGCTTAACGAAAAACCGGATAAAGAAAGAAAGCAACAAGCCGCTACTCGAAAAAATTAAATGCTCATTTCTTTCAACTGCTGCTTTTTTGCCGCTATTGTTCTTGCATAACCTCCACCTTCTTATTTGTTCTTGACGCAGCTTGGTAACAAATTTGCAAAGACGATGTCAAGTGTCGCAGTCAATTTATACACTCATATGACATAAGAACTTCACGGGAGTAAGAAAAAAATTGTAAAAAATAAAGTACTGTTTAATGCCAACTGCTGCAGCTCAGCAAACTTTTGTCAATTGGTTGGCTTTTTATGACAGGTGGTTGTTCGGTTAAGGACAATGCAGATGGAACTCGAATGCTGTTAGCCAACTCCGTAGGATTCAAAAAACAATAAGGCACTCAAGATAATTCTATAGGCTTTGACTTCTTTATGACATTGTCTTCTATATATATATTTCGATGGTGCTCTGAGATAATGACACTACTCAAAACTGAAAAAAATCCTTAATACTGCAAAAATTTGCTCGCTCTGGTTAGGTCTAACGGAATTTTTGAGAATCCAGACTCTTCCCGCGTTTTGTGCTCCAAAGTACAAGCATTTCGTTGAAGAAAAGGAGCCTGATGCTACTGCAACCATTACTTATACAATGTGTTGCTAGCTTTATGTACTGCAGCGTAATCCTGTTTATAAATGCACTATCCTCGTTGATGACGATAGAAAATGGTAGTGGATGAGTTTTAAATACTGCGACATCATGTGATGGTTCAATAGGGTGCTAGGAAATGGCAACTGCAGTATTCTATCAGCGAAAAGTGATGGTTTATCTGCTGAAGCATAACCACCGAAATTTTACTTTTAAAAATATCGGTCATTACGATAATTTTTTCAGTAAGCTTTAAATCCATCCATCTCTTCTAAGTTGGATCTTTGATCATGAAAATATCGTCTGCAGGGTTTCTTTACGTTCAGAAACTATGACATGTATATGCAAACTGCAAAAATTAATATTTATGTATTTTCTGAACATTTTTCAGGGTTCCTGAAGACTCCTTCGGAGCTTGATTTATTGTTCTACAGAACAGATTATGTTTAATTTCTACCGATTTCTTTAGTTAAGTTTTCAATAAGTTCCTTGGAATTGCAAAAATTCTACGTTAATCGTATGCTCCTTTTGCTTCTTTGTTCGGTAAATAATTGACGACTAAATTATTCAAAAAACATCACACTACATTGCCATTTCTCAAGTAGAAGTAAAAACAGAATAGGAGAAGAAAATAAACTGTCAAAACAGTAACTTTTTTTAATATTCAATTTTTCGATAGGAAACTAGTGTTGCCAAATGTCCCGTATTTTGCATTAAATTAGAAATGTTCCGCCGGGACAAGATTTTTCCCGTATTATCGACAATTTCATTATTCTTTTCAACCTGTAAACTTCTAGGCAGTGTCTACACACGCTTATAACCCTTACTACTCACAATTCTCCTTTCCTGTGACAGAAGCTTTTCTGCGTAGGCGGCCTTCGGTGCATGTAAGTAGACACTACCTACACAAATTTTGTCAATATCTACACTGTGCGGTGTTTAACAAGAACTTTTAATTTGATAATTTCTTATATATTGTTCACACTACAGCATTAACCACAGAAATTACAATCCCGAACATTGTACAATATATTATTCACAAGTTGAAAAAAAATATAAAAAAATAATAATAATAATGAAATAATTGAATGAAAAATAATTGAAAATAATTAAATAGTTATTATATTAATCATGTAATTAAAAAATTTCAAAAAAATAATTGAAAATAATCAAAAATAATAAAAATAATTATATTCTTGTATGAAAGTAATTAATTATTAATCATTAAAAAGGTGCAAATAATCGTATTTAATCATTAAATGATTACCCCAAAAAAATATGCTTCAATTAATAATCATTACGATTATTAATCATTATTTAACAGGTCAGGTCACAGGTACGTAGCTGTAGTTGATTACGCCAGATAGACAGAAAATACTTATTTTTAAAACGCCAGATCGAAGAACCTTTTCACCTTTTCGAAAACATAGTTTTATCTCCAACTGCTCGAAAAGATTATTTTTATATCCAAAATTGTTTAATGTGAATCCAGAAGTTTATATGCTATCGAAGGGAAAGGTTATCCTCTTATTTTTTTAATACATATATACATTTTAAAATACATATTTTCTTTTTAGGTGCATTTATCTTCATTTAAGTAAAGTTTTTCCGTAGATTAGGCTCAATTTGAAAATTCAGTTGTCCATCCCTGATGAAATTTCATCTGTACGAACAGCTGATCGCTAGTTGATCAATAAACATACCTTAAAGTCACAATTTAACATACCGAGCAGGGTCACATGAAAAATTCATTCAATTAACACTCAATTGAGCACTAATCGAGTAATTAAGAATTGAAATTTTGTATGGTAGATCGAGCTCAATTAGCGCCTTAATCGAGAACGCTTGGCTAATTGCTCGATTAGCGGCCTGTCTGAACATATTTTTTAAAGTTAAAGCAAAATATAGTCAGGGCTATCACTGAATCCATCGTAGTTCGTAGATTTCACGAAAATCAGACTAGGATGGATTCAGTAAAGCCAAAATTATTTTGCAATTTATAAACGACTTCATTGTGTAGCAGATCTATTAAACGCAAACGTAAATAAATTGGCTGGTTTTACTCTGCACTTAAGAAACTTATGAAAACAAAAACGGAAGGCGGCGATTATCCTGCTTTTAACAGACAGAAAGAGTCCTTCTCTATGTCAGCCTGATGCTAACTTAAAAATTGAGATGTGTGTGTAGCTTTCGCTTCAAAAAACCTGAAGATTTAAAATTTTAATGGATTCATCTAGATAAACCACTTTGAAAAGGTTTTTTTTTGTTTTGAGGCAATAAAAAAATGGTTAAAAACAACGGGCGAGTGCCGTCGAACTTTCGCTTACACATTTCAATTGTCGCATGCGAATTTATAAAACTAGAGGACAAATAAAATTAAAAAAATGTGAGCAGAGGGACGTTAAATATTTTGAGAATAAAAAATACCAAACGAGAAGGATTCACAAAACTTATGGTATTAATTGAGAACAGCGCTATGCTGAAGCTGTCACAAGCGTCGTAATGAAAACGAATGAGAGGAACACAAATTGATGTTGAAGGAGTATTATTTTGGTACAAAACTCCACCTATCCCGATCCAACAGCCGCCACTACTGTCGCTGGCAAAGTGTTGTATCTGGCTTAAAATTTATGTGTTAACGCGTTATTTGTCACTGATTCTGCAATAAAAGTAACGAAATAATTACAACCACGATGCAAATAGCAAGAGTGGGAAGACGATGCGACAATGGAAGCGGATTAACCAGCTGCAATTGCTGCTTTATCGTTGATATTTAATCGTTAGCTTTCGTACCAAATGCATACGCCTGTATGTAGTTAATGGAAACCTCAGCAGTGGAGAGAGTACTCCTCTTCATTTTCGCCTGGTGACTTATCCTTTGCTTTATATACTTATTTTCGATGGCATCCAATTCGAAGTACTATTCTGCAAGGAAATAGTGGCGAAACGATGAAGTTCAATTTTCCCACTTTCTTGCTATGTCGTTGTCGCCCGCAATGCGTTGGCAATGTGGACTAAAACGTAGGCTAATTTAGCGCACACGAACGTTTGTCTTCTTAAGTATATTCAATGTAATCACTTAAGACTTTCGATAGTTTCAGTCAAACGATGAGAGTTTGAGTGACAAAACTATAGGATTAGATATATATATTTATATTTTTAATTAGGTCACTCTCCCTGCACAGAAAAATAGTAATCGTGACTGAATATTTCCTTTTTTACGATTACATTTTTCAGAAATTGGTGAGGCATTTGAAGTGACACTTTCTATTTATTTTTCTTCTAAATGAACCAGAAAGTTAAGGTCAATAGAGAGTGTTGCGTTCGGTTATGTTCACATGGTTCAGATGTTCAGTGATACATATGTTCCAATGCAGCAATGTTCTTGACTGTTCTGCTATATCAAAAGATATTAACACGATAATAGTGCAATAAGGTGCATGGAAGCCTTGTGGAAGCGAGAGAATGGAAGAGCGACGCCTATTTCGAAGGACAATTTTAGTCAATTAAAGTGACAGCGAAAACAGATGGTGACATAATTTTATAAAGTCAAGTTTTGAAAAATGGGTGTCGCACCGTTAATATATGACTACACAAGTTTATCTCGTTAAGTTTAACTGGATATATCTACTATCGAAGATTTTAGAAATAGGGGTAAAAGCACCCCTGCTTACCTAAAAATTGCTAAAAATTGGGATATCCTAACGAAACTCGGTATGTGTACCTCTTTTCAGCGTAGGACGGATCGTATTGAAAATGGGCGACATCGGACTATTACCACGCCTTCCTCCCATATAACGGTAGTTTAAACATACGAGGGCGGCGATATTTTGGTACACTGAGAAAAAAGCAAACAAAAATTGGTTAATTTTTGGTTGATATTAACAATGCCATGGTTGACATTTTTAACAATGATATTAACCACACTTTTGTTTACATTAAACTAATTTTGGGTTGCCGATTTTTTCGTTAGAGTACGCTCGTGTTCTGCTTTTTCATAATTCGGAGATACAAAATAAAAATTTGTATTATCGTTTTAACACGTTGGCCTCTGATCGGGATTCGAACCCGCATCTTCTGACAGCAAATAACAGCAAGCATCTCTGCACATTCAACCACAGCCGTTCTGCAAATTTTTTCTCAAAGGTTGAACTTGCTCGTCCGCAGTGCACTCGGCAGATTTATTGTACTTGACTCATAAAAGCAAGACTTTGAAAATTTTCGATACAATGGTAAATTTCAGAACTTGGATATTTGAAATTTAGGGACGCTAATTTACTCAAAGTTGATATTCACAGCAATCTCTTAAAAAAAAAGTAAGATACTTGAGCTATATAAACTTATCTCATTAAGTCTAACTGAACATACAATGTTTGAAATAAGGGTAAAACCAAAATAAGGCTTCGCCCGAACTTAGCCTTTTTTACTTGTTTTATATTAAAATGGCCAGTTTAGTTGAAATTCGGCATACTGACCCTGTTCTGGAACCTCGAGATAAAAAGCAATTTCTTTTTTAAATAAAATTTATTAGTTTCGGTAATATAATTTATTGTTTTTTTCATTCAAAATCATATAAACATCATGCACTCAAAAGCTAGTAAACTATAATCCCAGCTTTTTGGTATTTCTTAGCGCATTCTATTCTACTGAAAGCCAACGAGAACAAACCTGATATTCACATTTAAGAAAAGGGTGACGTTTTTGGCATTTAATTACAGCATGTGTCAAAATTTACTATCTTTGAAATATCGTTACCAGTAACCTTGCCGGTAGCTCTGCAAATTCGAAAATGTGTGTTGGTAAAAAATTTTGAATATATTGAGTTTTTTGGAACCGCACATGGATATGTGGTCGGCCAGTTAGCCTCACTGCTGCTAAAAACATCTCTAATGCTTAATTCGTGGGAATAGCGACAGACGAACTTAATCATTAAAGTAATTGTCACAGAAATCCTAATTGAATAAGAAATGTTATTACATTAAGAATAACATAACATTAGGAATTCAAAAAATTTGTATTACCATTTCTTTGCAAAAAACAAAATTTTTCTTACCGATTTCATAATACATAACAAAATGCGAGTATACATTAATACCTGTGTGCGTTTGTATTTTTGCAAGTACGTAGGTATCAAAGCAAAAAAAAATATCAGTCAGCAGACAAAGTCATGCGACTGATAATAGTGCCGCTGGAAACGCTGTTGTTATGTAAGCCCTTTATTTGGTGCCTTTGGATTAGCTTACCAAGAGTATATTTCCCCACCAATGGAATTTGAAGAATGTTGCCTAAGTGCTTTTCGTGGGAGCTTCATTGAAATTAGCAATGAAAATTGTCGCAGTTGGAGAAAATGTAGGTAGGCTGTCGGGTGGTTAGAGGAAAATAAGTTTGTAAACCTTAGATCGCAATGACTACAACAGAAAGTAAATTAGCAGAATTAATAGGAAACTTCCTCCCTACTTATGTCATAAGTACATAAGTCTATTAAAATCTGTACATATGTATGTATGTACTAGCAGACCCGGCGAACTTCCTCACGCCAAAAATTAAATTTTTTTATTGAAATATTTTGGTCCAACATTTTCACCAACAATTCACGTTTACGATTACCAGTGGCAAAATCATCTGCTAAGATTATAGTTTGGTGATCGTTTGCCACCTTAAATAAGGTAATCAATGTGTTATGTCCGTGAAGAAGTTCTTGAAATTCTCCAATTGTGCAGAATTTCATGGAATGGTTAATCGCGCAACGAAATAAATTTTAAGAACTTTTTCCTCTTCACTCCCTGGCGGCAACAATGATCCGGTTCTATAGTGAATCTGTCCTAGAAATTTTATAGTATAAACAGTTGGAGGCAATTTCAAAAAGGGTGCGTATCATTGTACTACCGAAATCCAATATACATACATACTGGGGCGCCCATCAAATTTTTTGTTTTAATTTCAAGACCCTACCCTCTAATTTTATAGATTTTTGGTCATTTAGAGGTCGCGACCTGTCGATTTAGGTCAGCAAATACGATTTTGTAGATTTATGAGTTTTTGAATGATTATTTTTGCTTCGATTTCAAAGATCGAATATGCTCTGAGAACAGGATATATAGGCCTGTAAAATGGTATATAATAATCTACTGCCGGGCTTGACTTGCTGGTATTTCTTATCGGCTAAAATAAAAAAGTCCATATTTCTCTTAATTTTATAAATTTTGACCATCGATAATTTCCACAATTTCAAAATATGTAGTACTATCTAAAATTTAATCTATTTAAAAATAAAGTGATAGCATATTTATTGCAATCGCGTAAAATTTGTCGAAGTTAGGTGGCTTTTCTTAACTACCAACCAAAACCACGGGCTCCAGCAACGTAACGGTAATTTCAAGAAACAAAAAACTAGCTATATATAGAGGGTTTTGTACGATTTCAAAAATTTTGGAGGAGTTACTCAAGGCCCTCTTTCCAATAGTCCTAATTTTTCTTAATGAGTATGCAATTGTTTTCATATACACTGAGGCAAAAAAATATTAAAATCAAATAGAAACGTAATTGATCTTACTATAAACGTCAACGAAAGTAATGTATAATGGTAAATATTCAATTCATTTACGCGCATATTAAAATGACCGCGTTCGTATTGAAAAAGCAACCGTGAAGTGAATAATCAAGACAAAAACTAAAAAAAGAATTTATTTGCATGTTTGCCCGCAGTGGAATTCGAACCGTGACCATCTCTGGATATCAACAACTTGTGGCAAGCATCTTTGCGCACTCAGCTGCACCCAGCCATATAAATTTGCTTTCAAATGTTGAATATCTATCAACAACACAGCACGCGATTTGTACGGATAAACATGTATGTACTATGTATGTATGTGTGTGTTGTCACAGCTCTCAGAGCGGCGCTCAGCATGCTTGGGGTGCGTATGTACACTTTACATATATATACATACTCGGATGTGAACGGTAAAATACGTGCGTAATAAATTTTGTATGAAAATATTATTTTTAAATACGAACTTTTTAAACGATAACACAGGTCAGCACTGATTTTGGTGCGGCAAATGTTAAATCTGTTTTTGATAGACTTTTTTGAGCTGATTACGAATCCGTAATTATAAAGATTCCATCACGTACAGATTTTGAGAAAATCGTGGTCAAAATGTCAACAAATCGGGCTTTTTTCAGTATTTGAGAAGCTCGAGTGGTAGAACCTTCCACTTAGGCTTAACTTAAAGCTAGAACCCTAGGCTACTGCCCCTGAAAATACCATCCCTGCACCTTTACTTACAATAAAAAAAATGCTGGCAAATTGTGCTATTGAAAAAAAATCCTGCCAAAATCAGTTTTTGCTGTTCAATAATCGACTATAAGTGATCTTAGGGTCAAGACGAAGAGATGGTATTTTTAGGGATTGTAGTCGAAAGTTCAAGCCTTATTTTAAGCTTAAGTTGAAGGTTCTATCACCTTTTGTTTAATTGCGGCAGGGACTCAAACTTCGCCAAAAGTCAAATTTTACTGCTCAATAAATGACTATAAGTGACTATAAATTCGATGTGCAGGAATGGTATTTCCAAGGATAGTAGTCGAGGGTTCTTGCTTTAATCTAAGCCTAAGTGGAAGGTTCTATCACCTTTTTACTCTTTGCTAGAGCTTCTCAAATATTGCAAAAGCCCGAATTTTTGACAAATTGACCTCGATTTTCTCAAAACCTGTACCTTACGGATTCGTAATCAGCACAAAAAAGTCTATCAAAAATAGCTTTAACATTTGTCGCACCAACATTGTTTTTCATTTTTGTTGGCCTGTGTAATCAAATTAAAGTATTCATTTTTACTATGCATTATTTCCCTCAGTGTATGTATCTCCGTACCTAGTTTCAGTACTGAATACTTGCAGAAGTATGCGTTATGAAAAAACTCGATGGGAGGTGCCACGCCCCCTTTATATATCGAAATTTTTTTAGCCTATAACCATCCTTAGGACGTCTTCAGCAGGTGTCCAAATTTCAAAAAACCAAAAAAAAAAAACGGTTCAGCCGTTCTCGAGCTTTGCGAAAAAAAAACGTTTTCAAAACATTTATTACTATAGATATAAGCTAGTCGCGCTAAGTTTTTTCCGCTTTTATGCTCTGTTTATTTCTTAGATGGTCTTTTCTTACGTACTGCGTTCGTTGCTTGAAAAGAGTTTTACTTGAGGATATTTATGCCGTCAAATTAAGCCAGAAATTAGTGAAGATTTCCATGCCGTGCTTAAATAACAGCTTAGTTTTACTTAAATTTATTTATAACAGTTTTATTATTTTTTACATTTATTATTATTATTTTATTATTATTTAGTTATAATTTAGTGATATTTATACATAAATATGCACAAACGTAAAACTGCCTCAACTGTTCAATTTAACTGAACCGGCAGAGATACTAAACGATTTTTGCAATAAATAATTCAATTCATCTTGACTTCGTTTTATGTACTGTGTATGTATGTTTATGTCTCGTAATTTCATTGACTTCCGTAAATCAATCTCAACATGCGCTTTTGTTTACGCTAGAAATTGCTTGTAACCTGAAACTTTAATTGGAAAGTGCTTAAGCCAGAAGATAGAACATTTGACATGATTCATACATATATTTGACTCATGCACATTATCGTGCATACAAACAGTTTTGAACAAAAAGTTATTTTGTAACTAGTGAAGAAGTATAAGTTCGGGCGAAACCGAACCTTATATACACGGCGCACGTATTGTTTTTTCACATTTCAGTAAACTGCATGATGGTGTTTTCTCTAATTTTTAACAGTTTCCATAACGAGCTATAGTAGACTTTTTGAAATAATAGGACCAAGTTTGGTGGAAATCGATAAATCGGTATGAAAACAAGAATAAATGCGAAGAAAAAGATGAGGATGAAGATAAAGATAGAGATAAAGAAAATTATACGCTTAGAAGAAGGGATAGAGATAGAGATAAAGATAAATAGGCAACGAAAAAGATAAAATTGAAGATCATCGGGACGCACTTTACTACGTTAAGTATATAAAAAATTTTATCAGGTACAGGGATGCTTGGGGATGAAACGATACGAGTAAATACAAGTACATACTCGATACTTTTCGTCGGATACCAAGTAATTTTGGTAACGATGCTTTTGAACCAAGTATAGAAAAAAAGACTCGTAAAAAAGACCCGATACCAAGGCGAATTTTCTTTCGAATATGTCCCTCCACTAATATAAACCGTCGGCCGCTGTGGTGTAGTGGTAAGCAGTGCGCGCTTCCACTCCGCAACGCCTGGGTTCAAACCCTGGTCAAAGCAACATCGCAAAAAATATAGAAAAAAGGTTTTTTCTTAACAGCGGTCGTCCGTCGGCAGGCAATGGCAAACCTCCGAGTGTATTTCTGTCATGAAAAACAGCTTCTCATAAAAATACAATCGCCGTTCGGAGTCGGCGTAAAACTGTAGGTCCCTCCGCTTTGTGTGGCAACATCAAGGCGCACGCCACAAATCAGAGGAGAAGCTCGGCCAAACACTAACATATGTGTAAGCGCCAATCTATTATTATATTATTATTATATTATTAATATAAACCGCCCAGTGCTCTACGGCTTTTTAAACGCCAGCGACCTTCAAATATGGAAGATTTAAAATTTTTCCTGAAACCAGTATGAAATGAACTTTTTTAACAGGTAATTTTGCTGTTACACAAAGGGGACATCGGCGTAGCAAGAATGAAATTTAGGGGGGAAGGGGGGAGCTCGACCCTATTAAGCTGGCATTTCAGGGTACTATTTTACATATATATAAGGAAAATTTGAAAGTTAGGTGGGGCTCGATTTTTAATTTGTTGTCTTTTTTTACCTAAAAACAGCTCTTAATAAACTTTTTAAAAACAATTTAAGACTTTTTAAAAACTTCATTGCATAATGGCTTTATACCAAAAAAAAAAAACGTAAACCATCTAGTTTTGAAAGTCATTATAAAGGTCAAGGTAATAATTCTACCACACTAGGCTATTTTTCGTGAATTCCCAATCTCAAAAGCTCTAAACACCGTTCCAGTTATTTCGTCAACTCTATTCATTTGATTTTTCCTTTTTTCAAAAAATAGAACACTGTGCGGCTTATACACGACCCAACGCACAAAGTAAAAGTATGAACAGATTCATATCGGTGATGAAAAACCAAATTGGACTTGCCAAACCTCCAAAATTCAATATCAAGCATAACACGGTTCTAAGGTTAAACGAGTTAACTTCTAAACGTTTTCAAGGTATTATCTCTTTTAAATACCATTCATCATTGAAAAATAAAGTTTTGCTATATTATGTTGTTTTATTTATTTTCAGTTCCTACATTATTATCTTTTATTATTTGGAGTTTGGGATTCACCGAGGATAATTAATTTATTACTTTAAAAAAATTAAATTTAATAAAGTTCATACGGAATATTCTCATGGCCAAAAGTACCGATCCGAGTAGGTATCGACACTTTAGATGCGATAATATTCGGGTATCGATACTTTCTTACGATACTACTTCGAAGTAAAAGTATCGATACCTGCACGGTGTCGTTTTATCTCTAAGGATGCCAACCGTTGTGATTTTCGATATTCAAATTTTAGTGGAAAACCTGATTTCCTTCGATTAAATGGGGAACACCTTTGGCAGAAGTATATTGTGACTCACGGAATTTATCATGCAGTACTTCATTTTGGGCTTCATTCGTATTTCTAAGTAAATTTTACTTTTGAATGCTATTAGTAAACAATCAAATAAGGAGTTCGATTCTTCACTCACATACACTTACGTATTCAACAGCAATCTGTTATTCTTTGTGTAAACATATTGTTCTCGGAATTTGTATTCGCTTATAAACAACAGCTGGAAGATTAGTTTCCTATCAGCTGAATGCAGACATTAATTAACAGCACCGAAAATAAGCACGCAGTGGTGCAGCACAGCTTTCTTTACAATCTGCGTTCAAACAGCAACCCACTATTGTTTTGTGTATGCCTGCATTGTGCGGAGATACTTCTAAATTTGAATACCATCAATACAGTCACGAACGCCTGGGCGTATGAGTAACTCACGGGCACGCATATGCTAGGCCAGAGACTCCCAATTTATTTTTGAAGTGAAACTTCTTTAGCGGCGGTTGGTTAGTTGGGAGTAAATTGGCATATTCAACGGTGCAATGGTACAACGGAAATGATGCAACGGAAATGGTTGGACCTGAAACAAGTGCTTCTTGTGTGTATGCATATGGTATTAATTTAACTAAAATTTGCTAATAAAAGGTTAACGGAAATGATGCAACGGAAATGGTGCAACGGAAATGGTTGGGGCTGAAACAAGTGATTCTTGTGTGTATGCAAATGGTATTAATTTAACTACAATTTGCTAATACAAGGTTAAAGAATAACACTTAGAAAAAGGCCAATACAAGAATAAAAGTAAAGGTGACTACGTACATAGATAAAGAAAAGGATAAATGGAGAGGTAAAAATAGAAACGAAAACAAAGATGCGTAAAGATAAAGGCAAAAATGAAGTCCAAGGTAAATTTAAACACTTTACTTATATATATAAGGGCAAAGGTGAAGGGGAATATGTATCTAGATAAAGAAAATGATAAACACAAAAGTAAAGACAAAGAGGAAGATGAGGATACCGATAAAAGTAAAGATGAAGATGGGGAAAGCAAAATTAAAATAAAGGTAATTAAAGAGGAAAGGATATAGAGAGAGACACAGAGACTCAATCTGGGAATTATTTTGGGATTTTAGAAATTTTCGGAATTCTCGCGACTTATCGATAAAATAATCGATATTTTTATCGGTTTTGTTATAGACATTTTTATCGATTATTTATCGATTTGTTATAAATTTTTTAATCCATATTTTTTACTATTTTGTTAGCGATATTTTTTATCGATATTTTTATGGATGTTTACCGATTTTGTTATCAATATTTTTAACTATTTTGTTAGCGATATTTTGATCGATTTTGTTATCGATATTTTTATCGTTTTTTTTATCGATAAGTTTAGCTATTTTGTTAGCGATATGTTTATCGATATTTGTATCGATTTTGTTACCGATATTTATCGATTTTGTTATCGATATTTTTATTGATTTTGTTATCGATATTTTTCGATTTTTTTATCGATGTTTATCGATTTTGTTATCGATATTTATCCATTTTGTTATGGATATTTTTATCGATTTTGTTATGGATATTCTTTTCGAGTTTCTAATAGATTTTGCTACTAATATTATTATCGTTTTCGCTATCGAAATTTTTATCGATTTTGTTATCGATATTTTTATCGGTTTTGTTATCGATATTTTATTGGATGTTACTATCGATTTTGTTTTCGATAGAATATAAAGATAAAAATTAAGATAATGGAAATGGAAAACAGAATAGCATAAATGTAATTAGAACGAACAGAGGTGGAGGTAGGGATCTAGAGAGAAAAGACAAAAAATATAACCTTAAGCAAAAGTAGATGCATGTATGTATGTGCATAGGTCTGTATATTGGTTATGACACAAAATAGATATGTATGTGACGTAAGTTTCACTTCTCCAGTGTGGCCCAGGCGCACTTACTTTTTTTTCTAGTAGACCGTTTTCAGCATTGTACTATTTCGGTGGACCCCTTGCCGCTATATCTCTACCATATTCCCAAATCTCGTAAAAAAAAGTGAAGTTTAGATCTCACATTGGAAATTTGCGTCGCGGCTGGTGATGGGCTTACACCTTTTAATACCCACTTTCGTAGCAGGGTATTTACCTAATTTGGGGTAGATACTCATTGAATACAACTTGAGACCCGTGCATCTAATACTACGTTTATACGGATGCAAATTCACAAAATCATTTCATGAATTTGGGTTAAAATTGGCTGCATAAACACAATTTCATGGATACACGAAAACTCAACTATGAATTTCGTTGGTTTCTTCAAAAAAATTATAAAAACTATTTTTCCTATTTATCGAAATTCTTTAATTTTAAAGATATATTTAAAGAAGTGTCAAAAATTTAAAAAATTTCATTCAGGGAGTAACTAGAAATCTTAAAAATTTGATATTTAAGAATAACTATGTAAAGAAAATATTAAAATAATTTGTTTTCTCCTAAGAAACGAAAACGAAAAAGTACCAAACTAAATATTTATGGTAAGTAGTGCGTACATATGGATACCTATAATCCCTGTAAATTTGAAGAAAAAAAGTGGCATTTTTGAAAAAAAAAAAATTTTGTTTTTTTGTTTCATAAAATCATATTATTTTTTTTTTATCGTTTATCGACATTTTTCACTTTTATTGATAAATTTAAAAAAGTACAAAAAATGGGGTACAATAACAGGAGCCAAATAACTTTAAAACTAAGGAAACTACAAGGTTAAAAAACATTGCCACAAAATTATATTTTTTTGACAAAATCTTAAAAAACTCGTAAAAAATGCAAAAGTAATGCTATGATAATTTAAAAAAATACATCTACATTTATTTTTCAAGCAAAAAACATATTTTAATCTGAAGTTAATTTTCGATATACTTTCGGACTACCTGCATGTTTTGAAATGGTTCTTGTCAACACTGGAAAAGTTAGGTAGATTTGTTCAAGTATAAAATAAATTCAAATAGAAGAAATTCAAATGCATCAAAAACAGTTTAAATATAACATGAGCCGTTTCCTGGTACCAACGGCTTTTGCGCATTCACAAAAGGGGAAAAATACCGCAACCCTGCTGATTAGTTTTTAGCTAGTGGGCTGCCACTTTATCAAAACGCTTCATTTCCTGAATTCGCGAATTTTGCATAAACGAAATCATTTTTGAATTCAGAATTCATGTAGTTATGGAGAACTATCGATGAGGCTATCGATAGTGTCGATGGTTTCACATTGCAGCCACTATCGAATTTTTCTTAGCACTATCGATAGTTGTATATTTTGTTCACACTGTTAGAATTGGACTATGAAAGATGCATAAACCTGTTTTTTGTTATTAGATGTGTTATTGAAATACACGATCCCTTTTTGTTTTACACAAGTTCTATGTTGTGAAGGTTTTGTTTATACAAATAATCTTTATGGTATTTCTAGTTACGAAATGGGCATATTTTGACACAACTTTATCTCCTTTTTCCATATCTTTACCGATTATATTATGAGCCAAAACCGGACAGGTAGCCCAATTAGCTGGAAATGTCCCCAACTGAATATCTATTCTGATCTATCTCAAGCGAGTTCTTGATTTAAAGTTTCATTTGACAATGTGTTTTCACATATTTGACGAGAAAAACCATTGAATTTGACAAAGTGAAAACAAGCTTTCGATAGTATCGATACTATCGATTATTTTGAGCTGTCACTATCGAATGTACTATCGATATTTTTTCAACACTAAATTCATGAATTCGGCCGCTTAAACGTATTTGGTATAAAACTTTAAAATTTTTATGAAACTTATGCTTCATAACGTTGAAAAATTTTGTCGTAAGACAAAAAAGTAAAGTTAACAGTAAATGCCCACGGGGCTAGTGTTACCAAAATCACTAGCTCATAAACTAAGGTAAACAATAGACTGCAGAGTTAAGGCCTGTTTGCAGCTCTCAAGAAAAGCAAAAACTCCATATAAAATGACGTACAAGAAATGGCTAAGAAATTTTCTTGAGTCAAATTTCCTTAAGGCTGTACGCAGTTGCAGGAATTTGCTACGCTTTCTACTACGGTTTTCTAAAGTTTTTTTGTGAAAAAAGAGCGCAAGGCAACACAGGTTTGCAACAGAAATATATGCCCGTTCCATTATTTCTTGAGGAAAGAGTGAGGCAACAGGCTGTGAAGTATGAAAAATTTCAAAATTCCTTGGACACACACACGCGAAATAATGACAATTTTTTCTTGACCGTTTTCCTGACAACTGCATACAGGGCATAAGACGGATTAGAATTCATTCCAGCAATGTCGCAATCTCTGAACATTAACGCAATGCCTGATTTTGCCAATTATCTTCGAAATATCTCCAGTACCGTGGTGGAAAGGAATTTTAGGCAGCACTCAATTAAAAAGATTTGCTGTCAGAATCCTGACAGATTCATTCACTTCAGCTACTACGGAGCTTCACTCATTCAAGAAAAAAGGAACCGATCGTGAACAGAAAATGCAGGAAAAATAATATATAAGTATAACATACAACTGGAATTTGTTTTATAAAAATAGTTTGCCACATTCAGAAGAAAGCACGCTGCTCAGTTCGAAATTAGCTTCGTAGTTGACAAGACAGAGCTGAGCATCAACTTCAACAGGGATCGAACATTCTACTGGTTATGAATTTTTTTCGTATACTGATAGCGAAAGTGATCTATGCTCATGTTTTATCTCATTTGTAATTGAAAACCAAGTTCGTTCTAAAAATTCGTTATTTGTTTCTTTCTGAAAGAAATGTCTTTTATCAATGTTATTGTGCCTTATTAACATTTTATTTTTAATATTTTTATTGAGCTTTGTACCACGATTATTTATTAGGAAAAATTTAAACACGATTTCTCTGTTAGGAAAAATAGAAAAAAACAATAAAGTCTAAGCGGTAGAAGTTATAGCTGCTATTTCGGAGATCAGCACATCTCCTCATCAGACTTCTTTCTCTAGACTTCATCAGGAGTACAAGTCGCATCATCGATCTTCGTACAAATCAAAATTATATTTTCGTGCTTTCTGATAGTATTACCTGAGAACCGTAGCAATTAAAAACAAAAATTCCAGATAAATTTTCGTGGACCCCACTTACAACGTAAACGCTTAGGCGTCCACCTGAACCACTTTGGGAATCACTGTGCTGAGCTCGAACAAAATTTGCGCCTGCTTATGATTAATAGTGATAAAGCACTTAAAGTAAGAAACTATGAATAGAAATTAGCTGAAATGTGTGCATTCCATACAAAAATTCCTAGACCCACCAAAGCCTCACACAGACTTTTGTCTAAGCTTCCCTGTAGAAAATTTTAGAGGTAGTCTTGCAAAGCGCATCGTTAGTCACGAGTTCAAATTGCTGTGGAGGCAGTTGTAAGCTTTCAGATTTAATAAATTTAAATTAGTTCCTTACGCTTAAAAATTTAAGAGAGAATTATGAAATTTTATAAAAATAAAATAAACAAAAATAAAATAAAATGCAATCTGTTAATGAAAAAGAAAAACGAAGAAATATCCAAAAATCGAACCTCAAACATTATTTCTCGTAAAAAACTGTCCATACTTGAACCAGTTCGTAACGAGTTCAAAAGTTCTGCAGAGGGAAGCATTGATTTCGGATAGATAAGGAAGCAAGATTGGTGCGAGCTCCGAACCAGTTTGATTTGCTGCAGGGTTATAGAAGAATGGTGAATTAAAACACATACACACATAGACAAACGTATCTAAAAATGTCGTTTATAAACTGCAATGAAGTTTTCTGTCATAACCAGGCATTTGTCTCAATTTGTGAAACTTTCCAAAATAAAGCTAATCTTGTTAGAGGCGTAAAAGTAACAAGTAAGAAAGTCTAAGTTCGGGCGGAGCCGAACATTAAATAC
>NW_023458557.1:69330679-69397680 GCF_013731165.1 Rhagoletis pomonella
AAAAATGGTTACTACAAAATTACGATGCTTGAATAGTTGGCGAGAGAGTTGAAAACTAAATGCAAATGCTTATGGTTCTGGTAACCCGCTTAGTTATATGAGCATCTAGATATAAAAGTTTGTAGCAAGGCTGTCTACACGCATTCAATAATACCAATAGTTCTTCATACGGACTATGACAGCAGCCAGCATATACCCATTGAGGGGCAGCGCAACGTTGAATGGCTAAGTAAAACTTGCCGAAAAAGAGAATTTTGTGAAAGCTTAAGCGCAAACATTCTTGCGGTAGGCGATGCTGCTTTCATCCCCGACACTGCCCACACCTACCGAAATGGTATATCCTTCTTCAGTCCAGCTCGCTCTTCACCTTCCTGTTTTGCTGAAATATGCCAACAAACACCTTGTAAATGAGGTATTGACAGCGTAAGTAGATGTATATGCATGAAGAAGAAGAGGCAGTAAGTACTAAGGAAACATAGAAATAAGGATATATGTACATTATGGCTCTTGCGTCTTTCAGGCTTCGCATTTCGACAAAATTCATCCAGCTTATGGCTTGCGTTCAACTCTGCTACACGCGCGCATTAAGAATGTGAGAAGGTTCTTCGTTTCACACACATGGATATTGTGTATGTACATTAGGGTGGTCCAAAAAAAAAGATTAAAATGTTAAGCTCTTACCCCCTAGGATTTTTCTAAATGGAAAATATACCCGTATTTTCTTGGTATTAAAAAATTATATTTAGAAATGCCTTAAAGCCCATGAAGTTTTACGTGTATTTTACATGGGGAAAACACTTTTTCGTACAAATAGTATAGAATATTTTTTTGAGAATCAATATTTTTCGGTCGGAAAACTATGTTTCTCTTCAGGACTCTTCCAATAGTAATACCCAATTCTTTTACCACTTTTAAATACTAACCAATTTTTATGGGTTCCCGAATAGCATTTTTTATAGGTCCCCAAAAAGATTAGATGGCGAGATCCATAAAAAAAGGGAAACAGAGTTTTCCGATCGAAAAATATTGATTTTCTCAAATTCTATACCATTTAAAAATAAAATGTGTTTTTTCCTAATATAAAATACTCGAACAACTCATGGGCTTTGAGGCAGCTCTAAATAGATATTTTTTAAAACAATTCTAGAGGTAAGAGCTTAACATTTTAAACTGTACTTCTTCGTATGTAATTTTGGACCACCCTAATGCACATACGTTTGCAACATCAAAAGCATTGCTTTCTGCTTACCGCATTGTCCGCTTAACCGTAAAAGCATCCTTTTGGGATTGGGTTTGCACTCACTGCAAAAAGAGCACTACCTCCATCATCGCAAAATAAAATGAAGGCGTACATGTCGAATTGGAATTATAATATCCTTATGACAGGAAAGGATAAGGAAATGTGCTCAAATTGTATTTATAGTTATGCTTGCGTTGCTTTCTCACACCTCCTTTGACTTTGAACTTGCAAAAATGTTTATGATTTAAAATTTGTGTATTACAAAAATTAAATAGATTATATATGCATATGTCTGTATATATTATTATTATTAATAATTCTCGGTTTTCGACTTATTCGATTAATAATGTTGGGGTTAACTAGACAAAAATAGTTTTCAAGTGCTATTAAGTTTTAGGTTTAGTCGAAAAGTACACCTCATTAAAATTAAAAAATGGCCGAGCAAACTTTGTATGGAAAAAATGCGTCAACAAAAAAATGTTCAAAAATCAACGGTAAGTCGTACAGCCAATTTCACGAAAGCAAATTAAGTGAATAATAATTTAAGTTTTTTTTTTTAATTTTACATGGTAATTGACAGAAGATCAAAAATCATTTTCCATTTAAATTGCTGCTGAAACCGGCTACTAGCTTCTTCATTTTTGCAAAGTTTACATAATTTTTGCACAGAGTCTGAAATTTGGATTTATATGTTGTTTGTTAAGTTATCAGCTATACTTTCATAAAAAAATAATAAATATTAAATAAATTAAAGAAACATCGCCAAAACTGGCTCAAATGTCGCGTCTCAGCTTGTTTAGGATCACTTTATGTATAAGCTGAAGGATGCAAAATTCATTAACATCTGCAGTAAGGCAGTCCCAATTCCCGAGAACGACGAGAAATCGGCAAACTCAGTTTATCCACCAGACTCAAATGAGACAAGCCGTTACGACGTCGGTTTGGTGAAGTCGTTTGAGTGAACTCGAAACAACATCGAAATGAAATCGTTTTTCCATACAAACCGCAACGTCATTCCGACTTCGATGTTTCTCCTCGAATCTTTTTTCTTTTGATTCACATTGAAAAGTTTAAAATTTTTAGAAAAGCAAGCTGAATGGTTTTTTATATATTGCGCACAATTTGGAAATGGATTTATATGGCTTTTGTTAAAGATTTTGAGTGCACTAGTACATATGTATATCGTTTTTAAAAAATTTAACAGGATGTTTCCTGTACGTGTGTAAATTTTAACACGTGGCCTTGAGTTTGTTGGTGAAATAGTTATTTTTGTTTGAAGTTATTGAAGTTTGGATTAGTCGGGTCTGGTAAGGATGGTAATTCTTTGTTGAATTTGTCTTCAACTAAATGAAAATACATTGTCAAATGGGATTAAAAGGCGATATGTACCTTGATTTCTATCAGAATTGGTCTTTATTCGTGTACATGCGTTTCTAAATCGACTATTTTTCTATTATGTATCTGTCGTCAAAATATGGCATAGTGAAAACTAGCTTTAAGAGCCGAAATTGAGTATGGTCGCGCGACTGTAACTGCACATCCAGATGAACGACAATACATCATTGCGCACCCTGCTGTACCCCGACGATTATCTCAAAAAAGGATAAATCAATCGAAGGAAAGCATCGAATATATCTTCGCAGGGAAAATCTAGGTCTTATATTTCGAAGAGCCACAAACAGGTACCCACAACTTGTATAGAAATCTACAGAATACCAGCATGGCTAAAAAAAATTAATTAAATATAAACATTCCTTTTATAAAAATATGGGATTTACTGCACTCATGTACTAAAATTCGTATAAGGAAAAACACTTAAGTATTTGAGGTTTGATTTACATCTCCAGAACAATTGAAAAATACGAAAAAAATCTAGAATTTTCATTTAAAAAAAAGCAGACAAAATTTAGTAGATACTGTATTTTCCTGGTTTCAGAATTAGGTAGGTGAATATCGATTTTTCAGTAAACTAAATACGTAGCTTTGTAGATTGGTAATCAACTACTCCAAATTTCTCATCAAAATTTGTGCTTAACCCCTTCTTAGATGAGAGAAAATCGCTCAAAGTCCAATTAATAGTGATTTCTCGTAATTTTCGCTATTTTCCGATACTGCCAGTATACATAAGATGATACGTCACCTTGCCGGCTTTTCGACAACCACGATCCAAACAACTCCATAGTGGCTAGGACTAAACAGTGGTGTAAAATTTTATCATTTTACGAGCGATTAACGCGCCACTGTTAGCTCTACTCAGTGAAATGTAAATACTCCCAGTCTAATTATTATGGAGAGGGAATTACGTTGTTTATGCAAGCGAAAATTATGCACTTGGACGTAACTGGTAATTGCTGCTTGCATTAAATACAAATGAATAAAAAAGTAACAGAAAAAAAAATGAAAAGTAAGCAGAATTTGAATGCATTTGAAGAAAAAGCTGTCTATGTGGGCCACTTTGTGCGCGTGTAATTGTTTTGCAATATTTTTTGTAGTGCTTCTGCGCTGAGTTTGTATTTTAATGCTGTTCCACTTTTGCTGTCAGTACTGTTCATGAATTCGGTGCTGTTATGCTTTTGTGTGTGCCAAAAATTATGCATTGTATGTCTCTATAATTGCCTGCCATTTGTACAGATGCATTTATATGCTGCATATAATTTCTTGCTTTGTTCTATCAACCAAGTTTTCTTCGACAATGCGTTGACAAGTGTTCTTGCTGAACTAAATAAATGTATGTTCGTATGCTTCTTAGTTTTTTATTTAAGTTTATACGAGTCCGAAATGCTTTTGTATACATAAGTAGTGTAGTACTTGGCACGCTAGTAAGTGGCGAATATGTCCAATCAGATGTAAAATACTTGGCTGAAAAGAGTTTTAAAAGGTTTTTTGTTCACAAAAATAAAATTTCTCGCTTGGGGTAGTATGGTCTGTATTTTTGGAATATGTAAACATGGAAATTGTAATTTATGATATTCAGGAGAATCGCGACTTGTTTTACTTATTTAAAGCACGTACTAAAATAATATGAAATTTTTTTTGGAATTTTTATCTTTCTGCATAGGCTGCTCAAAAAATAACCCTCCAACCAAACTCCGGCTATGCGTTTTCCTGGAATGTATTTTGGCTGATCCTAAGTATTAATTGAAAAGTGGACCGTTTCATTACTTGCATAAATTTAAAATAAAATGAAGTAATTTAAACTTAATTCCATTCTGCCGTGTTGCACTTTTATGCCGGATATTGACCTAGCGCCTATTACCGAACCCGACAGGATTGGGGTATGGAGGCAATACTAGAGATTTGGATTGACCGGCAAAGAGTTTTGACACCCTAATTCTATTGATCGTCGCAACTTAAATCATAGATACTCTACGTAGCTTGACGATCCTCAAACAACTGGTATATTTACCACTATGCAGCCTAGATCTAAATTAGTGGGAATTCTCATGAATATTTATTAACATTTGTACACACTAAAATGTTTCCACGCTTACCAGAATTTTATATTTCCACCGCCATTTCTGGATTACAACGCTTTCTAATTATTTCCGCTTCGCTAATGAGCACCAAGTTTTTTTTTTTGCTCAGATAAACTGCATTACTTCTGTTCGTAGGTATGTTATATGCAGAAATGTATTAAATAGCAAAGGACTGGAGGATTTTCAGATAAGTTTTTTTAGGCAGATAGTTTTTAAATTTCATGCACAAATCTTGAAATTGCTACTTTTAAAGTAATTTCCTCCTATACCATGGCGGTATTGTTTAAATGCTACTCGTACATACGATTCGTGGTACGAGTGATATTAAAACACCTTTTTTCTCGCGAATATAAACAAAAATAATCTTTTTATGCACAAGCCTCAGTCTAAAAATTGATTAATATACTTTTGGGGAAAAAAATGTTACATTCTCCATTCGAGTAGTCTGCTATGACAGGGCCACATGTTACATTACGGGTGTAACTATTTTCCGTTTTAGCTGGATTTGTAAATAAATTAACTAATAAATTTACACAACATTCGTGCAGGTCATCGGATCGGATATCATTTAAGAAGCTAAATCAATTATTCAAATATGGGCATCAATCGAAATTTGTTTGAAACGGATTTATTTCGGCACTGTATTTAGGAGAGGTGCTAAGTGTTTAAGAAATCAAGTAAAATTTCTATAGACATTTTTACTTGAAAAACATTTTGAATATTAAAAAAGAAAAATGAAAACACAAAATACTTAAATACATGCATGTATCCATACCTACCCAACAAGCAAAATAAACTTAAAGAAAGTTTTTTTTAAGTTTTCAATTATAAACATTAAGCTTACAAAACGTTGAGTTTTTGTTTATAAAACGCTTGAAAGTAAGCGTAATATAATCGAAAAGGACCAGTGGTTATAAGCGTAGAAATATAAACTTGTAATAAATGTTCAAAAGAAAGCTTTTTATAAGCGTGAAATTGTAAACTTATAATAAAGGTTCAAAACAAGTTGTTTATAAGCGTATGAATATAAACTTACTAAACATTTTAAAAAGAAAGCTTCTTATAAACATTTTTATAACCCTTTAAAGATATTTCATTAAAAAATTACATACATAGATTGCTTAACATCTAGAAACTAAACGAAATGCGAATTTTCGGCGGACTCATCTACAGTCGCGAAAATGTAAGTAGGGAATCGACATTTTAGCATACAAATTCACGATAACACACAAAAATTAAGCATAAAAAAGTTAATTATTACATCTTGTTGCATGCTATCAATTACATGCGGTTATTGGCAAATTGGAAAAACGACATCGATGCAGCTATATATTCCGCTTCATCGCCGCCATTCTCATTAATGAACTTTTCTGAAAAAAATTTAATACATTTTTAATTGAATGTTAAACTAAGAAAGGATAAGGAGAACTCATCATTTGAATACTTGAATGCTCCACCGATTAGCGCAGCGGGTCCTGGATTGGATTTTTTTTACCGCATCGGTTTTATTTAGTTTTTTCTTTTAATAATATATTTTAAAAAACGTAAACACGTCACTTACGATTGAAAAAATGTTATATGTACTACTTCATGTCGTTGGCGTTTGCATTTCATTTATAAGTTTAAGTTATTTATAAACATTCGCTCTCAAAACTTATTAAAGGTTTATTTGAAAAAAACTTTTAATGAGCTTAATATTAAAAATTCTTATTTAACGTTTATTATAGCAAACTTACTTTAAGTTATTTTTTAAATATTTGCTGAAATGCTCGTTTGGTATATACATGTGTATATATGGGGAATCTTTTGAGACGGGGACATTTTGTGTGCTGGCATATTGTTGCCGCCACAATGCAGCTGCACTGCCAAATGCGGTGTCTATACCTTCGTTAATACTACTTATATGTATGTATGTATGTGCAAATATCAATAAATAGTTATTCAAAACCAAACTAACGGTTTAAATGAGCAGTTTACTTGCTAATATTGAGAAAATCAGGAAATTTCTGTTGCAACTCGTACAAAATCTATTTTTTATTTAACTAAAAATTCTTGAGCGGTCAGACCTAAAGCTCGGGGTTTTCAGACATTTATTTTTACGTTCTGAGAAATAAAATGACAGGTATTAAACAAATGTGCCAATTACCAAATGCGAGAAAAAATGCTGCTTACAACTGTAACTGAAGTTCGCGTATTTTATAAAAAAAAACGTGAATTTTCTTGTGGTAGTCGTTGAGCGGTACTTATTTTACATTTATGGGTATAAAATATACTTTTTCAATTCTTCAGAAGAAGAATCCTAGGTTAAAGGACAAAGTGCTACTTATCATTGCTGAAAAATCTTCTTAAGAACACGCGTGATCAGTGCGTAATTTTTTACTTAATATTGGTTTTTCGTTGAGCACAACCAATCAAGGCAAACAAATTCATAAGCCCTGGTGTGTTTGTGTATTTGGGTCTGTGTAAAAAAGGCCCAACCCAAAAATTACTTTAATGGTCAGTTCTGGATAAACCTTATTTATATAAATGCAGGTTTGTTTGTTACGCTTTCACGCTTTAACTACCCAACCGATCTTAATGAAATTTCATACTTGTGCCAGTTAGTCCAACTTAAAAGATAGGGTAGCTCTTATCCCGATGAGATAAAGGGGCGTGGCATCCGCCATACAGACTGAATTTTTTATACTACAATCTGTTAAAAAATTAACTTCAATTCAAAGTATTTTATAAGTTAAATGAGTTATCACAAAATGGATGTCGATCGAGTCGTTATATCACAGAGATGGTGACTCTTAGGAAAAAAAGTGTCATAACGGGTTTATAACAAATTAAAATACAGCGGCTCCGCTGGCTTGGTCACGTCGTTCGAATGGACACCGACGCTCCAGCTCTGAAAGTATTCAACTCGGAACCAGCTGGTGGTAGCAGAGGAAGATGGAAATACCAGGTGGAGAAGGTCTTGGCTTCAATTGGCGTATCCAATTGGCGTCAGTTGGCACAGAGGAGAAACGATTGGCGTGCTTTGTTGAACTCGACCTAAATCGCTTAGGCGGTTACAGCGAGTTGAATACTTTCAGATCTGGAGCTTCGGTGTCACGCCAGCGGAGCCGCTGTATTTTAATTCGCTGCACTATGTACATATCGTTATAAAGCTCATACAGCTGATCGTTCCATCGTTTGCGGTACTCGCCGTCGCCAACGCGTAAAGGCCCGTAAATCTTCCGAAAAACATTTCTCTCGAATACTCCAAGAGCCGCCTCATCGGATGTTGTCATTGTCCATGCTTCTGCGCCACATATACTCTTCTCAAGCATCAGATTAAAGAAGTCACATGGAAGGTAGTCGCCCTGTCTGAAACCCCGCGGCAGTTGGCGCAAATGGCGCGGTCGCCTTCCTTGTGGATTGAGCAGAGCAGACTTAAATTCCAGTCGCCAGGCATGCGTTCATCTGACCATATTTTACATAAGAGTTGATGCATGCACTTTATTAACTTCTCTCCACCGTACTTGAATAGCTCAGCTGACAGGCTGTCAGCTCCAGCAGCTTTGTTATTTTTAGCCGAGTTATTGCTACTCGTAGCCGCTTTGTTGATATTTCGTGTTTGTATTGGTTATTGATATCCTGATCGTTTATTCCAATTTCTTTTTGCTCGAAATATAAATTTGAGTCCAAAGGGTTTTTCATGAAAAATCAATATATTTTTTTCAAACACACTTACACATTTTTCAGTATTATGCACACGTGTTTCTACATATACATATGTATATGGAAATCAATTCTAATTTATTGTAACCTACACAAGGCGATTACGTGAAGATTCAAATATAAAGTTTTAAGTGAAAAAGGTCAAACCAGAAAATAAACGCAACAAATTGCTAAAACAAATTCTCAATTTTCAATGAAAGCAATTGTTTGCCTATCACATTCGAATTAACACCATATGCGAACCGATGGCGCAAGAAAACTAAACTAAAAAACTTGCGTAAAAACTATGGACATCAATGCAAAAACTCTACGCAAAAATAAAATTTCTATGTGTAACGAAGCGAAACTGATCAATCAATGCAAAAATAAATGCAACGGCGTATTAAAAATCGCTATATAAGTATATGTACATATGCATGTATCGAATCACTGAATAAAGTCATGGTCATGGGAGTAGTGAATATGTTGGCCCCATGCTGGACACTATGCCAATTGTAGTTACTTAGAAAGGGTAGAGCACACCGCTGAACTGTGTAAGCTGCGAATTTAAATGGTTTCCCGAGTGACAATGCCATGCAAAATCATTGTGACAGCGCAATTTCTAAAAATGCACCCAACCCGAAAAGTCATCAGCCGGCTAACTGGAAAACTAGCGCAAACATACTACATACATACGTATGTATTTATTTTCTAGTAGGCTTCACACATGATGGATTTGTGGGTCAACCAGTGCAGTTAGTTGATATGGCACTAAATTTAAAAACAAGAGATCAACCTTCACCTTTTACTTTTCTGTGGACAATCCTCGCTTACAATTTTCTATATCATACAACGTACGCAGACACATACATACAGATGCGGTCAAAATAATAGCAACAAAATTCAAAATGTCATTGTTGCAACTCGTGTTTAATTCTATTTAAACAATAGTTCGACCTACATATAAGATAAACCACGGTTGTAAAAATTCAAAATTTTAAACTTTTTGTGTATAATTTTTAGAAAATTTTTGAGTATGCAGTTTTATAGCACATTCATTTTTGTATAAAAAAGTTCAAGTTTCAAGTTTGTCGGTTTTGTATTCTATTATTACTCGCTTTGTAGAAAATGCGATGTCTCCTAAATAATACGGGTGGCAAACAGGCTCGCTTATCTCTTCCAAATGCGCATAAACAGCTGAACAGCTGCAGGAAATTTTTGAGAATTAACTCGGATCAGGGGAATTTTCAATGACAACACTGTTAACAACGGCCAGCTGTTGTCTTTTGTACAAGTAAGCAAACAAAGCAAGCGAGTTTGGCGCCCGCGGTAGCCGAGTGGTGAAAGTTGCGTGCTACAAGTCTGTAGGTGCCAGGTTCGATCTTTGGTTGGAGCGATTGCTAAACAAATTTTATTTTTATTTTTTTTATTTGAGTTACATATGGGTGTTTCCAGCGGAAGGTCCACCACGACAAAAAAAATAAAAGTTGTATATCTAACGTATTTACGGGCCGATTTGTCTGCTTTTTAAAATATATACTGGCTATGTAAGAAGAATCATGTTTGCATAAAATGGTCTTCCTAGGTGGTGCCAAGGTCGAGATATTTCGAAAAACCGTATTTATGGTCCGATTTGGGGCGAATTTGGAGTATGTGGTTGAAACATAATAAATCATAAATTTCTAATAAATTGACCCTGAATTGGCGCTGAAGTCAAAATATAAAGTATATTCTACATAAAATACATGGTTTTTTTTTTGCGTTGAAAATTCATTTAACCCTTTCGCTACTGCAGGGACACTGGTGTCCCACGGCATGTTCATTTGACCCTGAAAATCGCGATTTGTATTGTAAACTCAACCAAAATGTCCCAGTCAGTAGCTATGAACCATATTTGCAATCTACCGTTATCCACGTTACATACAACTTCGCTCGTGTTTTATTTTGTGCAGTTAGGTGAGAGCAGAGACTGCCATCGGATCAAATATACGCATAATTTTTAGAAAAGAATACGCATATATCAAAGTGATGGTGATATTTTGATAACAAAATTCTGTACTTATAGCGGTAAGTATAAATATATATTTTGAAAAGTGGTTTGTAAAAAATATTGGAAAAAAATAAATCTTGGGACGTATGTGTCCCAACCGGGTTTTATAGTGGGACATATATGAACCAGCAGTACGTTGTACAGCATTTGCCATACAGTTATTTTTTTTTCCTTTTGCGATATTGTAGATTGAAGAAATGACCAAACTGAATAGCGAGGAAATAAGTGCATTACTTCAAGAAGACGACGATGAGATCAGTGAATCGGGAACTGATTTCAGTGACGGAAGTGATGATATTTATAGTCCTTCGTCAGACAAAAGCATTGGCACTGATGATTCTGCTAGTGATGCTGAAGATAGCCAATTGAGTGACAAGTGGTCATCAGTCTCGAATGATGGTATAGACCACCAACCTATGCGCGCAGAAGTTGTATATGATGAGCCTTTAGCCACGTTTGTTTGGAGCACACCGGACGTGTCGTTCATTCCAAGAAAATCAGTTACTAGTCACCGCGAATGCAAAATCGCAGAAAATATTGCACGTCACTCAACACCCTATGAGATTTTTCGAAAATTATTTCCAAGAAGCATGTCTTTGTACATCGCCCACTGCACCAACGAGATACTCAGGAAAGTACCTCTATCGGGACAAAGCGGAAAAAAACTTCTTCAAACCGACTTCGGCGAAATCGATATAATACTTGGATGCATGTTTATCATGTCCTATAACCATGTGCCATCTATAAAGGACTACTGGTCGAATCATTACTCATTGAGCAACAAATCTATAAAATCAGCCATATCACTATAATAGGCGGTGTGGACCTAGCAGACCTAATGTCGGGATTGTATGATATAAACAGGAAATCAAACAAATGGTGGAAAAAAGTTGTTTATCGTGGTATGATGATGGCTGCTGTTAACACTTGGGTTATACATTCGGAGCTGAATAGAAGGAAACGTCCCTTTCTAACAGTGCTTGTTGAAATTGCTGAGTCGCTAATTGAAAAAGGAAAGGAATCTACCGTATATAAACGATCTGGTCGGTGTGGAAGATCATCGAATATGTACAAATCCATGCGAAATGTAGGAGATCATTTGCCCATAGAGGAATCTAAAAGACGTCGATGCGTCACATGCGCCAAACGAAAAGTGGAGAAAAGAACAAAAATTTGTTGCCGTGCCTGTAGATTACCATTCTGTATAAATTGTTTCGCTTCAGCACATTCATAAGTTAAATAAAATGGAGAAGTATACGTTATTGCCAAACAAGTTTTTGTTGTTTTTTGTGTGGTTTGAACCCTGTTGGGACAAATATGTCCCATCCCTAAACTCTGCGGGGACAGATATGTCCCACCTAAAAATACCGTTACCTACATAACTTACAAGCTTCGTAAGATTTTTACGCATCTAAAGTCTCAAAGGGTCTCCAAAAAGTCAAAAGTTAAGTTTGGGGAAAAGCCCTGCAAAAGTCGTAGCGAAAGGGTTAAAAGCAATATTAACGAAAATATAACGATGGAAATTTATGTCACGTGACGCCACGTCACGTCACGTTTCACACTTGGGGTTGTAAAAGAGAATTGAAACAATTTGCATTAATTCAAAAAACTCTAAAAACAACTAGAATTGCTCCAAATCATATCAAAATAAGTTTCATCAAAATAGCCATCCAAAATTCGCAGAGTTTTGCGATTTTGTAAGAAAAGAAAAAATCAACTTCCATTTTTCACGTAACGACACTCTCTTTAAATGCTTATATTTCAGGACCAAGTAGTTCGATTGATTTCATTTTTCGGTTAAATATAGAGCTAATTATGTGCTATACAATGGCTTAAAAAAAGTTAAAGAAAACAAATGGTATTCCTTTTTTGTATCACATTGAAATCGTACGACTGTCACGTGCGCCACCATGGGAATGCCCATATTTAATTTTACTTTATTTTATTTTCATTTGTTTTATTTTATACCACATTTTTTAATTTAGTATTAGTTAATCTATTTTTTAGAGTTTAATTTTATTAAAAAAGTCAACAATATTTTAGTGAAAGAAACGTAAAAAAATATAGAACTTATAAAAAATTAATAAAAAGTAAATATATGAAAATTCGACTGGCCGTGGGACTCGAACCCACGACCTTGCGGTTCGTTAACCCGCATTACTGCCGCCTGTCAAGGCACAATTTTAATCAGATTAACGACGCCGTTAATCTGGATCAACGCTGCCGTCTGCCTATGCATTTAGTTACGTAAATACTAGGTCACCCTCAACCGCTTCGCTGAGTGTATGAAATTTCTACGTGCTACATTGAGAAAAAAGTTATTTCAAGAAAACTCAATTCAAAAACAGGAGGTTTAATATTTGGTTTGTATTTTTAAACTAAAACTTTCTTAAACTTCTCACTTGTTATACTTGTTCAATTAACTTATCCCCTGAACTCAATTTGAGATTTTAAGCAGATGGAAACTCCTTACATGTAGTTTTGTAACGAAGCCCTTTCAGAACCATTTCGATTGATACCCCTATTGTAATAATTCATTTTAATTATTGAATAGTTTGAATTTAATCTTTTAAACACTTGGCAACCTTTTTATACCTCTTTTTCATCTGACACTCATATTGTGATACATATTCAAAACCATTTCGATTCATACCAATTTATATACTATACGGCCGAGTCGATTTTTTTGAAATTTGGGACACCTGCTGCAGACGTCCCAAGAATGGTTATAGACTAAAAAAGTTTCGATATATAAAGGGGGTGTCGCATTTCCCATACAAACCCATTTTTTCATACTGCATATCTCTGAAAGTATTCATGGTAAAATACTGGAACTTGGTATGGAGATAAATGAATTCAATCGCATACTCATGGAGAAAAATGTGGGTTATTGGAAAAGGGGCGTGGCACCTCCCAGACAAACCGAATGTTTCATTGGTAACATTGGTAATGGTAAGGGCAATACAACTATTGCAAAAAAGAGCTGCCAGGTCGCGCTGCCAGGTCGCGCTGCCAGGTCGCGCTGGAGTCGAGTTATTACTAATAATTGGCAAGTGAGAAAAGTTGTCGTGAATGTCAGATTAAATCGACGTGTTGCACATTTGGTATATGAACTCTTGTGTGTTACGATTGGTCCATTGGATGTGATTTGCCAGTATTATTATGCGTTAAAGCTTCATTCGGAGACACCACGGTTGAGTTGTGCAGGGGTAAATCTCAAATCACCACGGATAAATCAACCGCCAGAGCAATTGCGCGCTCTTTACCATAATAAACTCAAGTAAAAACAAAATAGCTTTTCACTTAAATTGCTTTCGTGAAACTTACTTTTAAGGTACTTCGTCTGAAGTAAGTACGTATATGTATATAGGATTTCTGTAGAACAATTATACGCTTCCATTTTGAAATTGCCACCAACTATACTATAAAGATTCTGGGACAGATTCACGATAGAACCGGATCATTGTTATTGTTCAAGAACTTCTTCACGGAGATAACACTTTAGTTAGGTTATTTAAGGCGGCAAACGACCATCAAACCATAATCTTAGCCGATAAGCGTGCCAATGGAAATCGTAAACGTGAATTTTAGGGAAAATATTGGACCAAAAAGTTTCAATAAAAAAATTATAATTTTGGGCGGTACGAAGTTCGCCGGGTCTGCTAGTATTATAATATTTCATTTAAACTAATTGAATTGAATTTTTTAAAAGGTGGCAACCCTTGTAAAAACTTCAATATTATTCAAAACTTTAAAACGAAAAGTTTCTTAACAATATTTCGTTTGACAAACATATTTGAATTCTTCAGATAGCTTGCTATAATTAATTTAAATTTGAAAATATATTGAAACTAGAGATTTTTCAAGCCTTTTGACATCAATTTTTTTAATACAATTTCCAATTAATTAACTCTGAACTGAATTAGATTTCTTTAAAGGTGACAGCCCTCATCCATGAGTAGAGAATGGTTTTATATATCTCCATACCAAGTTCCAGTAGTCTATCAAATATATTTCCTGAGAAATGCAGTATGAAAAGTTCCGTTTGTATGGGAGGTGCCACGCCCCCTTGTCTAATCGAGATTAAATGTATCCTTTATTTTACGTTTGGCTAAATGACAGCAGTCTACAAAATTTCATGATGATCGGTTGAATAGTTAAAGCGGGAAAGCGTAGCAAACAAACAAACTCACTTTCGGATTTATAATATCAGTAAAAATTTCCCAAAATTCTAGGAAAAATTGTTTTTAGCAAGCATTTTCAGCTATGTCGAATATAATCGATTTTTTCTCGAAGTTTCCTTGGATGTGGACGACTGGTATGGGAAATCTAACGGCCGTTCAGGTTCCACTTACGATGCAGACCCCAGTTTTTCACTGCTAGGGGTTTGCACCTGCTGACACTGGACGCAATATCTAAAGTTGTTAGCCGTGCAGGCTCCTTCGGGATCGAATCACTTTAACGCCGTGTCCGTCGGCGGAATTTTTATTCGTGCAATATGCAGGGCTACATTTTTCGAATTCATAACATCTGATTCGTTAGTAGCCTACTGAGTCGAAATCGTTCTGCGACCGAGCATAGGTAAGGGGAAAGAACGGACGTCCACAGTAAAGCCCCGCGCTGCGGTAAGTTCACCGCTACTCCCGCAGGCGGACAGGTAGCACATACTTAGAACCTTATGGCCTTTTTATTTTCTACAAAAAGTGTTGCCTTTTCATTGTCCTCTTCTTAGTATTGGTGCGCAGAGGGCAAAGAGAATACAAAATCTTTCGGTAGAAAAGAAAACGCCATTCGGTACGTAATTTCTTTCGAATTTTCGTGAATCTTTTCCTTTTAATATGTGAACTATGTTTGTTCAAAACAACTGGCGATGTTGCCGAATCCTGTCTGTTACATGCGAGAGTCGAAATCCAACTGCCATTAAAGTGAATCAAATTAGATTTAATTTGGATTATTTCACAAACTTAACACCATTTCTATATTTTGGTGAATACTTCGGACGACCAGGAGCCAAACGAACAAAGGGCATTTCAGCACTATTTTACTCACCGTCGCCAACTGCTATCAGCTTGCACATGTGCCAACATAATTGTTTATAAAGTTTTGTTGATTTCAACATTTTCTGTTTACTCCGAAAACCTCTTACACTTCATTCTGTGTAAGACACTTGCAATAATTCAAGGAGACAACACTTTGAGTTTCCTCACCAACTAAATAAAACACTTGCAAGTGCACGCGACACAAATGCTTTTATAGTGTCAACACAAACCATTGCACCGACATCCTTAGAAATAAATTCCAAGACTGTCCTGCTCAAAAGAACATATTTTTACTTTGCATTTAAATGTGCGATATGTACATGCAAAAGGAGCTTCAAGAAAATAAATAATTGTTGAATGTCACACCATAGTATTCAATGCTGTCAATGCATATTTACGTAGAATGACATTGAAACTGCAAGTCAACATGCCTTCAGCCAGTCGCTGTAGCCTATGATATCCTTTATTCACTCACAGTGCCACAACTTTGACACAAGGTAACAAAAATATTGTAAACTAGAGTGTACTGAATAAGATATTTTGAACTAACTATTTGGATATTGACAGTGAAAGTACAGCAAACTCACTGCATCCCTTGAATGGGCGTTCGGCTGGCCGAGTAATCTCATTAAGCGGAGGTAAATGCAAGTTCGCATTTATGGTGTATGACCGCGTCATACAAAGTTGCGCTTACATAATTTTGCAGTCTTGCATACTTAACCCCATCCTTTCATTAGCCATCTAAAAAGTAAATTCGTATAACATAAATATAAGTTCAAAGTAGACCAGACTCTTGTGTCCTCGTTCGCGTGCTCTGGTAAACGTGAGCAACACCGCCAACCAAGAAATACGTTGGACGGGGTCACGTGGCGTCTACTGCAGATGGCATGTAAAGGATCGCCAATTCGGTGTTGGATTCGTGGTGGGAGAGAGACTCCGTTGCCGGTGGACGATCGCCTAGCCGTAGTCCGCACCAAAGCAAGATTCTTCGACATCTCTTTCATTTGCGACCACGCCCCGACGGAAGAGAAGAGCGAAGCATACAATGATCCCTTACATTGTTTTAGACGGACGTACACTTGGAGAGCTAAACATCTACCCATAAGACTATTTTGTTGCAGCCAAGATACGTAAGCGCCTCTGGGCATCAAAAAATCTGCGCCCAAAAATGCTGTAATGCAGTAGAACCACATTTCCCGCTCATTACGTCCCGCCGCCGAATAAGTTGTCGGAATTCAGCTAGCCCGAAAGAACAACTGAATGTACCTAAATTATGGAGGGAACACTTTTTCGCCGTACTGAATGGTAGCAGAAGTGAACGCATACCCTACGACTGGAATTTCAGTCAGCTCATGCCAATCTACAATTAAGGCGAGCAAATCCTGGAGAAGACCCGCGAGAATAAGATCGACAAACGCCATTATTTGTCGATTTCATAGCCGCTTTAGACAGCATGGAAAAAGTTGTCTTAATGTCGCGTGTCTGAAGCTTTTGAATCCGCGCATCTAATACGGCGGTGTAAAATGACGTTGAACAATACCACCAGCTCCGTAGAGTTTGATATAAAATCTGATGTTGTTAAAGACAACAAGAGCTGCAGAGTTTAATCGCTCAGGAACAATTAACAATAAGAGTGTGCAATTGCTGGCGTATGCCGGTGACATCGACCTCTTCGGCAACTAAAACCGCGAAGTTTGTTTTGCCTTTTCCAAATTGGATAAAGAAGCTAAGTGTGTGACTCTGGTGGTCAACGAGGAAAAGGCGAAGTATCTCTTGTCGTCAAAGCAACAGTAAGAGTAGTCGCAATTTGCACCCACGTCACTGTGGACAGTTCGTTAAGCATTCCTATTACCGTATTCGACGGATGCCGTCTGCATGGATTTAATTCGATTCGTAAAGTCATTGCAAGCACGTGTGAAGGATTAGATTCGTACGAATGGCATCCTTTAGACCGTAATAGGCATGATAATTTCGAGAAAGTAGAGAATTTTGTTTATCTGGGAACCAGCATTAACTCCGATAATAATGTCCGCATCGAAATCCAACGACGAATCACTGTTTCCAACAAACGCTACTGACAAAAACCACACTCTATAAGGCACTTTTTAGGTTCCGAAAATCCCGGTATTATTGGCAAATAATCACAGGATTTTCGGGATTTGTAATTTACATTGCTGGCAATAATGGAAACTCCTTTTCTTGAGCAGTATTGGCTATATTTCTTTTTTTTTATCCAATAACTAATATTTTTTTATAAATGTCTAGCTCATTATACATATAACACCGTGCGATAGTAAATTTTACGCACAAAAATCAATATATTCGCGAAACCTTGGGCCAAATATAATAAAATTGCGTTTTTAGATTTTCACTCTGACGTCAGTAATTAAAAAATTGTTTAAAACATACACTGAAATGTGCTTAGAGAAGAAGTATGAGTATCAAATTAAGGGAAATTCCGTACAACTTAAACAGATTCAATTTTTTGGTGCATAAGGACTGATAATTATTGAAAATGTCCTTTTAAAACTTTATTCATGAAATTTCGCAATATTTGTTTTTGAAAAAATTATGTACATAAACTCGATAACTTCCTCCTCCGTCCTTCTAACTTTATCAGCTTAAAAAATTACCAATTCGTCCTTGCGAATCCAAAAAATTGTATTATACCCGAGCGCACTTGTGCACAAGGGTATTATAACTTTGTTCACATAACGGTTGTTTGTAACAGGCAAATCGAATCGAGATAGATATAGACAAATGTATACATAAATGATCAGAATGAAAAGAGAAATCGATCTGTGCACACGATAACTCGAGTAAAAATTGACATATCTTAACGAAACTTGGTACGTGAACTTCTTTTGGGCGTGGGACGGATGGTATTGAAAATGGGCGAAATCGATTAATCGATCCGGTATTAACGTTCATAATTCGATTTTAAGTTTTCCTGTAAATTCGCTATAAATTATGCTGGTGGACGTCAAAATAGTAATTCGCACAAAGGATTTAGTATTGGTGACAAAAGTGTATGAAAGAAGATGTCGAATTTCGACAACTGGGAGATACTAGTTAATAATAATAATCCCAACGGGTTTTATCCTCCATTCCTGCCTATCCGCTCGAGGGGCGCAGTCCGCATGACCGCAATTTCAATTTTTGCGCCTAGTCACGATAGGCAGGAGTCTGTTAAGTGTTGAGATCTTAAACTGTTAAGCTACAGAACTAAATTCATTAGCTGATTTTATGTCTTTATGATAATAATTCATTTATTGAGAGAGGATAGCATCGCTTTCTTGATGCTGAAAAGTGAATCAGATATATCAAATGTGCTGGAATGAGAGTTAAAATCCTGGCGGAGTGGCTCATGTAATTCAAGAGTGGTTTTACAAGTTTTCAAAAATAGGGGATACAAGTGTCTTGATACACGGGAGCGAACATTTAGGCTAACTTTACCCAGAAGAAGCACACTTGAAATTGAGCCTGTCAGTAATTTAACCATAAAAATTGTACCAAGCATTTCCCTGCGACTGACAATTGTAGGAAGATTAATAAGTTTTAATCGGCTCGTATAAGGTGGAACGTTATATTGAGAAACCCAACGGAAATTTCTAAAAGCAAAAAGTAGGAATTGTTTTTGAATTGATTCTATCTTGTCTGAGTGAATTTGATGCCTTGGATCCCAAACCACCGAACCGTATTTCTAACTAATGTTGTAAACAGGGCTTTGTTTTGTCGTTTAACAAACGCAAGTACACCTTTAACCTTGTTGACTGTTACATTAATGAGAAGATTAAAATTAGGTTTCGGATCCACTGTGATACCAAGGTCCACAAAATTGTATACCTCTTACAAGTTATGGTTATCTATTTTATAAGAAAGTGGCTGAACAGCTCTTCACGAGAAGCACATTACTTTAAATTTTTCCTGATTTAGAGGCATAGCCATGTGTAGAAAATGCTTTTCTTTGACTGATACGTACGATTTATAAAGTTTCACATCATCTGCGTACGTTAAAAGAACAATAGTCGGGCCTAGGTGGTTAGCTTGCGGGACTCCTGAGGTAAAATCAATGACGTCAGAGATAGTATTTTTTTTTTTACATATTTCGTCAAATGCTTTACTGCAGTCGATATATATAACATCCACATTTTTGATTTCACTAAACGCTTTTTTTTTGGTTGTGAACTGAAGTAAATAGGGAAGTTGATTTGCCTTTGCAAAACCCATGTTAATAGTATGAAATGGTAGAGGATATAGAAGGCGTCAACTGATTTGTAATAATTGATTAAAATAATTTAGGAATTGCAGAGAGCTTAGCTATGCCCCGATAGTTCTCCACCGAGGACCTGCTACCGCTTTTATGTAGTGGGGTTATGAACTATTCCTTCCATACATTTGGAAAGATGCCTTCTTTAAAAGACAAATTAAATAAGGCTGTTAACGGCTCAAAGAGATTGTCAGCACAATTTATAAGAAAACAAGTGGGGTTCTGGTCAGAACCGTAACTAAAAGACTACTTTACGGACTTCAGGTAAGCTAATACATCATCGGGAGATATTATTGGGGTATGTATTGAGTTAATTGGACTTTTTTTAAAAGGATAGTCAAAGTATGCTTGGGAATTAATGGAATAATTGGATTTAAAAAACTGAGCGAAAATGTTTGAAATTGTTTGATTATCACTAGAGAGAGGGAGAGAAAGAATCATATCTTTGAAATTACAAAGACCTTTAAAATAAAAAAAGCCACTTTAAATAAGAAAGTAGGTTGCAAACCCATTTATTTATTATTTATTTTATCGTAGGAGAGCTTCGCAAACAGCGTAGGAGCAATTTTTCGATTTAAGCTATTGAAAAGTAATGAATATCTAAATCCCGGGATTGTGATAGCGACATACCTAGTGTGTATGTATACATGTACTTTACATCATCTTCAATTGATTTCGAACATGTATCCTTGGAGCCTTTCACATGTACGCAACGGAAAACGGTACTGCGTGAAGGAGCAGAATACGAAAAAATAACAATTTGAAGTAGCAATTATTCTGAAAATGTTGCATGAAATAAAAGTACAAATAAATAAGTAAAGAACAACTTCTGCACAGAATCACAGACTTTCGTTTATTGAAATTTTACTTTAATTTGTTAAGATTGCCTTTCGCTTACATTCGGCTCGTCTTCTGCTTTCGAGTAAAGTTTCTGATTCCAGAACTTGCGATATATAATCTATAGCGACTTGAGACTTGCACTTTGTTATACTAAAATAAAATGGGCTACAAAACTACATACCCGAAAATTTTATAAAGATACTGAATAAAAAGTTCGAGTCAAAAGTTAATTTTTGTGAACTTTGTGCAAGCTTTGAAATTTTTATTTATGTGGTTTCTATATTATAAATGAAAATTATTAAAGATAAATAAATACACATAAATAGTAAACAACATAACTTTGAGTTTTGCTGCTATTATTTTACCGGAAGCTATAAATAAAATGTTTACGAAAAACATTTAGCATGAAAAACATTTTTAATATGCTAAAAAAAAAATCACTGAATGCACATTTTTTATAAATCGTCACCTTTATGTCAGAAGCATGAATGCGCAATTTTGTCAGTTTTGGAGTTATTGGGTTGACTTGATTAACTCTTGGATGTTCAATGTTATACCAAAACCCAGAATACACGGAAACCACATATTTTACATAAACGTAGAGTTAAGTCTGCTAAAAAAATTTGCATGTATTTTCAAGTCTGTAATTATAATGAATAAAGAAATATTTAAATATGCACACGAATTAAATTGAAATCTTTAATTATTCAATTTCTTTAAATTTAAGGCATACTGAGTACCTGTAAAATTAAAAAAATAGACCTATCACCTTTTACCTTCCACTTTTTCTATATTTGTTTTACGCCTTATTTGAAAGTTATACCCAGAAAACGTATATACAGGTTTTAACAAGCCATTGTTTTGTTATTTAATTTATATACATTTTTTAAATAGTGTATTCTGTATCTAAAATCGTCCATTAAATTTTAGTACAATAAAGTGCTAGTTTGATAATGCTGAAAAATCCTTTGATTTTTGATATTTTTTTCCGATGTTCGTTTCAAAATATAATACATTTAAATAATAAATAAATATTTAAAGCCACCATATCTTTGAATAAATTCTTCATACAATTTTATATTTCAAACAATTCAGTGTATTCAGCAAACATAAAAACTATCTAATTATAGTTGCGTTCCAGGTGCTTCACGATTTGCAGGTGTTTACAGGAAGCCGCTCCAGGTGACCACCTTCCATAAGGTTTATTAATGGAGAAAACAGCTGTTCCTGCAAATCCTGTAAAACCTGTAAATCGTGAAGTAAGTATTTGGAACCCAACTCATAATGAGCAGCGTCTCTTTGGAAGAAAGGCACGTACATAAGTATGTATATTAGGGCGGGTTGATTTGTATGGATGAAAAAAAAAATTAAAAATCGTATAGCAAAATCGTAATCTACATTAAATTCTAAGAAAATTCTCTGAAAATTTTTTTCCTCTTCTTTCGCTAAAATTATTTTCTTTTTTTGAAATATATTATGTTTTATTATATTATATTATAGTTTATGCAATACAGGTTTTGTTTTGAGACTAATCAAAATATTCAATTATCAAAAAAGCCGTTGCAAGGAATTTGCATCTCCTCTGATTTTCGTACTTGGGTGAATATTTTTTTTAATGAAAAAAAATTTTGAATGTAGAAAAAATATAAAGTGCAAAAGAATTACCTTACTAAACAATTTTATTCAGAACATTCGATTTCTTTTTGGAAAAACCTATTTATTCTAACATTTATTTTTTTGGCAAAGGCGGCCATATAAATTTTCAAGTCGAGAGGCGCGGATTAGGATTTTATTTTAGATACATGGTTTCTTCGGAGAATTTTCTTAGAATTTCTGTAGTTTATGTTTTTGCTATACGATTAAAAAAAAATCAACCCGCCCAAATGTATATGTACATATTTATGTACATATGTATGTATGCATTTATGAAGTTATAAAACTAATTTATAAGACTTATTTACATACATAGTACATATGTATGAATGTATGTAAGTATCTATATATTAATACGCTAACATAAATTTTGTCTCCGTTCGTTTGGCGATTCTACCGAACCGATTTCAAAACCAAGAACACCGTTGGAAAGGCATTTTTCCGTAGATGAGCAGAGTTTTTATGGTTTCACAATTGATTGAAAATTACGGCCAAAACCGTCGTTTAAACATTTTCGAATTGTGTATACATGTTGCTGCATCATGTTCAATTTGACATGTTTCGCCTGTTGATACACTACACATTTGAAATTAAGCTTTGAAATAAAGATAAATATGAAGATGAAGAAATAAATGATAACGATGAAGTAAAAAAAAAAGAAGGCAAAAGTGAAGATAAAGACGAAAATGAAGACAATGGCAGATACATAAGAATTAGGGTAACTAAAAGGGTAAGAACATTTCTTGAATTTATGAAGTGAAACTTCTTTAGCGGCAGTTGGTTGGTTGGGAATAGTTCTCAGCGGCTTAGCGGTTTGAGAATAAAAACAAAAACAAAGATGCCTAGAGGTACAGGCAAAAACGAAGATCAAAGTAAATTTAAACACTCTAAGGTAAAGGTGAAGAGGAATATGCAAAAATAAAGATAAATATGAAGAAAAGGATGAGGATGATATTGATATTGTAATCGATATAAAACTCGATATTTTTACCGATATAATAATCGATATTGCTATCGATAAAATAATCGATATTGTTATCGATACTGTTATTGATTAAATAACCGCTATTTCAATCGATATAATAATCAATATAATAATCGATATTGTTATCGATACAATAATGGATATTGTTATCGGCATAATAATCGATTAAATAATTGATTTTGTTATCGATTTAGTCATTTATATTGTTAACGATATGTACAATAATCGATACTGAAGATTGTTGTATTTATCGATGAATTAATCGATTTTACAATAGTTGTATTTTTCTATCTTTATGGATATTGTTATCGGTATTTTTATCGACACAATTATCAACAGGGTTATCGATATACTAATCGGAACATGGAATGTGATCACATTACATGGCAACAAATCACATGATATTACATCACATAATATGATATCACATCACACGATATCACGTGACATGACATTATATGATATTACATCACATTATATGGCATGACTTCTCATGACTTGACATCACATGATCTGACATCGTATGACATGACATGGCATTACATGACGTGGCATCACATGATATGACATCATATGGTATGACATCAGAGGATATGACAACACATGACATGACATCCGACATCCTATCACGCCACATCTTATCACGTCATCGCACCTCATCTCACCTACGTGAACACAAAAAGAAAAGGATATAAGCAAAGATGTGAAAGATAAAAACAAAGATGTAGACCAAGGTAAAGATGCCGATTTCAAAACCAAAAACACCGTTGGAAAGGTAATTTTCTGTAGATGAGGAGAGTGTTGATAGTTTCGAAATTGGTTGAAAATCGTCGTTTAAAAATTTCCATATTTGTGTATGGTTGTTTTTGCAACCTGTTCAATTTAAGCTGTTTTGACATTTTGTTTTACTTCGTATTTGAAATTAAACTTTGAAATAAAGATAAATATGAAGATGTAGAAACAAGTGATAACGATGAAGATAAAAAAAGGCAAAAGTGAAGATAAAGACGAAAATTGAGATAAAGGCGAAAATGGAGACAATTAGAAATACATAAGAATTAGGTTAAAAGAGTTGAAATTTTCCGATAGGAATCGAAATAAAATCAGCCATAAAGGTTACTGGAATTTATCGAATCATCGACGTTTATAATTATCGAAATTTATCCATACTTATTAAGTTACCGCAACGAATCGAATTATTCAAACTGATCAATGTTTACTGAGTTGTCGAAATTTGTAGACACAGAAACTTAGTTGTCCAAATTTACGGATAGTTATCGAGCTATAAAAACGTGTGGGATTAACGAAATTTGTCAAGTTAAAGAAATGTATCAAGTTATCGATATTTATTGAATTATCATTATTTATAAACTTAACGAAATATATCGAGGTGTCGTAATGCATGGAGTTCTTTCAACTTAGAGAGTTATCGATAATTATTGATCTACTGAAATTGGTTGGTTCAACGAAGCGAAGTTTATGGAACTTTCAAAATATATCGATTTATCGAAATTTCAAGGTTATATAAGCTTATCGATTTATCACTGCTTATCCAATTTAATCGTCTTAACAGAGTGTAACGAGTTATCAAAATGTTTAGATAGTTTTCGAAAAATGTGGAGATGTCAAAACTAAAAATTTATAAAGGTATCCAAAGTTTTTACATTTTTGAGTTATCGAAATTTATCGAGCCATCGAATTTCACAGTTATCGAATTGGAGTTAACGAATATTGTTGAGTTATCGAATTTTAGTGTTCTTGAAATTCATCGAACTATCGATATGTATCAAATCATTGAAATTTATCGACAAACTTGAATGTATCGGGTCAATTCCAAGTCCTGCCAAAGACCTTCTCAGATAAAAAAAAAAATTAGTGCCGTTTTAGCAAAAGATTTTCCGGTTAGTTAATTTGTACCGTATAAGTTTTGCTACGTGTTAAATTAGAAAACCCCTCCAAGGCTTCTAAAGCTAAGAAAACTGTCGAATTTCGACAGTAACTGGCACTCTAGTATCAATAAATATTTGAAAATGTACTTACATCATACATGTAATACTTCTATATTGGTAGTAAGCTAACATCTCAATGTGTAAGCATTCCGAAATCAAAGCGAGACAGTCTAGTACTGTTTTTGTCAATGTATTGTGTACTTGAGTGCTGTTTTTGTAAATGTGTCGTGTACATGTTTATTTACAAACGTATGTGTTCCTTTTCTTTCGTACGTGTTTATTGATATATCTGTACTGTAGTATTTTCGGACGGTACTAGCTCTTACTGCCAATATAGGAGTATTACATATATGACTTACATATATTGTCAAGCATAAAATTACAGGGTGGCGACGAATATCTGTTGTCCAGTTCTTTTTTTAAATTAAAAGGTTCTTAATAGATTTTGCGAAAAAAGTATTTAATTGTTAATTTTCCACAGACTTCACTTTAATTTTTTCCCTAGAATGCAGCTTAGTACCAAAAACAAAACTGTTGCCAGGGCAAGCAAAAACAAAAATATAATATGCAGGTGAGCCATCTTTGCATTGATTTTATTTGTGTGGTCAGCCTAAGCCACTAAAACGTTGAATGCAGTTTAACCGCCCTCAACACTCTCAACAACTAGCTGTCCGAAGTTTTTGTTTAATACAAAGCGCGGCAGCAATTGTATGAAAGCAGAGAGGAGAAGTAGCAATTGTGGAGGTGTTGAAGAACAAATGTCTGACAAGGCGCTTGAATTGCAATTGGCTTTTGTCTTTCTCTTTTAACAGCGACCTCGTCCACTTGTGCCATGAACCGCAGAATATAGCCGTCTGCCAAGCTTGCAAGTCTAACAAGATTCTTCCCTTTACTTTTTGTCGTAAATGAGAATTTCTAGTGCTGCGAGATGTGGGCTATTGTTTTCGTCGGCATTTGGTTCCATTCTGACACGGTCGTTTGAACCACTTTACGGAGCGGTATAAAAAGAAAGGAACTCAAGGGTTGGCGTTGTATAGGTATATAAGTAGACTTTGTAGGACAAATTGATGCAAAAAGTGCAAGTACCGAGTATTTAGTGGCGATTATGAATTGTCTTGTTTATATTAAATGAAAATAATTGCAAGATGGCGATGCTTATAAATGCAACAGCACGCTTATACCCAGGCTTTCGCAAAGCGCTTTTGGTGCCAAGTAATAGTTTTATGGCAAGTGGCAAGAAAAAAATTAAATGAAACTACATTGTCCGCGTAATTGAATTAGATATATGTATTTTAATAACAAAAACAATGCCAAAAAATTTGCAGCAGTGAGCGATAGCGTCGACTCGATGTGCCACTGTGCTTTAAAAAATTGATTTGTTAAAAGATTTAGAATAAAACCTGACTGTTAATATATTTAAGTTGCTGTTAGAATTTTTAATGGAATAGACAAAGTGAAGAATCTGTGGTATCATATTTTTAGCCGTTTGTTGACCCTTGGGTTGAATTCCACCCAAAATTTAACATTAAAGTAAATTCTACCCACAGAGGGTCAACCTAGCTCAGTGGTTAAGACCACTGGCTTTGAAATTTTAATCGAGCTAAAACTTATGACTCGCAAACTTGTTTTTAAACAAAATCGATTGGTTTTTACATATTGCTATGTGAACCGGTTAATTACCAAAGGGATTAAGTCAGCATTTTCCCAAAAAGGAGAATTTCATGCATTTTCGCATTTTAACAGAGCTACTTTAAACCAACCGAACTGCATTAAAATTGTCGAATCCAGAAAATAATGCGTACTTATTACCTTTCGCAATTAACCGATTCATGTAATAAACAAAGCGATTTTAAAAAAGAATTATGTGTTATAAACTGTCGATATACGTGATAAAACTATAAACTCCATGCAAGGCTGCGTAATTTAAAATCAGCTATTAATAAAGAAAAATAATTGGTTTGTAATTTGGTTTGTTGACAAAATTATAAAATTTAATTGTGTGTCTAATAGCTTCCCTCCTTTGTGGCCATAAAAATTATAGATGAGCAACTGTAGTTGATTTCGCTAGATAGATGGAAAATATTTCTTTTCAAAACGTCAGATCGAAGATGATTGCTGTTTGTTCAATAAACATATCTCCGAGTCAAAATTAAACATACCTAGCAGGGTTGCATAGAGAATCTGACTTGAATTTTTGTAGGATAAACTGGGTAAAAATTAAGGATTAAGTTGGTGAAAAGGTCCTTAATTGCCAATTAGGTGCCTGATTGAACATAGTGCAAAAGCATTTAATTTATGGCCAAGATAGGATTGCAAAAAATAGGAACCCTCGTTGTGAGAAAAATAATTGATTTCGTTTTTAAGTTGAAATTTTGTATACAAAAAATATATGATGTATTAAAAAAAATAAAATAATTCCTAATACCACCTTCAGCCGTAGTTGAGTAGTCGTTTCCTCATGCCGCAACGAATGCATGACGACTCGACTTCTGCACATATCACATTTTCTGACCGTTCTTTATCAACTACGGCACGAATTTTAGCACAAAACCGCTTATCCAAATTAAACAAGTTTGGTGTCAAATGAAAGAGGACTTAAATGTCATTAAAACTGAAATGTCTAAACGGGGAAAACCACATATTGAAAAATATTTCAACAAAAAAATTTAATTAATTACCATAGAACGAACCTTGTTTCAGATATATGCATTTCTTTAGTATTAAATTATAAAAAAAAATATAAATAGAGGTCGTTCGTTATTTCTATCTAAAAGGTATTTCATTATGAAATTTAATGGATTTTAAGGCGCCGCAAAGCAAGCGGGTATTGGCTATTTATCTATACTTATTATCTATACCAATCATATAAAGAGAAGTCCCATATTTTTAGACACCTTTTCTTATAGGCTGATAATAGGTAATTTCGATATATCAAGGGAGCAAGTTATCTCCCATACAAATCGAATTGTTCATACCGCATATCTCTGAAAGTATTTGTGGTGAGTCCTGGAACTTGGTGTGGAAATTTTAAAATCAATCCCATACTCATGGAGAAAATTGGGGGCTATTGGAAAAAGGGGCGTAGCGCCTTCCAAACATGCTGAAATCATTATCTACATATCGGTAAATACATATATAATACTTCGGTATGTGTGTTTGTGAGTTAACTTTTCCTAAACACCCGAAATGATTTTAATGATTATTACTAAAAAATCGTATTTATGATCTGATCTGGCTAATATTCAATGTATGCATTAAATAGTAACATGAATGGGAATATGTCTGCGAAAAAATTGCTCGTTAGGTGGCTGTGGAGTCAAGTTATTAATAAGAATCGCATTTATGGTCGATAGAGATATATATTTGTATCGGTATGGGCAATAGTTTTCAAAAAAAAAGCGAGCCGCAAGGTGGCGCTGTAGTCGAGTTATTTATAAAAATCTCCTAGTGAAGTCATTTGGAGACACCAGGGATCAAAGTCAAATTACCACCGCTGAATCTACCGCCATAACCATTGCAGCTCTTGCAGTTCTTGCAATGGTCATGACTAAGCATAATAAAGACAATTCTTGATGAATGCCTACAAATATAATTGTAAGAAAGTTAAGGTATTTTGCCTAAAATATGTCTATATTTATTGGATTTCTGTGTACCTATACTCCCCCATATTGAAATTGCACCCCAACTATACTACACGGATTCAGCGACGATTCACCATCGAGTCGGATCATTGTTGCCACAAGAACTTCTTATTTAAGATGGTTTTTTGACGACCACAAAACCTAACGTGAACATGAATTGTGCTAGTATTTTAATAAAGATCGCATACTTCTCATTGACATGCAGTTTTGGTTTGCTTTAAACATGCAGAATGCTTCACTCTAAGTTTTGGGAGCCAATTTATGAAAATGGTTATAAGAAGTTTTTTCCTCTCCTGTAAAATTAGAAAATGTAATTGTATGTTTCACTGAAAGTATCTGATCACTCATTTTATAAATGATAAATAATATTTATACAAAATTTCTTGTGATCAATAATTGTGACTAAAAGTTTTATTTAACTAAATTTTTGGATATAAAAATTGCATACATATACTTCTTATGATATCACAACGGTATGTTGGTGGCATACTTATATGGCCATACATCACAGCTAGGAAAATGGATATTCGATTAAAATGACACTGGCAGTGACAAGGATAGTTGTTGCAACAGTGGCGCTGCATTATGTTTCATTGCACATTAGGTCAAATGGCCATGTGAAAGTTCCAAGCGTTGTATCTTTTTCTTGTTCTAAGACACGTGTCGTATATTATATACCTATGTGTTTAGTTTATGCGCAATATTTACAAAGGTTCTCTGACTAGTTACACTTTTTGTGAATCAAAGTTTTTTATTGAATTTTGAATTTGAACATATGAAATATTTTAAAAGTTATACTTTACCCCAATTTGAAGCTTATGTTTCTAAGCTTTCTTTTGATAGAGCTCCAAAAATATTAACCCTTAGCCAGCGACATGAAAATAATTCGCAGACGATGACGCCGGATCCATGTGACCCGAGTATCTTTAACCCCTCTGTGAGAGTTACTATACAATATTCTATGCGATCTGAAAATTCTTTGGCTCAAATCAACTTTACACAAAGTAGATAAATGGCCATTTGACCTAGAGTGCATTGGCTGCGGCAAACTCAACCACACACGTTGCACAAATTTATGCGTGCAACCACGAAACCAAAGGCATCCAATATAATGCAAAAAACAACAAAATTGAATTGGTATACAAGCACATGTATGTATATACATACATATGTGAAAAAGTGAACATATGTATGAACGTATGCGTTCATGCATCATACTAACTCACACATGCAAACAGATTGATAAATTTTCAATGTGTCACAGAAAAGAATATAAACGCTCTATCCGCGGCGGCAAAATAAATTTTGTATCTAGTGATGAATGTGGTTACAAAAAAAAAATAAAAATAAATAAAATGAATTGTGATAGGTACTATCGAGTTTTTCGCAACACGTTTGCAATAGCCGTTGTAATGCGTTTTAAAACTCACACCAATCTATTGCGTTTGACCCTTTTTCCCTATAACTCACTGGCTAATTCAAGTAATGCTGAGTTTTAAGTTTCATAATAAACTTCTGATACATATGTATGTATGTACATATATACATATGTATGTATGTATGTATATAGTGTTATATAATTGTTAAAACTCGTAGTTATATATTAAATGCTGGAAAGCATGCCCACGCATATCTGAAAAAAGCTCAAAACCACGTATTATGCGTGCATATGCGTGCCTTAATAGCTAATAACGATGTCAGTCAACAATTGCCGCCTGATAATGCAAACCAATCTACGCGCTTCCACTCGTGGTCTGGTAATAGAAACAACAGCTTTACTACGTTGCGATTTACCACTTTCGCGTTATAGTAGATTGTTATTGTTTTCTTATTCATTTTGATCTAACGCGGGCATACATGGCGTATGAGTAACAACATTTATTGCTCATCGTCGCCACCGCGTGCGGTCTGTCAGGAATCCTGTTGATTTTCTATTAGTGGGAAAATGGCCAGATCCCTACTTTCAAATTGTCAAAAAGAACGTCCCTTTATTGCTTTCTCACCCACCGGATTGATATGTATATTTGTAAAAATTCATCAGATGCCCTGATTGATGTTATTTATCAAAATTTCCGTTATTAAATTTTAGCAAGTGTTTTTGTTTTTGTTTTTAATGCAATTAATGTAAGCTGTTTCAAATTATCCTTTTTTCCTTTAGTACAATTTATTTTTATGATGGATGCAACATCACACATATACTTACGTAAATACATATACATTAGAGAGTGATCCAAAACAACTAACCTAACGGGTTTATGTCCTTAAAACGACCTGCTTACTGAGAAGAAAATTCTCGCATTTGGAAAAATTTTTATTCCAATTTTAAAAGGTGTCGCTGGCCATTAAAAAATTTTCCATGTAAACAACATGTAAAAAATTTGTATTAAATTTCATTAAAAATGTTATAGCTATTGAACCGTTTGAGTTAAATTTGTTTCTTGGCATATTCTTATAGGGCATTAAATTCTCTAAAAAATGCTCTAAAGTTGATTATCTCCACTCTGAAATGTATATATTTACGGGCTATGAAAGTCGAAGAAAGCAGAGATATGCAGTTTTCTATGATTCGAAATATTCATACTTAATGAAAAAACTTGAAAAATTATAAAAAAGGTGTAGAAAATGTTGACAAGAAACTAGGTTTGTCAGAGAAGAGAGAATTTTAATCCATTTCTTTACGGTTTTAATAAATTTTTAAACATTAATATTCTTTTGATCATTACTAAAATCTATAAATATAAAACGCGAAGGCATTTTTTGTTCCACATAAAAGATCTGCTCCGTTCGCTCGATTTTCAAAAATGAGTTGCCACCTTTTAAAAAATGACATTCAATTAGTCTAAAAAAAATCTATTATTACAAAATGGGTATCAGTGGAAAGGCTTTTGAAAATATTTGTTTCTTACCTTAACTTTAGGAGGATTGCCGCCTGTTTAAAAAATTAAATTCAATTTGAATTAAGAAAATTAATTAGGAGAAATAGGTTTCAACATATGGGTGCCTAACGAAAGGGGCTTCAGAAGGTAGCCGTTTGAAAATATTTGTAAGGGGGTTGCCACCTGCTTGCAAAGTCGAATTTAATTAACTTATCCACAAGTTATATGAAATGTCAAAATAATGATGTCAAACGAATGAATATTAAGATGACTTTAGTCTGAACACACAAAATATTTTTGAGGCGTTGGAAGTGGGTTGCCACCTGTTTAAAAATTAAATTCAAATTATTAAATAAGTTAAATGAATTATTAAAATATGGGTATCAATCGAATGGGGGTTGAAAAGTCGCACTGTTAGACGAAGAATATTTAACAATATCTTTGCGCAAAACTACTTTTCAAAAGGGCTGCCATCTGTTCAAAAAGTCGAATTTAACTATATCTATATATATAACACGCGAAAAGACTTTTTGTTCAGGTCATCAGATCTGAACCGTTCGTTTGATTTTCAAAAATTAAATTTTAAACAGGGAAATTACATAGGTAATTTAAAAATGTTCCCCCACAGGGATCCAGACTAAATGGGTTTAAAAAGGTAGGTATTTTAAAATGTTTTGACGGGGTTGCCACGTTTTTTAAAAGCCGAATTTAGTTAAAACCATGTTATATGCAGTATAAAAATATGGGTGTTAAACGAAAGAGTGCTAAGAAATCTTCAGTTTTAACAATTAAGTTTTACTTGATGGTTTGAAGAGAGTTGCCAGCTGTTGAAATTTTTTAATTTAAATGAATTATTAAGTTGAATAAATTAGTAAATGGGGTGATTTAATCGTTCATGGTTTTGAGAAGGATTTATATCTGAACTGTTTGGGAGAGTTGCCAGGTGATAAAAAAATTAAATTCAATTTAACTCCTCAGTTAATTGAATTATGTATCAAAGTATCAGACGGAAGAGCTTTAAAAGATTTCAGATTGAAAATGCTCGCAGAGGGTTGCCACCTGTTTGAAAAGCATAATTTATTTAGCTTTTACACAATTTTAATGAAATATTGAAATATGAGTGGCAAAAGAGAGAGTTTTAATAAAACTTTAGTTTGAAAATATTTTTTGTTAGGGTTGCCATCTATTCGATTTTTATTTTGAGCGATAAAGTTTGGTAGTTGTGCGATTTCACGACCTTATACTTGTTTGTGCTATGCTGTCAAGGACCGATATAATGGGAACAATCTATTAACGATTCAGGCCCTTAAGGCGTATGTCGGGCATTTCTTGCGATAGAGCCAGAAACCGTCACCAAGGTCTTGGAGAACTGGGTTAACAAGATGCGCTACTGCGAAGCCAGTCACATGATGAAATCGTGTTCCATAACTAATGGGAATATATGTTCTTTCGAATAAACCCATAATATACTGAAAAATTTAGTTTAAGTTTATTTTTATAAATAAGTAATTTTTTTTTATGGTCATCAGATCTTTTATGAGAAGGTTATCAGATCAGCACCGTCATTCTAAATGTGCATTAGGGTTTTATTTTTTGAAGTTACGACTTTTTTTAGCGGTGCAGGGTGGTTTGAATTTTGAGGAAATGAAATACCGACGCCATGTGAGACCTCTCTCGTTCACGTTTACTTCAAACATTTGCAATATTTATTAAGGTTTGTGAATAGTGTTGCCATCTGTTTATAATGTTAAACGCGTCTTAAGGCCATGCGGGTTCACTAGCTAAGTTTATTGCAATTAGGGTATTGCTGGCGATGTAATTTTACAACTTGCAAAAGAAACTGCTTTTGTTCTTCCTCTTTGTCAAAGTTCGATTAAAATTTTATATCAACGCTATACCTCGTTCTCTCTCTAAGAAGGCCACTATCAGCTGGAAAATTTGTTTGCCCGCCACTGTAAATAACGAATACCATCCTTTCTTGTAGTTCCATCATTTTTACGGTTGTGTTGGCAACAAAAATCAGAATGGAAATGTTTTTATGTTTTCCACAGCCATTTAAACAAATAAAATCTCCTTTAATATTATGCCGAACGTTCTTTAGTGGTAAAAAATCATTGCGGTGATGAAAACCGTTGATCAAATGCACTGGCAATCAAATAACTAGTACCAAAACTATATATGTATCTAATGGTAGCCAGATGGGCACAGAAAAAGAGTTAGCAGCTACTCGACCTGATCCTTACTTACTTTGACTCAGCTTTGCAACATATTTGCAAAAATTATGTCAAGTATCGTATTCAATTTATGTGACGTAAAAAGTGCATAGACCGAAGTAAAAAATAAAATAGTAGGGGCATTCACGATCCTGTGCATACCTTCTAGCATGGTGTATAGATAGCATGATTGGCTAATTTCGTTGTTGTTTGAACACATGAAACACCAACAACCATGCTAGACAGTACCTAAGCACCGTATCCTAGTGTTTACAGCCAACTTTTTCTTTGGTTGCAGCTCAGCAAACTTTTGTCAATTAATTGGCAAGATAACTGACTAATTTTGCTTTGTTCCTTATGACATAACCAACACAATAACATTTCACTGTGGAACAACAACAAAGCAACGTCTAAACGTTAGTATCCATAAGTGGTAGAAAAATCCTTACCATATTAAGACATAGCGCGCTGGCTGCACAGATATCATAACCCACTAATATCGGCTTAGTGCTAAATATTTTACTTGGCACTATCTAAAAGGGTTAATTTAAGCAGGTTTCATAATATACATACCAATGTGAATTTATTAATGGATTTGATCCATAGTTGGTAGTTGTCCACCAAAATATTGTAAATGTCAGACAAAAGCTATTGTAGCCGGTTTTTTACCACAAAAACACAAGCCATATAACACTGTAAACTTAATATTGGGACGTACATTATGGATCTGTATACCGTTTTTCCAAATAAGGTAATTTTCCGAAGATATTTTAACTTTTATGGAAAACATCAAATTTTAACAAGGAAAAAAATATCAAATCTTTTGTAAATTTTTTATTTGCGTTTAAGCCCGTTCTGTAGCCAAAACATCAAGCTACTAACGATGGAAATCGATGGATAAAATTTTGAGTGGTCTAATGAAAATGTGCAGTGATTTTTTGTATGAAATAGAAGCAAGCAATAATGTTACCCATACGCCATACCGTACGTGGCCGTAATCGGTAATACATGGCATTTTGGCGTATTTTGGAAAAGTTATCAGCTCTAGAAAAACGGAAAACGGATCCGTAATCTACTATCCAAAATTAAGTTTACTTGTCTCGGAGATTTTTTGTGTCATTTTAGCGTACGGTGTAATTATAAACAGAGTTCTTTCCTATTGCAGCCTGGTTCTAGCTGAAAAAATTGAGTTGACTCTGCAGTTCCCCTTTCACAAAAATTTAAGAGTTTGTGTTTAAAGAATTCGTTTAAATTAACTTGGTTAATTTGAAAAGTTTCTTAATTTTGAAGCAATAAAAACTTTTACGCATAAACTACAATTGGTCAACTGTTGAATGCGAGTTTTTAAAGCATAGAACAAATAAACTCAAATGGAAATGTGAGTAGATGGAGGTTAGACCAACATTTCAGAGATTCAAAATCAATGAACAAAGATTCACAAACTGAAAGCATGGCAGTGAAATCGAAATTGGAGGCTACACATTGATGTTGTACAGTAAGCATATTTTATTGACACCAAGGCTCTGCTCAGCTCAACCCCACGACCGTAATTACCGACGATGGCAAAGTGCTACAACTGACTTAAAATTTATATATCAACTCGCTATTTCAGCACTGCTGTTGCTCTTAACGGCTACAAAAACTCCCAGAACACAAATGTAAGCAGCAAAAATTGGGAAGTGGAAGCCATGACAAAGGTGGATTAACCTGCAAGTCAAGCGAAAAGCAATTTAACTTGTTTTAAGCTGCAATCGCTGCGTTATCGCCGAGACTTCATCGTACGCGTTTCTATTTAATGCATATCAATGTATATATTTACACATACATTTATACTACTTATGTACATAAATATGTTTGTATATAGTAATTTTAGGCCTCAAAAATAATGAAAATGATGGCGATTAGCTGCTCCTAGAAAACTTATACTTTGCTATACATACATACGTTTGGTGACATTGGATTCAAAGTAATAACGCCAATGAGCAGGCTTATTTATCGCACGCGATCCTTTAGTATTTTTAAGTGTATCCAATGTAATATTTTAAGACTTTCGAGAGTTTCAGTGAGTGATTTGGTAGAGCTGGCGGATTGGATTTGTTTTCGCTGTTGTCGCACTTGAGCGATAGCATGTTGTGATTAGGTTACATGCCCTACAGAGAAAAAAATTATCTTTGATATATGGCATCTATTTGTTTGATTAAGATATTCAGAAAATTACTAACATATGTATTTATTTATTTATTTATTTACTAATCTAGAAAAGAAAAAATTTCATACAGACTATTTGGCAAGAAATAAAATATAAATTAATAAATAATGAGTGTGGTTTAGTTTAAAAAATCTTAAGAATATCGAGCCCTAACCGCCAAAATAACGTAAGCGACATTTTTTTTCAAAAATTTTCTTTTTGATGCAGAAATATTCCTAGAGCATCTAGATGCATTTCTGCATGAAAAATAATTATTGATTTTTGCAATGCCCAGAATAAGAAATAAGAGTTTATGAAATTTCTAGCCAATTTTTATTTCCGCCAATTTAGGTATAAAATTAGTTTGTATGCAAAATCTGAGCCGATTCGAGCCATCGCGCAGAAAATCCGCCATTTTTTGCAACGTTTCGTATCGTTTCAAATGATGCTATTTACATATGTATGCATGTTTCTAAGTAGGTATCCTACCTATGAAGCGTTAAGCAAAAGACAATGTCACACTACTGATAAGAGAGGAAAAGCAACAAAATTGGGCTAATTTATCTAATTGCACTTGAGAAGCTAAAAACGTTGTTTTTGTGTAAATAAGCCAATCATTCAGTGTAGCGCTAAAATTTTGCTTTTGGATTAGCACAGCGCGCACTTAGTTACTCGCTCACCAACAAATGTAAAGAATGTCACACAGCAGTACACTGAAATAATAATATAAGGTACTGCTGAGGGGAAGTTTGAAGGAAGACTGGTGGATGTTTGTTAAATGGTTGGCATGTTGGTTCGGTGGCGTTAGCTATAATAGGGGTATTCTCGATCCGTTGCATACTGTCTAGCATGGTGCATAGATAGCATAATCATTATCGTCCAATCATGCTATTTATGCCATCTATGCACCATGCTAGACAGTATGGAACGGATCGAGAATATCCCTAATGACTACAACGCAAATTAGCAGCAATAATGAAAGCAAGGGAGATAAGAAAAAAAGCATGCTACTAGGAAGTTTAACGTCTGAGCGTGGACTACGGCTCATTGTAATTTGTACGATGTATCGTACAAAGTAATAAAATGGAATAAATACTTGGCACATGGTTAATTTCAACGGGACGTGTGGGACATTTTAGCAACTTTTTACTCAAACTTTAAGTAATTTCTCTTTGACCATTAGTTTGCCCAGATCAATTTTATAATTAAATTCATTGAAATCATATTATCTTATTATTACATATTATATTATTATTTTCAGAACCCTGAATTGAATTTTTTAGAATATTTGTTTTTGTTTATGGGCCATTCTATTGTGGCTTGTGCTTTACTCCAGAATGTGATCAATTGTGAATTATAACTACATATGTCGTCGGAGCTTGTACAACAGTGTATAAAACTCCTCTAAAAAAATACCAAACGAGTTCTTAGTTCATTTCAATGAATGCGACTGGTACGACATGGAAAATCCCTGCATTTTACTTTTTTGCACTCAAAGACGAATTCAAGTTTTTTTGTTTTAAAATAAAGACTATACGCTTTAGTTTTCATTAAAAATTATGCTGATATAGTCTTTTATAGAAATATTAAAAAAAAAAAAATTAAATTGCGACTGGTAAGACAGGTATTTGTAACTGGTGTAAAGTAATTATATATGCAGTAAAAGTTACCTAGAAAAAATTTACAGTTTACTTTTTTATTCTCTATGCTTTTCAGCAGATTAATGAGATGTAGTTGTTTCGCAAGAGTAATAGGGATAATTAAGGTATTTTAAAATGTATGCCCTTTTCTTATTTTGAATAGTAATATAAAAGCACATTACTGAATGTTATAAAAGCGTATTTGATTGCATCACCACTTACCTATAATTACATGAAAATATATGAGCGTCTGGTTAGACCCATTAGGTACAAAAGTGACGAAAAAGATGTTCGCCTAACGGAGGGTTTGTCACCGTCACCTTATTAACTTAATTTATTTTGATTTTCAAAACAGGTGGCGACCTTCCTCAAAAGTTTTTTCGAAATAAAGCTTTCTTGAACATCCCTTGTTAGCTACCAATATTCAAATATTTTATTTGACTTAACAACAACAACATTAACAACATTAAAATGATTTTGGATTTTTGAACAGGTAGCAACTCTTTTCGAAAATTACTATTTTAAATTCAGATTTTCAATCAACACCGCGAAGAACCGCAATGTTTTCCACGTGTAATAATTCGCCAAACTGTGAGTCGTATTCGGGATTGGAAAAATTGCACTAAATTGCAATTTTCACGACCACCAGGGCCTTAGTCGACCTCTAATTTCAAATTTCACTACCACTAAATGGCCACTAGCACTGTGCACTTAGTGGTAATGCATTTCAAATTTCACTACCACCAAGTGCTAGGTGGAAGTGAAAAAAATTTTCACAGTGAAGTGAAATGCTCGGTGCATAAAAACTTTAGTGCAGCGTGCCCAGCGTCATATTGAATGTTCGTTGCATTACCTAGGTAACAGCCGTTTACTACAAGTTCTGAATGGAAGCCAATGATAGCTAGTGATATAGCTGGTGAATGGTAATCTAGTAGGTGTAAACTGATAACGACCAATGACATAATAATAATAATAGATTGGCGCTTACATATATGTTGTATGTGTGCGCCTTGATGTTGTCACACAAAGAGGAGGGACCTATAGTTTTACGATTGTATTTTGATGAGAATCTGATTTTCATCGCAGAAATACACTCGGAGGTTTGGCCGAGGGGCACCACTGTTCAGAGAAAACCTTTTTTCTATATTTTTTGTGATGTTGCTTTGACCAGGGCTTGAACCCAGGCCCTTCGGAGTGGTAACGCGCACTGCTAGCCACTACACCACAGCGGCCACAATGCCAATGGCATCCCCATGTCTAAAGCTAGGCGCACACCAACGCGTAGACGATATTGATAACTTAGCGATATTGATAAAAGCGGTAGAAATCGTTCGCAACACGTGTTTTCATGTGGAAGCTTGCACGCTACCCGCGATCTATCGCCGCAGTTGACTCGATGAAATTCGACTACTTCTTCAGCGGCGGTACCTAATGAGCGGTAAATGTGGTTCCATTGCTCGCATATGTCGGTTTGTTGAAGATTTCTCTCAGAGAGTTGCGATTAAATTGGTCGTCTGTTGTGATTGCAGCTTTCGTCTGTTGCGTTAAGCTTTCTTTGGATTGTTGGGTGCACATTTTTTGCTGCACAGAGGCGGTTACGTATCTTGGTTGCAACAAGATAGAGGTGCGAGTCGATGTTTGGGCCTCGGAGTGTACGTACATCTAAAACCCTAGAAGCGTGCCTTCCATCTACCAGAACAGTCGATTTGGTTTCTCATTTTTCGATCTGGAGACAGCCATGTAGCTTGATGGATCATTTTATGCTTGAATCTAGTAGTACATATCATCATGTTTCGGGCCACGGCGAAGTCGATCAGGTTATCGGACGATTCGTCGTGGAGGCTGAATTTTCCGAAAGTTCCGACAGTGGCGCCGAAGAGCCCTTCCTTTCCCGCCTTGACATTGAAATAGCCAAGCATGATTTTGATATCGTGTCGGGGGCAGCGCTCATATGTATGCGCGCTCCAAGCGCTCATAGAAGAGATCCTTGGACGCCTTATCTTTCTCTTTCGTCGGTGCATGGGCACAGATATGCAAGATGTTGAAGAATTTCGCTTTGATGCGGATTGAGGCTAGACGCTCGTCCACCGGGGTGAACGACAGTACTCGGCGACGGAGTCTCTCCCCCACCCCCCCTTTACGTGGCAACTGTAGTAGATGTCGCAAGGCTCCACGCTTACCTTGCAAGTTTTTCCGCCTCCTCACTTTAGCTTGCTCCCAAACGGGTATTTGGTCCCTACCCAGAGGACGTAGTCAGCTGCCAATTATCAGCCCTGTTCTGCATTTCGATTCCGTTCAAATGTTTCGGAATCGAAATGCATTGGTGTTCTTGATTTCGATTCCGACCAAATTTTTTCGATTTGAAAAGTTTGCACTTTGGCTAGTCGGAATGAAAAGTAATTGGCTAAGGAAACCCAAATATATATGCAGTTTGTCCGCAAAATATTTTCTTTTGAATTTTTATGATATTGAGAGAATTTATAAGTCGTTATTGCTCTAATCTGTATTCAAATACTTTGATAAATCTGTATCTGAAAATTGCTCTTTAAAAACTACCTAGACAAATAAAGCGAAAACGATCGTAATGAAACCGACCTGTTCTTGATTCCGCTTCAGCGCATGCGCAGTTTTCATCGAAAATTTCCATATTGTGCTAATGGGCACAAAGACGTTGCATATGCCAAGGCGCTTGCATGAGCACAAAGTTCACAAGCGTTTTATATGGAAGAAAATGCGCTAAAGCTTCGAAAAAAAACAATCTAAAAAATCAACGTTAATCTTTTTGTACTTGAAACTTGCACTTCGTTATACTAAAATTGAATGGGCTACGAAACTGCATACTCGAAAATTTTCTAAAAATGCTAAATACAAAGTTTGAAGTTTTGATAAAAGTTTCACTAATTTTTGTGAATTTTGTACAAAGTTTGCAGGTTGATTTATATGGCTTTTTTATAGAATGAGCTATTTAAAATAAAAATAAACGATGATGGAAAATATTTTGAATATTGTAAAAAAACTAAATTACGAACATTTCTGTGCGAGTGACTATTTATGTGTTTAAAAAATGCAAAAATGTATATTTGTAAACTGCGGGGAACTTCATCCCTCATTTTCTCTCCATCTACAATCGCCAGATGATCGTTTTCGCTCTCCTCTGCAGCTCTCCGGCGCCTGTATAGCAAAATGCAATGCCTTAGAAAAAGTGCTTCTGCCAATGTTATATCTTGGTCTTTAGCTACTCCTAACTGATAGGAACCTGTTACTAAAAACCGGAGTTGCGTTTCGGTGAAATAAAACGATGCCTCTCCGTTAACCAATTTTTTGTTTGTTTTTGTCTAACAGCATTTTGAAAACATCTTTATTTATGCGATAAGATCCTATAAACCTAAAAGTTATCTACAGATCGAGTTAGATAAAGAAAATTACATTGAAGGGTATACTTTCTTGGAGTACAACTTTTGGAACATGTCCACATGAATCCTTAGCTGCATTTTTTCGTTTTGGGCATGCAATAGCAAGTCTTCTGGTCTGGACACACCCAAAAATCATTGGCACTGGCATTTTTTCAGTTTTATACAGATTTGAATTAATTTTTACACAAATAAATAACTGACAACAGCTGTTGCAACTTATTACCGAATCGAAATGAAAACGATTCGAAAACGATTTCGAACTTATTCGAACTCAATCGGAATTGAGAACACCACCACAAAAATTAGTCGGGATGTGTGTCGTTTTACTTTTCAAGTCGAGTCGAAATGCAGAACAGGTCTGTATACCTTACACAAAAGAATCACTTCTGGAGACTCTCAGATGAATGGCAGGCGAAATCTTTTCCGACATACGTGGACTTCTGCGCCCGGAATCATCAAAATCAATCAAAAAATCCGTAAAGTATCCGCACTGCTTCATTTATAAATGTCAACTCTTTGATAACTTACCTATCCTATATATCAGCATGTTCAGGAAAAATATCACAATTGCCAAAAGGTGTGCAAAAAATTAATAGTGCCATACGCAAGCTATCAATAATGTTTTTGTTCATTTAAATCGAAATAAACTTATAAGTAAGTAAAGTTGCTTCTGAGTGCTTTAAATCAAATTTTAAATCAAACCTTACACTTAAGTATTCATCAGCGATCTGGTATTTTTTTGGGATACCAAACATACATGTTTGTTTGACTTTCTTTTAACGAAACTTGTGTTCCGTTACGAACAACAGCGGGAAAATTAATTTTCTATCAGCTAATTCCTGACGCTAAGTAAAAGTGCCAACAATAAGCACTCAGTAAAGCAGCGCAGTTTTCTCTAAAATCTGCACTCATATCACTATCGTTTCGCGTATACCTTCTTTGTGCTTGAATACCAAATGCTAATGACATCAATGTTGTCATTAATGGCCCGTCGTATGAGTGACTATGATGAATGTATAACTAGGCTGAAATAAAAACCACGGCTGCTTATGCATCACAGTGATAAAGCTCTTTCAATAAGACAATAGAAAAGAAGTTAGCTGAAACTTGTGTATGGAAAGAAAACTTTCTAAGCCCCGCACACTATACTACACACACTTTTTTCTTTGCCTATGGTATGAAGTCACTTAACATACACACACATAAACAAGCGTATGTCAAATTATCGTTTATAAACGGTCGGAAAGTTTTCATCATAAGCTGTCATTTGTCTCAATTTGTGAAATTTTCACAAGACGGCTTACCTTGTTAGAAGTTTTTAAGTTATTAAAACAATTTTAAGTTCTTTATTTTTGATTTCTATTACCAGAGGTTCAGAATTATAAGCAGTAAATACCTAATAGGTATTCCCAAATTGAGCAAGTGGTCTGGAACTCTGGTCCGCTAATCTTATCAGCGCCGTTTAAGTTATTAAACAATTTTTTAATACTTTATTTTTGATTTTTCTTACCAAGGAGCCGAATGATAAGCGGTAAAAATGTAGCTATCAGAGAAATTCCTTCGAAGATATTCGCAAACTTGTCACGCGCTCACTGTCCATAACGAGAAATTTCACTGTGCCTATATAATTGCGCGGAGAAAACTTGATTTCCTTTAAAAAAGTTTAGGTGCGGCGTTATTAAATTCGCCGAGTATATGTAAGTAGTCTATATATAGACATATTTACACATGTAACATGTAACTAACTAACACATACTAACCGAAATACTTAAGCATGACGACTGAGACGGAAGGCCGATCAAATGGTCATCTGCGATGGTCCTTAGTTAATTGCTCTGTATAAAAACAGTAGGCAGCTAAAGCTAACAAGGGAAGCTATATTCGTAAACCTTAAATACTACAATTAACATCAATTATAACTTACAACTAAACTACCAAAAATAAGTGACTTAAATATAAACTAAAATCTGGTGCTTAATATTTAAATAAATGTATTTGTTTGTATATAAACAAATGTTAAATTCTACATACGCACATATTTGACGCGTCGTTATCGGATATTGGATACTGCAATCTGCACGAGGACTAAGATTTTGTTGTATTTTTAAGAGACGTATCATTTTTATTTTCTGACGTATACCGACGACATCGGCAATACTGGGCATGTATCAGGTATGACGACAATCGTATGGACAATATCGCGCTGAGATTGTTTTGTTTCATGAAAACCAAAAATTGTTCGATCGTTTGTGCGATATCGTCCACTCAATCCCAGTTTTGCTTCACGTAACAGTATCAGTAGCACGTAACAGCAAAAAAATGCATGAATCAGTGTTTTGATGACATCGTTTTGTCAGTATCGTTTGAACGACAATCGTTTCAAAGTTACGTGATTCATGCCCTGGTAAAAGCAATGGCTGCGGCTATTCAGCCTTCTCGGGATTAGATAGAGAAGCAAAGCGAATGGGTCTGGTGGTGAACGAAGACAACTACGAAGTATATCTTGTCATCACGCAAACAGTCAGAGCATAATCATCTTGATACCGACGTAACTGTTGACAGTTACAAGTTTGAAAAAGTACATGACTTCTTTTGTTTAGGAACCAGCATTAACACCAATAATAATGACTGTCTTGAAATCCAACGGAAAATCTCTCTTGTCTACAAGTGCTACTTTGGACGGGGTAGGCAATTGAGAAGTAAAGTCCTGTCTCGTCATACAAAAATCACACTATATACATAAGTCATGCCTGGCCTGGTGTAAGGTGCGGAGGAATTAACTGTGAAAACATCCGATGAAGTGGCTCTTGGGGTATTCGAGAGGAAGATTCTGCGAAAGATTTACGGACCTTTGCGCGTTGGCGATGGCGAATACCGCATACGATTTAGCGATGACGGTCGCTATGCCGGTAACAGGGAACGAGGAAGGCCTACTCTGCGGTGAAAAAACAAGGTGAAGAAGGACCTGGCTTCACTTGGCGTTTCCAATTGGCGTCAGTTGGCACAGAAGGGAAACGACTGGACTCAGCCAAAATCGTTTAAGCGGTAACAGTGCCAACAGACTTCAGACTTTCTTACACATTAGTGTCATATTTTTCAGAATAAAACAATACGACAGCAAAGCTGCAAACAACTCTCCTATCTTTAGTGCTTGCTTTCGATATAAGAAATTAAATTACGATAAATACAAAGAATTCAGGAAAAATTAAACTGTTCTTTCACCTTGTGTCAAATTCAGTTGTTAAAGAATACAAGAACACGCAAATTACCACAATCAATCATAAAAGTCCTTTATTTATAAGGGGACAAATTTTTAACTACGAAAGTTCATAAAAAGAGAATAAGTGATAGAAGAGAATGTGGTTAGAAATCACGAAACATGAACCGAACGTTATTTTGGATTAAAATAAAATCAAAATCAAAAAAGTGTTAAATAAATTTGCTTCTTTCGTTTTCTCTTTGTTTGCGGTTAACCGGTTATGATGCCATGTGAGTTTTTTATTTCTGCATGTAAATTCATGATTTTCCAGGTGTGCACTTTCGATTGTAATGGTAATTAAACGAACGCTTTACATCACAGCTGACGCGCAACTGGCTGATTTATTTTCACTTACATTTCATTCCTCTTTGAGGAGGTAACGTTACATCTATTTTTTCATACGCGGCGACCCTTTATAATTCAGATTGTTTGAGTTATTAAAAATAATAATGTTCATTACTTAAGCTGTGCTGAAAAACACTGCAGTAGTCAGGAAGGTAGAATCTGAAGGTTATACGTAATTGTTCTGAATAAATCACACCCCCAACTTATTTGTAAACACAGCTCTTACAATTGGCAAAATCAAAGAGTCAACCAGCTTAGGATTCTTGGTAAATTCTGTAATGAAAAACCATTACGATTCATATATATAGCCTCGAAAACACGATATTGAATAAATACTGGTATACGATGCACGACTATAACGAGGCAGGTGGAAAAAAGGCGTGGTGACAGTTGATTAAATAAATCAAATAAAAAAAAAACACTACAGCGAACTAAAAACAAAATTAGCAAAACAAACAACGCAACTAAAATTTCTATTAGAATGCAGACGTTTTCAACTCATACCAGATTACCTACTAAACGCAATAAAAAACATAAACATAAATACCACGTCCCCCAAAGTAAAAGCGCAAACAGAAAAAAAGAAAACTAGGGTTTCTTAAGAAAATATTAAATATAGAAATCACACAAACAAATATGATCATAAAAACAACAAAATACTACATATTCCACTCACATCAACCACTAAAACATAGCATAAGCGAATTGGAATTAAATTCCTTTATTTGCAAACAGAACTACATAAGCCAAAGAATAAAAGAAGAAGGCGAAACAATACAAACCTCCAAACTAGAAAAATTGAAACAACAGCTACTACGAAGATTAGGAATCAATTTCAACAACGATTGGTTCGTTAACAAGACGAACATAGAATTCCCCGATGAAAGTAAATGGCTTCTCTCCCTGGGAAGAAAATTTGCATTACCAACAGCGCGAACTAGTCTCAAACCGGTCCAAGTTATTGCTGAAATGGAGCAGGTAATACAACTCATAGAAGACAATAGAACTAAAGAAGCAACCAGATGCAAACTGAGCAATCAAATCATGCAATTCAGGAGAAATATAAAACAAAACTCAGCGGAAAAATTTATATTAGAAACTTTCAATAAAACCAAAACTTTAAGGGTTTGGCTGTCAGTAAAAATAACAACTTTTTCTTGATTGTCATTAATGGCAATAGTGATTGCCTCGTCAATAGCATAGAGTTCACCAAAAGTGGATGACGTCCTGAAATCAAAGCGGTAGAGGTGTTCAGTGTTCTTAGAGTAGTTAAATATTCCAAAACCGGTGTTTTCTTCGGTTATATATGCATCAGTGTACATTATGCAGAAGTTATTGATTTTGAAGTTTTCAAGAATGCTATAATGATAAGAATTGAGACTTTCACTAGACATGGATGCTTTTTTGTGTGGTATACTTTTATCAAGGATTTGAATACTAGAGACTGAAGTGTGACGGCAAACCGGATCAAGACGATCTAGAAAGTTGAGAAATTTACTGTATACATTAGAGTAGCTGGAGTTAAGGTGCGGATTTGAGATTATAGAATTTGAGATGGGATCTTTAAAGGCAAGGATTTTGATTAATTCTTCAGCAGTAAGCCATACAGCGCGTTCTTTAGGTGGGAGTTCATTGGCCAGAGCGTACATAACTGGAATGGGAGTCGATGGGGTTAACCCAACGCATCTTCTAAAAAATTTGTTTTGTAAGGCGCATATTTTCTTAACAGATTTTTTATCACAGTTGGCTGCCGTGGTGCTGCAGTACTCTATTTTAGACCTTACATGAGACTTGTAAATGTTTAAAGCCTTTTGGGGGTGTAGACCTGATTTAATGTTGGTCAGATATTTGAACAATTTGATGTTGTTAGTGGCTGACTCAACTATCATGGAGTGGTGATTTTTAATTGTAAGTGAGCTGTTGATGATTCTTCCAAGTATTTTCAGACTGTTAACTTGGTCAAGTCTGGATCCATTAATAGAGAAGTTAATGGTTTTGCTCGGTCCTCTGTTAACATGCATCAGCTTGGTTTTAACAGGATTAAAAGAGAGATATAATTGCTTACATTTATTGATAAAAGAATTGAGTTTAAGCTGTAAATTTAGTTGGACTTCTGAGAGGTTAGAGCCTGTTGCTACTAGGAAGAAGTCCTCAGCAAATTGAAAAATTTGCATGTTACTGTCATTTATATCATGTAGTTTAGAGGTTAAGATGTTGAAAAGAAGAGGTGACAAGCAGCTGCCTTGTGGTAAACCATTATAAATATCAATTGTGTTGTTTCCAATGTTTAGGACTCTGTGAGCAAGAAAGTTAGTGATCCATTCAGTGTAAGGGCTTTCAACATTCAAATCAGATAGAAGGTCCCTGAGAATTTTAATATCCACGCAGTTATACGCATTTGAGATGTCTGTTGAACAAAAGATTACTTGTTTTTTGTTGGCTTTTTGCAAATTTATAAGATGTGATTTGCGCATACAGCAGACGATTTTGTTTTTTCTGTACGCAAAAGAGTTGCTGGGTAGGATGTTGTTGTCCTCCACAAAGGAGTCCAATCTTTATTTGATGCATGAGTTAATAAGTTTTAAGGAAAACCGAGATTAAAGCAATAGGTCTAAAATTGATGAAATCATTTAGGTTCCTGTCCCTCTTAGGGATTGGGACTATTTTGATGGTACGCCAGTGGTAAGGGATTTGGTTAGATAGGAATAGGTAATTTGAAGCAGTTTTTAAAGGATTCAGGGTTTGTTCCGGAAGGGTTTTGAGCATATTGTAAGTTATTTTATCAACCCCTGCAGCTGAATTGTTCTTCTTTTTGTTCAAGCAGGTTTGTATCTCTTCAAAGGAAAAGGCTAAGTTGGGGTCTGGTACTATCTCTTTGTTTACCTCAAACCTTGTTTCTTGTGCTGGGACCTGGCTATTAAGCATATTTAAAAAGTCGGCATCGTTCTCATGATTCCACTGATTGTTGATGTTTTGACTGAAATCTCCTCTTAAGGTTTTAACAAAACGCCATACATTCCTCCCCTTCTCTACATTTATTTCCTCAATCTTATTGGTGAAATTGGCTTTTTTGGCCTTTTTGATTGCCTTTTTTCCACTCCTTCTGTAGTGACAAAAGGTGTTCAAAGTTGCTTGGACTAGGAAAATTTCTAGCTTTCTTGGTGGCAGCAGTTAACATTCTGAACATTTTGGCTAAATCTTTATTCCACCGCGCTTTAGGAACCCTATCTTTACTAGTAGCATATTTGGCATTACTTATTTCATCTTTGATTTTGCTTTCAAGGTCGCCAATATTTAAATCACATTCAAGAAGTTTAAGGGAATTGAGGAGCTTTTTGTTGGCTATAAAGTAACTGGAATTATTTGTGACCCCACAGGCCTCGATGGTTATGGGCAGATGATGACTTCCTCCTATTCTTATTTGATCAACATTCCAATTGCATTGAATGTTGCTGTTGGTGAAGGATAAATCTAACACCGAGCCATTGTTTGTTCGGAAGTCTCTTTGATATGTGAAGCTACCATTGTTCAAGCAGTGAAAATCAGATTGTAAAATGTGTTGAGTAAGGTGTTTGCCTCTATTAGAGTCCAGGGAATCACCCCAGGACGTCGATATCGCATTGAAATCCCCTAAAAAGAAGACATTTTCAAAACGTTCAAGAAAGTCAAGCACTCGTAAGATTTCATTATTAAAATCACTAATGCTTAAACTGGGTGGAAAATAGGCAGTGCATACTAGAACATTTGGATTTAGGTTAATAGTTTGAACAATAAGCACATCAAAATCAGAGTTGTAGTTAATCTTTTTGTATTTGATATTGCGTTTGAGAGAGATTGCGACTCCTATGCCTATGTGTAGCCTATGAGTTTTCTGTGAGATGTATTGGTCGCGAGAAAAATTTCGTTTAAACATAGTGTATCAAATTCCAGTTTGTTAATGTAAAATTCTAAGGCATCAATGTTGGCTTTAAGAGATTGGATATTATATTGAAGTATTTTGATGTTCAAATATGGAGTGGCTATAGTCAAGGATTTCTCTCTCGTCTTTTTTGTTCATAATCTGATCAAATTGGGTTTTTAAAATCTGTACTTCCTTGAACGTTTTGTTGTCACTGAACTCTATGGAGATCCTTAGAGTAATTTTTAAAAGTTGAGACATTAGCCTCTCCATTTGCGTAACAATTCCCTTTTGATATGACGAGGAGCTTATAGCCGGATTGTTAGTTACATTATTTTCAGTCTTTTTAATATATCTAACAGGACTGGGTTCTTGATAAAAATTGCGTTTTTTAACAACATCCCTATAGCTTCTTTTGGTTAAGTTGCGATTAATATTGACATTTTTGTCAACAGTTTCATCAATGCTATCACATACAGGTGGAAAAGTTTCATCATCCTGCTCAAAAATACTGAACCTATTGTTGTTACTGGGATAATACGTGGCGAGCACCTCCTTTCTAGACATTTTCTTCACCGTCTTGATCCGATTTACCGCCATTTCTTTTTCCTAATAGGGACAGCTTAGTTTGTCTATGGACGTATGTCCTTCAATACCACAAAGTATACATTTATTGATATTACATTCAGACGAACACTCACTATTACCGCATTTGAGGCACCTAACTTTCGACTTGCAGGACATCGTAGTGTGCCCTAAACGTCCATATTTCTTACATTGCCTCAAAGGAGGTTTATAGAAATCAACATTCAACTTGGTATATTCATAAATCACAGTTTTAGGTATTTCGATACCATAAAGGCCTACCTTCAGGGTAGTGGTCGGGGTTAATTCATTTTTGTGAGGTCTTTGCGCATAAAACGTTTGGCTGATCTAATTGATATACTAGACTTAGCTTCTTTTATAAAATCAGTTTCACTAAAGCATAGAGGAACTCCTCTTATGACTCCATACATTTCTAATGCCGTGTTGGAGATAAATGGTTTCAGACCTCTTTTGCAGAGTTTGTCATCTATTACAAAATTATTTGCAGCATACGTATTTTTGAACGTAATTTTGTAAAGGAATGAATATATGTTGTCAATGTAAATGTGCCTTAAATCCTTAATTTGGCTGAAAAGAGTCAAGCCAGTGGTAACCCTGTAATTTTTCAGGTTGGGACTTCAGAAGAGTCAACTAGTACAAAAATTTCCCCATTGAAATTTGCTGGGTACAGTACTGTTCTAATCACACTTTCATTATTCTCTTTTACACATTTTTCGGTCTCCTGTAACGGGACTTCTATGCCCTTTTCACCTTCATGCCTATTCTCACATTCCATGCTACTGGAATCTTCCGACATTTTGCTACTGGAATTTACCGACATTTTACTGCTGGGATTTCTGACGTTTTAGCGCCAAAATTCCCGCCAATTTTTACGAGCCCCCCTACCGCGCTGGCGAGCTCATAAAAACTTGCAATTTTTCCATTTTTTAAAATTCTCGGTTTCTTGGATGTACCACCACTTTCAGAGTCTTCAGCCTCTGATGTCGCCGACCATGTGGTCGACGTCGCCATTATGGCTGGCTTTTTATTACCTGCCACTAGTGGCAGTTTTTTCTTTTTTAATTTTGGCAAAATTGAACTAAGGTCTTTTTCCAAGTGAAAAAGAGGGATGAAAGCGCACGATTTATGTTGGAATTATATTTAAAATGATCAAGCCAAAAACTCACCTGAATTTGTCAAAGCTGCACCCAAATGCTAAAGATTAATTTATGCTATTTATTAACGCGACGCACAGTTATATTATTTAAACTAGATTAAGTTAGCTTGCATGCAAGCGCACAAAGAATGCTTCCTACACACAAAGCCCTTTATTATATTTTTTGAAATTTAACACTTAAGACCAGAAAAAAAAAACGTGGGAGTTACACTGTCACAACAAAAAAGCGACGAACCACCTCGCCCGAATGCCAAAATCCGAATGATCCCTTCGTTTTACCAACAATTTAACCACGACATAAAAACCAACAACCTTAATGTAACGTTGGCGTACTGATCAAACTGCACACTTTCTTCGATCTTTACCAAAACAAAAACACCACTACCACCCCAGCAACAAAGCAACGTGGTATACGAAATAACATGCAAAGGGAGCAAAAACGAAAACTGCAACAAAGTTTATATAGGAACGACTAAGAGAGCATTGGGCGTACGTCTGTCAGAGCACGAAGCAGATGTAAAGAAAAATAAGCAAAGCACAGCTTTAGCGCAACACATACAAAATAGTGGTCACACAGCTGATTTAGCCAACGTCAAAATATTAGACAAGGAACGGAGGGAAAAAGCGAGATTCACTATAGAAAGCCTACGAATATTACAGAAAAGAGAAAAAACAATTAACAAGAAGGAGGACACGGATGATATCGCGGCAGCTTATATGCTATGCTTGTGATAAACATTTAGTATGACGAAAGTACCACATAGCGATGGTATTAATACTTTTAATAAGTTAATGTTTTAATGTTCATTGTTCAATACTTCTCCATGTTTTTGGTGTTTTTTTTCAATTTTTAAATGTTTCCAAATGTTTAATCACTAAACTTTAGTGTAAAATAAATCTTAACCATGACTAAGTGCCACAGTTAACATCAAAAACCTGTGATTGTCCCTATGTGTTTGTATCTTCGTTTGTTGTTTTTCAAATATTTAACCTATTTTTTGTAATTATGCACATACATACATATATCAATATTTGTCGATAACATTTTTCCTTGTTTCTTGTTGATGTCTATGTAAATAGAGATGCGCCCCTGAAGATGCTAAGGTGATTAGCGAAACGTTGGGCAAAACGTGAAGAAAAAAGTGGTTTTCTTGCACACGAAAATAATCGATCGACTAGCCTACAACAACAACAACAATACATATATTAAATTCGATCAACAACTTACTTAAAACAAAATACAAAAAACTTTTTAATACACCACGCTTTCATAAATGGACTAAAAATTAGAAAATAATATTTCTCAGTCCCATAGAATTTGTTTTGATAACTTTTGATTTTGAAATTTTAGCAAAAGTCATTATAAATAATTTATGAGATTGAAAATGAAATGAATACCTGAATTGATATGAAGAGTAATATATGTATGTATGTGGGTATATGAATAACGACCGCTTAAAATCGATATCAAATTTGTACTTTCCCTGTAGAAATTTTAGGTCTATGTTATGTAGTTTGACTACTGTCAATTAAATCTAATGCTTTGTATTGCATGCGCTACACGCTTTTCGTTTTCAATCTCATAAACGGTTTATAATGACTTTTGCTAAAATTTCAAAATCAAAAGTTATCAAAACAAATCCTATCGGACTGAGAAATATTATTTTCTAATTTCACTGGTTTACAGCAAAAATGTTCTATGAATGCCACTATCCAATTCCTATATAGAATTGCTCGGTAATTCCGGAAATCAAGTTGATTTTTTTTCTATGGATACGTTTTCGAGATAGTTTCAATGTACCGCTATTCAGCTTAAAGCAAAAATTGGTTCCTTTTAATCACGCATATCTTACGAACCAAATTAAAAATCTTAATATAAAATACGGCAATGAAATCTAATGAAATTTTCCATACACCGTATATAAACACTTTTCACAATAGGACTTATAGTTTCTGAACAATTAATTAAACAATTCAGATTTTTTTTTGTTTTTTTCAGTCTGTTCTGCTACGATCGATCCATTTCCAAAAAAAAAATACTGGAATCGGCGCAATACCGAATAATCAGTTTCGTTGCATTTTATTTTACTTCGTATTAAAAATGAAGATGAAAAGATAAATGTAAAGATGAAAAAAGAAATGATAACAAACGATGAAGGTAAAAAAGCGAAGGCAAAATTAGCGATAAAGAAATATTTACATATGTCTACATACATATGTACGTAAAAATTAGGGTAACTGAAAGGGTAAGAAAATTTACGGAAGTTCTTCGATAAGAATCGAATTAATAATCGCAAATTACAAAGTTATCCAAACTTATCGAATTTTATAGTTATCGACATGTGTATGAAGTTATCATGATGTATCGAGTCCTTTCAACATATTAAGCTATAGATATTTATTATTTTATCGAAATTTGTAGGCTCATGGAATCCAAATATTCCGAAATATCGAGTTACCGAAATTTATAGGGTTATATAGGCTTATCCGGTAATCACTATTCATCGAATTTTATCGGAATACAAGAATATGTCGAGTTATCGAAATTTATTGTTAGAAAATTTTATCGCGTTATCGAAATTTATTGAGTTGTCGAGAATAAAAACGCACAGTTATCCAAATTTATCGATAGTTATCTAAATTTTTTGAGTCATCGAAATTTTCGAATTTGATCGAGTTATCAAGTTATCATCTCACTTTGACGCTTAATATGAGAGCCCTCCCACATGAAACTGAATTTGTAGTTTCTCAAATAATATACGATATCGAAGAAATCTTTGGGAATATTGAGTAGAACATTCTTTCTGATGACATTTTGCATTCTGTTATATTGGTCTCTTTTAACAATGCAGACATTTTTGAGCGTTTGCCGAGATAAGAAAAGTCATACTTTAATGTTGATAAAATTATTTGGGATGATGTTTGGGAGCATAACAATTACGCTATTGAATTTAGATTTTTTTTTAACTGTCAACGGATTACCTCCACATAAAGTGGTTCTCGAACAAAACTGTATTGTAATGCTTACATATAAGCCATCTAAACGCAAAGAATACTTTGGTGAATGGAACCTGCATGCGTGTGAAACAAATGCATAAAATGCCGTTAGGTTGTAAAGTTTTAACTGGAACTTCATGTGGCTTGCGAATATTAATCCCTCGCATTCATTTATTCTATTCTGGAATTCTTTTGCCCTTTTCGTCACAGGCTGCACAGTTTCCAATCATTCCCGCTTTTTGTATGACTATAAATAAATCTCAGGGGGAAATATTTCAAAGGGTTGGTTTTTTTATTACGAAAACCTGCATTTTCTTATGGAAAATTATATGTTGCTGCCAGTAGAATTCATTCATTTTACGGATTGCGGGTCCACATTCCATATACTTCAGATTAAGGTAATTGGTCTGCCGACCAAAGAATTTTTACAAAAATACAGTTGATGTTGTTGCTCACTAACCAAATGTTGAAAATAAAACAAAAAGATTTAACAAATTTTAGTCATGTTTTACTTAGATCCAAAGCAGAAGATTTTCCGATAAGTATATTTATAGATACCTTATAAGTTCGACGACGTGCTCAAAAACTAGAAAAAAACGGTCGAATTTCGACAGTAACTGGCAGTCCTAGTATTTATGATAAAATGGTAAATTAATTAGGCTGATGCTTTTTTACATGGGTATGAGCAATGGGTCAAACTAAATGATCTTGAAGCCTCAAGATAGCTCAGGGCATTTAATTTATGAGATATGCCAAAGAAGAATAATGGTCGTAAATTGCGTGAGAGCAATAACAGTATACAGAATTGAATTCGAAATATCCATAGCATAAAAACGCAAATGAAAATCTGCAATCAGGCATCTTGGCTATTTTTTGGCGAATTTATTTATGTATATTTCACAAACTTTTCAACACATTACTACGAGGAAAAATTGTGCGGTCAAGTAAGAAAATGCTGGAGGCCAAGACGAATATTCAATAATAAAGACTCTTGGTCAAGTTTATTTATGTAATTCCTCATGAACTAGCAGGACTTTTTCAAGCGTAAATATACTTTTATGTATTACTTATTTTTTTCAGTATTTTCCAACAAGTATCCTTGGACGCTTTCATGTGTACATACATACTCAACGGAAAAACGTACTGAATGAAGAACCATAATAAAATAACTATGTGGAGTAGTAGTTATTCAGAAAATGCTGCACCAAATAAAAAAAAAAATAGAAATAAATTGAATAGCAAGCAATCCTTAAGATTGCCTTTTTCTCGCATTTCGCTCGTTTGCTGCTTTCGAGTAAAATTTTCTTCTTCAAGAAGTTGCATTAAATTGTGTCATTGCAGACTCTTTGTCATTTTTATCATTGTTGCTTTTGTTATATTTTCTGCATTTTATTTGTAGTTTAGTGCCACAAACTCTTTTCCAAACATTTTCTTTCCTTAGTTTGCTGTACTAGTTAGTTTGCAATTTGGCCTTGAAAATGTGCATGGCACAGTGTATATGTAGTAAGTTTGTATTATCTTACATACACATATGTATGTCGTTGTTGTTTATTTTATTGAATGAAAGTGAAAATGTGCATAACAGAGCATTAAGTTTATATCGAGTTCAAATTTGTTCAACTAACTAGTCTGGTATACGTAAATATATATGTATCTCAGTATAGCCTATTGGTAATATTAGCTTTAAATAGCAAACTAGTTGTTTAAATCTGATTTAAAATTTTTTTATTTGTTTAATTTAACCAACGAATACATAAGTTATTCTTACAGTTAATAAATAAATTTACAAAATTAATCCGAAACAGAAGATAAAAAATTCAAAAAGTCGTTTTTACAAGCTAAAAATTTATATCATTACAACTTTCGACGCGATTAAGATCTGTTAAAGCTCTTATGATAGGAGCGTTTAATGCATAAACAATTATTACCAGGCCAACATAAAAGGACTCAAAGTGGTGTAAATTTCTTAGTGGCGTCCCTTGCACAGGATGAGAAGTGTGAAAGACTGTCGTTCTGAATTTCCGTTAGTGATGCAGTACATACTAGAGTACATCGACCACTGAGTGGAAGATCGACCTAACTATGCGGTCAGTTCCAAAACGCTCTATCTCAGTAAACTTTTAAAGAACTCTCTAATTCAGAACTATGTTGAAGAATGCCCTATTTGAGAATTTGATTCAACCCTTGGTGTACAAGGGGAATAAAATACCTCACCCATAGAATGTGAGGTAAATCTAACCCCACATAAATTTTGGCTACTTATTCAGATTGCTCAAGCTAATTTTGATCTAATTGACATTTTTTGATAACATCATTAGCATGTTATGGAACAAAACTATCAATTATGAGGACTCTATACAGAATTATAACGAAAAATATAAAAATTGTATATAAAAATGTTTTAGACCCGATTACAGACCATCCATGCCATAAAAAGGTATAGTGGCTTCTTTGCACACATCTACACACGTCGCTCATATTGTGTGAAAGACTGAAGCACGCCGTCAATGAACTGATTGGGCCTTATCGATGTGGCGTAAGACCATTAATGGAAAAAGACCCAGACTCAGAAAAGCAAAAGTGTATGTACAACTTTTACTTTAAGCGGGCATACCATCGACATGCGTTAGTTATTGGTATGCCAACAATATCAATAGCATCGGTGTCAACAACCGCAACGTCAGGTAAAAAATGTTCAATACACCAAATAACATTTTGTACGACAATGCGCATAAGCACATCTGTCTGAGTCGAATGAGTAAGTTTTCTGGAAATACTATGTGAAGCCAAGTCCATACACTGCCAGTCTTTCCATAACAGAGTAGGCCTAAGTTTCCCTCTGCTTCAGCAGAGAGTAATGCATTGAGTACTTTTGAAGCTGTAGCATTTGTGTTTATTCGTATGACAACATCAGGGCGTAAGCGTAAACTTTTTTGTTATTAATTGGCATGCAAATGACAAAGAAAAAATTCATAATCCTGCTGAGCGTATACCTGGGTCTATTTTACTTTTCCATTGTTGAGGACAATTGTTCATTGTTTAACCGTAGAACGCGGTTTAATGCCGAAAAAAAACTTTTAGAATACAAAATGTGGCCGCGGAACGCAAATGGTGGACAAATTTAAAGTTAAAAAAGCCAACCAGCCACTGACTGTATTTATGGCGCCACTCCACTACCTACTTTGACATCCTTCGCAGAGGTGCATCCTGGTGGAAAGAATAAAAAGTAAAAAGGACCAATAAACGAAGCAGCCTAAGCCACTTAAACTTTAAATGCGGTTTAAATTAATCATTTGTTCGGCCGCTTTCAACTCTCTCAACAGTTTGCTGTACAAAGTTTTTAGTTCAACCCAGTGAGCGGCCGCAATTGTATGAAAGCCGTGAGGAGAAAAAGAAATTGTGGAGTGGTGAAAAACAAATGTCTGACAAGGCGCTTATATTGTCTTTTAAATGCGACGTACACTTGTGGCATGAATCGCAAAGGAAAGAAAGGCGTCCACCGAACCTGCAAGTCTTCTTCTCGCAGTTCTCGAGTTTATCTCTTTTTTGTTGTTTATTATTTTTAGCATTAGTGTTGCAAATTGCAAGGCGCGTGCCATTGTACTCATCGGCATTTGATCTTAGGTTCCATTCAGCTACGGATGCTTGAACAACGTCTCGATGTCGGTGTAAAAAGTAAGACGCTCAACGCTTGGTATTGTGGAAGTGTTTGTAAAGTGAATTCATGCAAAAAGAACAAGTACCGAGTGGCTGGTGGCTGTTGTAAACGGAACTGCATTAAATAAAGACAATTGCAAAATGGCGATACTCACAGTTGTTGTTTTGTACACATTTATACACAGGCTATAGCAAAAAGTACTTTGTTGCCAACTACTTTTGAATAATGGAAAATATGGAGCTATATGAGAAAAAAATGCAGTGAAAGGAGAACAACTTTGTAGCGTAATTAAATTATATGCTTTGTAGTACATAATAAAAACAATTCCAACAATATTTCAAGAATCGGCTTTGGCGTCGACGCGACAGCCACCACAATAGGGGCAATAATAATCATAAGGCAACAAGTAGAGGCGTAGCAGTAGAATGGCAAGTATGCAGCGTGAAATGTGCAGTGGTTCGGGCGCAAAACCATCGTTGTTGTGGCTAGGTTTTGGGCATGGGGGAATGCATTTGATGACGATAATGTGAATAAATTCCATACAAAAATGAAAAAAATAATATCACTTTTACGTAGGTCCATGCGCGCTAAATATGGGAAACAGAAAGCTAAAGTTGTTTTAGAATAAAGCATGCTGAAGAACGTCACGTTCCAAACTCTTACAGGTTTTATTAGAATTTTCTTATTGTAAGATAAGTTTTCCTCACGTTTGTACAGCTTTCTCCGTATTTAGTCAGTATCTAACGGGATTTTCGAAAATTTTGTGTTTTATCTCTGATTTTTGAATTAGTTGTGAGTTTTGAAGTTCAGTGGTGTATAAAAACCTTATATTTGCTTTTTTGGAATGTTCAAAAATAGAGAATACCGAAAAACTGACGTACATAGTGCATGTGGCCAGATTTTTCGTCACTTACCAGCAACATGTAAGTGTATTAGGGTCGTCCTTAAAAACAAATTAAAGATTTTTTTCAGTCCCACGTACTCAATCGGTAATACCACGGTCACAGATATCACATATAAATTTGTATCCCCATTGGAAACGGTTATGGCGTGTCGCACATAGGATAAAGTTCAGATTCCTCTATAGAGACTCAAAAAATTTAAATTATTATTTTTTTCATCTAATACCCAAAAACGTTACCACCATATTCGAAGGTATCACATACACTGAGGGAAAAAATATTAAAATATAAACGACAACGAAAGTACTGTATATTGGTAAATATTCAATTCAATTACGCGCATATTAAAATGACCGCGTTCGTACTGAAAAAGCATCCGTGAAGTGAATAATCAAGATAAAAACTAAAAAAAATTTAGTTTGCACGTTGCCTGCAGCGGAATTCGAACCCGACCATCTCCGTATATCAACAACTTGTGGCAAGCATCTTTGCGCACTCAGCTGCACCCAGGCATATAACTTTGCTTTCAAATGTTGAATATCCATCAACACCACAGCCACGCGATTTGTACGGATAAACATGTACTATGTATGTATGTGTGTGTTGTCACCGCTCTCAGAGCGGCGCTCTGCATGCCTGGGGTGCGTATGCAAGATCTATACATAGAAGGTCGCGCAATCCGCGAAATAAAAATTGCCTCTGCGCATATCGTCTCAGGACGATTTTTTACTTTCACGCCTTCATGCCGAAAAGCCACAAAACTTGATTTTTCGCAGCGGCCAATTTTTGCGAAATTTGCATTTAAACTCGCTATTTCTCAGACGTTTATGATTCGATTGATTTGAAATTTGTACACAATAAACTAGATACTATTCTAAATAAGATGACTCTAACTGCAACACTGATAAATTCATGCATTTCAACATTTCACTTAATATTACTTCCAAAATTACTTGTACAAGTGCACAGTAAAAATATTTGTCATCTAGAGGCGAGCGACCGCTCGTGGGTGTCATCATAATATTGTTATAACTTTAGAACTACTTGTTGTCTAAGCCTGAAACTTTCCCAAAAATATCCGTATATATTTGTCTTTAATAATGCATTAAAACTAAACAAAAATTTTAAACTTCATAACACAACTTTTGCATTTGTAAAAATCACCTCCTTAATTTTTATAAAAATGTTAAAATAGCCTTAATTTTGTTTTAGATAAATATTAAGAAGTGCAGTTGGACTCATCTTCTTTAGAATAGTATCTAGTTTATTGTGTACAAATTGCAAATTAATCGATACACAAACGTCGATTACAATTTATTTGAAATTGCTTCACTTCATTTCAATTTTATGTTTTTTTACGCTGCTTGTTGTTTTCGCTGTTGTTGTCGCCCAATTTTGCGAGAAAAGAATGACGGACCTGCGCATTGCGCAACCTCTTATATATGTAAATATAAACCTTGGTGCGTATGTACACTTACATATATATATGTGCATACTCAGATGTGAACAACCAAATACGTGCATAATAAATTTTTTTATGAAAATATTTTATTTTTAAATACGAACATTTTTAAACGATAATCAAATATAAAGTATTCATTTTTACTATGCATTATTTCCCTCAGTGTATAAACTTAATGCCGATTAGAGTCGGTTAAGGCGTATCGCAAGGGGGTCAAAGGCTAGATGTCTCTATGGAGACTCAAAAACTGAAAATATATTTTTAATTTAATACCCAAAACAAATAGACACTGCTAAAGTCGAAGATATCACATCCAAATCTCGGTCCCGATTAGAGTCGGTTAAGATGTCTTCGTAGGGTAATGTGAACTTTGAACCCTGTGCGCGACGTCTTAACCGATTCCATTCGGGGCCAAAATTTCTATGTGATATCTTCGACTAAAGTAGTATCGATTTTGAGTATTATATGAAAAAAAAAATTAATTTAAATTTTTGAGTCTCCATAGCGGAATCTGAACTTTGCCCCCTGTGCGACATGCTTTAACTGTCTCCGAGCGGAACCAAAACTTACGGTTACCGCGCTAAATCTCATATCCGCCAAATGTAGTACCACGTAGGTTTGGGGTGGCATAGACAACAATGTATTTTGGTTACCCTGTCTCAATGCTTGCCTACTTCACAAATTAGATAGTAGATAATTATAGAAGATGCTCATATTTAGAAAGTTAAATTGGAAAATCATTAAAGAAAAAAACTTGTCTATCCCTTCTGTCTCTTTATCTTTCATACCTTTACCACTATCTTTATCATTTTCGTTATGCGATTACATTTATCATAATCTGTTTTCATCCATGTTAATTTTATACTCATCTTTATCATTATTTTATCTTTTCATATATCTTTGTTTTTATCTTTATGCGTCTTTGTTTTTGGTTTTATTTTTACCTTTCCCTCTATCCTTTCTTCACGTACAAATATAACTACAAACTCATGCATATCACAGCGCACGGCAGTGCGCGCAAGTGACGAAAACGAAAGCAGCCACAGTAGCATGCTGAAATGACTCGCTTATATATACACGAGATTTGGAAGTTTTTATCCAGACGTCCAATCGACATGTTTGAGAGTGTGTCCAGGAAATGTATTCAAGCTTCATAAACGATTAACCGGATTCATAAAAATTAGGCTAAAGTGTTGCGAAACAAATAAGTTTTTTGCCATTTTCCGGTTTAAGGGTGCATGTGGGCACACCCAACATATTTAGTGTTATTCTATAGGCCAATACCTTTCAAACGATACCTTATATATTACGCTCCGGCTACTAGTTGGAAAGATATAGAGGTAAATGTGTTTTGGTTCGTGTCTCCACTACGAGATGCTTTGGTATGTATGTGGCGTCTGTACGTACCATCATTTAATTTTTTTCAAACTTTCAGGAATTAAAGTACCAAAAAAACTAAGAAGGTTTTGTTCCAGGATGTCTTGATTCGTATGCTTTGTGGGCGTGGCTGCTGCCTGAAATTCGAAATTTTCCGTACGTTTCCAAGGCAGTTACATAATGCGTATAATTTTCGTCACGAAATTGATATCATAAATTTTGTGTTTCTAGTTCAGCTTTCGTCACTCGAAAATTTTACCTCAAAGAGGTTTTTTGTTTGATATACTTTAAGCCTACCATGGATATGTCTTCATACCAACTTTCAAATTTATGTATTCATGGTACACGGTACCATTTTTTATGCCAGTTTTAGATACCAGTTAAGGCCCCTTGAAAATCCATTCAGTAGTTTCGGAGACTAGTGAATTCCAACAGACAAACAAAGAAAAAGATAGATAAAAATTCGAAAAATTGTCCAAATATATTTTATTATAATCTCTGCATCATCTTCGGTCATTCTTTTAAAGAAATTTTCAATGTACAGATACGACTTTTCTACAGTTTTGTTATAGTATAAATTGATTCGTTTACATATTTAAGCCTAAAGAATGTTAGACTTGTTCAAAACGTAGCTTTATGTAGGCTTTTAAAAATGTAATCAACCCCTTTAAAATTAGAATTATGCATTTATTTCGGCAAATCATAATGTTGCATTTCAGAGAACTTAGAGTTTTAGCTTTAATTTAAGTCTCTCCTGCCAGATCAATGTATAGTGTCTTGTCGGAATAAGCCTAAATTCAGTTACCGAAATTTGGTTGATACCTTCTTGGCTTCAAAAGTTTAGTGGATCTGTTGCAATGGAATGCATGCGCTCTTTTAAAAATGGGAAAAATTTTAGCTTCGGATGGAAAACACTTTGCATAAAATGAACATAACATAACGACTTAACAGTAGTAAAAGTTTTAATTTTTTGAATTTTGAATTGTGTCTTTATTGCGGAGGACCATTGATAAATAAAAACATTTCAAAAATCCCTTAAATATACTTCCATTAATTTTGCACAGAAAAAATTGTTATTTGACCTAGAGTTCAGTCGCGAACGCGACCTCAACCACAGCTAAATAGGCAATCGATGTGATTATCTGTGGGTAGGCGACACAAATTTGTGTGTGCAGCCACAAAACCAAATCCGTTCAAAAAATAATAATAAAACCCATACTATAGTACGTATGTATGTGCTTGGACATATGCATTCGGGCATGATATCAACTCACACATGCAAACATATTGATAAATGGTTAGTGTGTAACAGGAAAGAAAATAAATATCCTATGCGTGATAAAATAAATTTTTATATTGGTGAATGTGGTTTGTAGAGATAAATTAAAATATAAATAAATAAAGTGAATGTTGACCGATAATATGGAGTTGTTGGCACAAGTTTTGTCTATGAGCGATTCTTTTTTAAGTGGAACGGATTTCGTAAAAAAAAAATTACGTCATGTCTCCGATTCACTTCAAATTTTTTTATGAGTTCTATACATGAAATAAGCTTACACGTGTTCAAGGATTTTTTTTTTTTTTCGTAGATATGATCTGTCAAAGTTAGGATTTGTCTATGATTCTGAGTAATCATGTATTTTTTCAAATAGCTATATCTCGGGTTGTGCTCATCGTAGCGATTTCATCTTAACGCCTTTTTAAAACTAAAAAGAAACTGGCTTAAAATGCCTATATATGAGATGGTCAAGATTAGCTATTAACAGTTGAACCTTTGAAGTTTATTTGCATAGTGAATACCACAAAATTAAGAAGTTAAAATTATACCAGCCTAATCCGTGTTAAATTCTCTATAAAAAACGTGGTTAAAAAAAATGGGGGTTTTTCAAGAACTATTTTTGAAATATTTTTTTTTTTATTTATGACGAGATGGTTTTTTTTTGTGAGAGTCAAGAATTGTTTGTAATTTTTTTTCGAAAATGATGAGATATATTTAGCAAGCTGTCAAAAATGGAGTTCTTGCAAAAATTTAAATTTTATTGCGTATTCCGATAGAATACCTATCCAAAAATAATATTTGTACGAAAAATATTTCATTTTAGGAGTCAAACCCCTAGAAATGGGCGTGGAAATTGTAGGACTAAAGTTAGCAAAACGCAGATTTGATTGCGGATTTTGACAGAATATTCCTTCGTTAACAGAATTCGTGCCACAACTTTTTGTATCAAGAAATCTTTTGGAAAGGGAATTCAGTTTGTATGGGCGGTGCCACACCCCGTTTTCCAAAATCTACCACTCTTCGCCGTAAGTACGGTATTGACAACATATGTGGCTGTGTCCAATTTCAGTTTGTATGGGAAGTGCCACGCCCTCTTTCCCAGTACCTACCATTTTTCACCGTAAGTAGGGTATTTGCAATTTGTGCATCTGTTTCAGATCCCCAGCATAATTGGTTTTAGAGATATAGCGGTTTTCACATTTTAGTCTATATGTCAGATGTCACGCCCCCTATGTATCGGGGTTAAATTTCTGGATTAGAGGAAGTTATATCCTTTAAATCGGTGTATGTTGCATTGAAATGGAGCTAACGGTGCCTTCAAAAGGGGAATTCCAAAATTTTCTTGTGGCGTATTTATATATAGAAGATATATATTTTGAAAGCCGTTTTTTCTAATCGAAAATCTCGATGTACCAATATTCTTGACATTTTGTACATCGACTCTAGACCCTCAAAGGATGATAATAGAAGAAGAATAATTTCGATATATCAAGGGGACGTGGCACCTCCCATATAAACTATATATTACTATAGATATATATATATAATATCAATGCCAAACTCATGGAAAAGAGTGGGAGTTACTGAAAAAGTGGGCGTGGTACCTCCCTCCCATACAAATGGATTTCTCACATTAGAATGTGGAACCTGCAGTTTTTGATTTTATGAGAAGCTTTTTATAGCATCGGCGACCGCTGTTAGAAAACACTTGTTCTATTTTAGATGTTGCTCGGACCAGGGATCGAACCCAGACCCTACGGAGTAGTAAAACGCACCTATAACCCCACTCAGCAACAGCAGCTAGTATATTCAGTAAAAATTCGAGAGAGTTAGCAGCTGGCAAAGTGTGAAGCACAAAGTTGATTGTTTTTGGCAATAACCAGCTGCAACTTTCTTTAGTTAAAAAAATGCAAACTCCATATCCACATTTTCGATATACATATGTATGGATGTACTTTTGGCATACAGACATAAGTATGTATGTAAACTCCTCGTTAGTGCTGAAGAGGCATATACTCATGTACTTATGTGTATGGAACTGTAGGTACATACTCTGCAGGAAATTGAATTAGTTTGAAAATAATTTATAATCTACTTTATTTTCAATGATAACTAATCGAAATTCTCACTATTTTACCCAATTTTTGCCAATTGTCTATTCCTGCATGTATTTTCAACTACTTTAAAATGAATTTGGCTTAAGCCACTTCAAAGTCAGAATGTTGCGTTGGAATACGCTTTCGTTCTGCACTTCACAGACGCTTTTTCATAAGTATGAAAAACCGAAATTACAAATTTAAAAATAAATAAATGAGATTTGAACATGTACATTCTTGGCTGCGATCAATTGTATGAAACATCTTTGTATGCTCAGCTACAGACAGACAGGTAAATATGCTTTCAAATGTTAAGTTTGAACTGTGTGCAAGCAGCAAGGCGACTGTGCGACTCTGCATTTAATTCCAACTCCTTTAAAATGAATTTGGGTTACACAACATCAAAGTCAGTATGTTTCCTTTGAATACGCTTGCGTTCTGACCTCCACAGACGCTTTTTCATACTTCCAAGACACAAATTGTTTTTTTGAGCAAAAGGAGTATGAAAATTCGAAACATTTACTCATTGCATTTGTAGTATTTCAAGTTGTTGATTTAAAAAAAAAAATCACTTGTATCAGGGTATGAACACATGCACATACATATGTACATACATTCAGTTTCAAGTGAATGCGTGTTATTATTGCAGCTTACAGTTGCCGTTATTAAATTTTATGCAATTCTGTTATTTTTACTGCAATAAATTGCAAGTTGTTACAGATTGGCTTTTTAATTTCATTAAATTTCTTGACGTGATGAATTGAATATCCCAAATTTTGGCATGCAAATACATATCGCACACGATCTTCATAGGTGACACAACTTAAAATTGCACGTTCGTCAGAAAATGCGACAAAATATTTCTTAGCACATGCTAATCATATGGGCTAGGAAGACTTTATCTTAGGTTTTTTCAGCAAATTATAACAAAAATTTGCTCCTGCTTTTGCTTAATGGTAAATAAAAGCTCTGGTTACATTTTAAGTGCATAATTCCAAAAATGCCAAATTTTAAGTTGTGTCACTTTTGAAGATAGTGTGCAATACCTAAACACTTATTAAAGCAAATAGGTACAAACATATACAGCTGCCATCAGCAAGTAGTAGATAGTACTAGAAATTAATAGGCTACAAAACTGCATACTCGAAATTTTTTTAAAATTTCCGAATAAAAAGTTTGCGATTTTGATGATGTTTTTTGAAGATTGATTAGTTTTCAGAGGATAGTGATAGCATGAACAACAGGAAGATTTCAGGAAAATATTTATAGTGCCCTTGAAGGAGGCCATGATCAGGCACCACAAATTGATTATTGATTATTAAACTAATCCTAATTTAATATTTTCATAAAAATAATGCGGAGACCACTTGCAATAAGGCAAGTACTTGGACATATGTAGCTGCTACCAGTACACTTCTATACCAGAAGGATCTTGTTGATTCACCAACGCTTACAACAGATGTCCGCGCAGTTAAGACAATCGATTTGCACTTTTTAAGTCTGAGCAGTTACAGCAGCTTTAAAAAACTATTGATTAAAATTAAAATCAAAGTGTTTACATATATTTCGTTTACATCGTTCTAGAAACTTACTTTGGTTGACCAACAAGATTCGCTTGAAAAATGAAAAAAATATAATCGGATCGCGTTTGTTTCAGAATTCAAATGACGCTCGCTTGAAAACTTCTAAGAATACTTCTATATACTTAAGCCTTAAAAATCTTGAATCCCGTAGTTTCTTAACTATCAACACCTAGGTCGAAATACCTATGGCTACCAGCGAGCAAAAAAAGTACAAGGAAGGCTATTCTGGATAATGGGTACAAGGGCAGAATTAAGAACTTTTACAGTCTCCAAGAGAAAAGGAGTCGATAAATTGAATATATTCATACAAGATTGGAAAAGAACTTACATACATACTTTACATATATAGAAAACTAAAAACGTATACTTTGAAATTGTTTGTGATTCATTATTCTGCAGAACTTTTATCATGCAATGAAAAATTTAACTAAGGAAATTGTTAAATTTTGTTATAAAATATTTACTGGAATATTATGAAGATTGACGGTTGTAAAGGCTAAACTGCAGTAAAAGTTCCGCAGGCAACTTTTATTTTTGTCAAAAATAAGTAACCATTAGTAAACGGTGTATAACATTGGATATTCAATGAAATAGAATTTTTGTTTAGCGCGAATTCCGATCAGTTATTTCTCTATTCCTTTTCAACGAAAAACGAGATGCCATATGTGTTAAAACTACATTTCCATTTATATTGGAGTATTGTCACAGAAAATTTTAGTTCACTTTAATGAAGGAGCTAATGACTTCGTTCAATCAAAAGAGCCTAATGCAAATGTTTAAAAAGCATGCATTTAATGTTAAAACTCGGTACAATGCTTACCGGTTAGTATACTTTTTTCTAACAGTTTCTAAGTTTATTTAGTCTTTTAGCTTACTTTTAAAAAAGTGACATTCGGGAACATTCGGACATTATTACACTGCTATGCTGTTACAAATCAACGATGCTGTTGGTAAGGGGCTGTCCATATATTACGTAAGACCTTTGTGGGGGAGGGCGGGTCTAAAATTTTCTTACTTTTTCTTATATGGGGGGAGGGGGCGTCCCGTAGATTCTTACGTAATATTATTTTTCTTGTATTCTTATTCAAAATAGTTCTTTATAAAATACGGAAATTCACCCAATTAAAGTACTAAATTGCATTTAAATGAAAAATATACATTAAATACGGAGGATATTAAAATTTTTTACAACTTTTGCTTTAATTTTTCTATTTTTCTAAAAAAAA
>NW_023458557.1:69402680-69413947 GCF_013731165.1 Rhagoletis pomonella
TCTTGAGTGAATTAAAAACTGTGCATTTGACATAACGTTGATGGTGATTAATTATTTTGCGTTAACAGTTGCACTTTCGATTCCCATTTCCGCTACGCAACCTAATTAGTTGCACAAATAAAGAGATAATAGGAGAGTAAAAATGAGGAAATACATAAAATTTAAAACAAAATCACTTAAAAAATAGTCATTCTTGAATGCACAAAGGCGAAGTTGAAAAGAATAAACTTTCAGGGTGGTAATGGCGTCATGCAAATGTGCATTGATGTGTATGAAACAAACGCCAACATCAGGCTTCAAAATGGTTGAAATGCATCATGACTGCGGCGACCGGAAATGATGATTTTTTTACCACACATACTCTCCCATAAGCACTTCTTTTTTGAGGTAATTCATTGAATGCATTACTTATGTATGCGTACATTGCATATTTAACCTTCATGTGCTCGGGATCGAAAGCTTGCGTAAACGGTCAGAAGTCAAGCTTTAGTTTGTAGGGTTTATCCTTTAAACATACGAACAAAACACGGTTACGTTAACTGTTATATTTACTTGTGTGGAATTTTTTACATATTTATTTTAAAAAATTTGCTAAACACATAATTAAGGTGAAAAAAATTTACTTTAAAAACATGTTACGACGCGCAGAAATCATTCGCAGAGAAAAGTTTGCAGAATTGAAAGATGTAAAATATTTGGTGCGAAAGGATGAATGGGTACTGAAAATGTCATTCAATAAATTTTTTTATCTTAAGCTAATAAAGTTAAAAGGACAATTTCAATAACTTTTTGACCATGTGCACCAAAAAATTTATTTTTTTTTAAATTTTATCTGATTTCCATATTGTTACTCTACATTCCACTCATTTTTTTTAATTAATCATATCCTTGAATTTTCAAAGTCCATAAAAATATCTGGCATCAGAGAGAAATACTAAAAACGCAGTTTTACCTTATTTGGTTCTTAGTTTCTTGATTATATTTATTTTTGTGTATGGAAGATATAATAAATAGTACTCTTAATAGCCTAAACTGCTTAGAATTAATATTCAGGAAGTTACTTTGACACGGTGGTACTGGAAATATTTTAATTAATTATTAAAAAAATTTCGGAAAAAATGCTACAAGAGTATACTACCGCGCACATGAAGGTTAATCGCTGTACCATTTTGCGTGTTGATAATAATGCCAAGCGACGATTTTCCAGCAGCAAGAATTACCAAAAAAATAAGAAAATTTAACAAACTGTTATTGTGCTTTTTTTTATTTCGACAGACGACAAATGACATAATGATGCCACTAACAGAAACGCGCGGAAGAATATGTATGTACACATGTATATGTACGACCGGCTATGTACGCAATTACGTAAGCACACATACCCTCTAGGAAGAAAGTTAACAACAATTAAGTAACGACACAAATTTTTAAAAAGGGTAATTTGAAATCGAATTTAAAGTAAAAGATTTAAGGAGAAAGCTCATTTAAAATTGTTTCTTTCGTATGGAAGTCGACCCGGTCTAAATAAGTACATGCATAATATGCATTAATTGTTCCATCACATGTGTGTATCTATGTATGTACACTTATGTGTTTGGTTTCAGCAGAAAGAAAGTTAAAAATTTTGCCAAGCTTACTGTCTTTCATTCACGAATATGGTTTTACTCGCTTTCTCGCTTTCTTTGGTATTGTATTTCCTGCACACTGAGTGGTAAGTTTGGAATTTTTTAATTTTTTTCGACACAAGTATAGAGAAGGTTTGCTCATTGCAATGAACACTGAAAATTTTTGCAGCACCACCTAGGAGGAAGTAGACATAAAATAACCCCACTGCGCCCCTGCCACCCTATTACTTTTAGCCACTATTCTTTGCCAAGTTTTATTGGTTGGCAGGAGATGCTGTTTCAATTTAAAATGTTGCAAAAGTCTCGACACCCACTCTAACTAAGAGCAAATTTACATACTTGCATATACATATGTATATACATACATTAGGGTTATGTTTTTTTTCCACTTTTTTTTAAATTTTGATTTGCCTGTGCTTGCATTCAATGAGCTTTTGTCCATATATTACTTTTTTGGCGATATTTTTGTTGGTTCGTGAAAATACCTCCCGCGCACTCTCATTTCATTTACAAGGCTGTTGCATGGCAAAGCCCCATACCTAGTATAAAAATTCGACCGAAATTCCTTTTTGCTTACCAAGTTTTGATTTAAAAACGATGGTTATCAGCACTAAATCCACGAATCTATTTTACTTTAATAAAACCATAAAACATTTGAGAAGAAAAACATGTTTGAATATTAATTTTCTCCACTTAGAAACTGATAATAAATTTCGCTATGCGAGGGAGTTTTTTTTATAATTTATCAAAATTGTGGTTATTTTTTTGAAATTTATACAAAAGTTGATCGTTTGCCACCACAGGCATTTTAATCTAAAAAAATCATAACCCTAACATATATATTTGTGTAGGGGTTTGAACGTCAGGTTGAAGTTGAGAGAGTTTTTTTAATATTCTGCAGCTTAAAAAATCAGCATGGACTGTACACAATTTCACGCGTTTATTGACATATACGCATGTACATAAGTATGTATGTGCATGTATAAGAGCATCCTCAGAGTGGCCGCTGAAAGCCGAGCCAATCCCAAGGATGGTGAATGCGAGAAATAAGCTTTAAAACTGGGTGCATAGAATTTTGTAAAAAATCGCGCCGACGCCACATAGTGGAAGCCAAACGGAGGCTCGGAATCGCGCTGAAAGGACGTATATTATTGAGTCTCTTTTTTAACAGGTAGCTGTTAGTTACCTTAAGCAAAATTATGGATATTGATGTTTTGATTATTGAAGTTTTTTCTCGTCCTGCTCTTTGGGATAAAAAAAGTCAAAGTGGAGCAATTCCAAATAGTTTCTTCTTAAAAAAAGTATTCAATACGGATCTTAATGAAAAAAATTCTTCATCTGACGAAATCATTTCTTTAAATTACCCTTGTATATATATCCACACATGTTATTACAAAATTAATACACGCGTAAAATTCAGCGCTGATACTCGCATCCACTCTGCCTTATAAATCTCATAAACAAATGAATAAGATCACCCAGGCCGGCGTGCGAGAATAAAGTATTTTTGCAGTGACGTAATTTTTCCGCCGCCATATGATTGAAACCAAGTGCATGAAGCCATGTGAATGAAACTGAAACGATTAAAAAATTACGTCAGCAATTTTTTATTTTTTTTAATGCAATTAAACGGTAACTAAAGACACTCGGTGTTAGGACTAAGAGAAGCGCTGAGTGCTCAGAACAAACTTCTCCAAGCAGCTGATGTTCATTTTGGAGGGCTTTTCGAGAGTGTTGAAAAAATGCGCACCGAGGTGCTTCAACCCTAGTCTGGCGAATGCCAGAAATGTTTAAATAAACAACTGGGCATCATTCTCTGAAGTCTTCTGAAGAGAAGCAGAGTTTTCAGATTGAAAAATTTTGATTTTCATGGATTCTATGCCATTTCTACGAAAAGTCCTTTTTTGCCCATACAAAATACATGGGAAACTTTGAGCGCTTTGAGCGACCTCTAAATATATTTTGATTTTAAAATAAAAAAACAGGGGTATACTTTTTTTCGGTATAGAACAATCCTAGCGGTCGAGAGCATTAAATTTCCGACTTTACTTTTTTTTTGGACCACCCTAATGTACATATAAGAGTGAATGACTCGGTTTTTCCAAACCGTTTCTGTTTGGATATCTACAGGCGTTTTCTGTTTACTCTTGATTTTTCGAATATCAATAATCTGATTTTTTCATCTGACAAATTGGGGTTTTTTCATTTCAAACCAATCTTGACCGCTCAATAAAAGTTTTGGGTTTTTCGAAGCTTTCAAGGCTTTTCCAGTTTAAGGGAAACCCCTAAATAGTTTTAACATTATATCCGAAGTTATCTGGGAATGAACACTTTATCATATTTGGTTCCCTTAAATCAATGTTTGGCGCTCAAACATTTTCTATGTGCTCGGCTGATCTTCTCCTCTAATTCGAGTTCTGCTTCTTCATATTGAGCAATTTTTACAAGAAATTTACTTAGTAAATATTTGGCTATGAGATATTGTACCTCGTCAAAGAACTATTTTGATACTTCTTTTAAAATGTTCTTAAACAAGTAAGAAAGTCTAAGTTCGGGCGGAGCCGAACATTAAATACCCGGCGCAAGTATTAAATATATGTTTTCCACCTTTCCGAAATCTACCGCTACATGATAAGCCGGGGTGTATAAATTTTAAGTAAATTAGCGTCCTTAAATTTCGAAATATTGAAATTTCAAGCATTTCTGAAATTTACCGTTATATGAAAAGCGGCCGTAATTTTAGTCCGATTTCAATAATTTTCAATGATTTGCTTTTATGTGGCAAGCACAATAAAAATACCGAGTTTTGTACAAATTGGTGCAACGGTTACTGAGATACATACATGTGATCATAAGTGGGCGGTGCCACGCCCATTTTCCAAAATTTTATCACAAACGTATTTCTTGGTAAATAATTGTTGCAACCATCAATTTGAGGAATCGAGGATTTCGTATTTTTCTAAATTACCGTTATATGGGATGTGGGCGTGGTTATTGTCCGATTTTAAAAATTTTCGGCCATTTGGCGTGCTGTACCTAAGCCAACAACTATGCCAAGTTTGGAAGAAATTGGTGCAGCGGTTACCAAGGTATACACATGTAACCATAAGTGGGCGTGGCTACGCCCATTTGCCAAAATTTTTTAATATTCTTATTTTTCGTCTAAAACTCATTGCAAATATCAATTTTGAGTGAATTATCTTTGGTAGTTACTAAAATATCGCAGTTTTCGCATTTCTGAAATTTACCGTAATATGGGAGGTAGGCGTGGTTATTGTCCGATTTCGCCCATTTTCAATACCATCCGTCTTACGCCCAGAAGAAGTTCACGTACCAAGTTTCGTTAAGATATCTCTACTTTTTCTCGAGTTATCGTGTGCACAGGCGGACGGACGGACGGACGGACAGACAGTCACCGCTTAATCGATTTCTCTTTTCATTATGATCATTTATGTATACATTTATCTATATCTATCTCGATTCGTTTTGCCTGTTACAAACAACCGTTATGTGAACAAAGTTATAATACCCTTGTGCACAAGTGCGCTCGGGTATAAAAATTTTAGCCATAGATACCCTGAGTCCAATTTTGGCCACGTAACCACCTACCGTGGTCACAGAGATCTCTGCGGACGCGAAACCGAATTTTATATACCCGGCGCAGGTATCAGATATCGTCGTTTCAACTTTCCCCGATTCATACTTTTTCGATAATATGATGACTTAGGCTCAATGAAATAATTGAACCAAATTTGGTAGAAATTGATAAATCGGTTACCGAGATACATATTTGTGGTCATAAAGGGACGACACCACACCCATTATCCAGAAATTTCACAAGGATACATTTTTTTATGAAAATTCTACTTTACATATTAATTTTCAACAATTTGCATTCAATATTTACAGGAATATCGTATTTCTTGTATTTTTCGAAAATATTTTTATATGGAAAGTGGGCGTGGTTACAGTCCGATTTCGATCATTTTCATTGCCAACCTACCCTAGGTAAAGGGGAACCTACACCAAATTTCTTTGAGATATCTAAATTTTTGCTCGAGTGGCTTAATCGACTTCTCTATAGCGGTCCAAAGTTATCCGGTAACATACGCACATACACATGTAAAAAAAATTTAAATATATTCCGATGAATTGATAACCTCCGTCCTTTTTTGAAGCGCCGTAATTATAAAGAAAATGCAATATTTCGGCGAAATTGCAAATGGTAAAAACTTAAAATTTTTCACGACAAATTTGGCACCTTTTATTGGAGCATTTCAGGTACATTGGTTGTTTTGAACTGGAGACTTATGTATATAAAAAATTTTACATTTCTTATTGGGGTAGCAAGTTTAACATGTTTTACGTATTTCCAAACAATAAACACCAGAACCGCTGGGTAATTCAATATCGGGTTTTAAGATAATAATAAGGGTATTTGTATCTCGAGGAGTAGGTTTATTGCTTGCCCGCCGTTTCATATGTGGTAATCCTCTTCCAGAATATCTTCCTTCTATATTGGACTAAAACTTGAAGTGTAAGGCCGTACGTTATTATTGAAGTGAAACTTCTTTAGGGCCGTTGGTTGGTTGGGAGTAAATTGGCAAATTCAGCGGAAATTGCACACGGATCTGGCTGGGACGGAAATGATGCAACGGAAATGATTGGGGCTGAAACAAGTACTTCTTGTGTATATGCAACGGAAATGATGCAACAGAAATGATGCAACGGAAATGGTGCAACGGAAATGGTGCAACGGAAATGGTTGGGGCTGAAACAAGTGCTTCTTATGTGTATGCATATGGTATAAATTTAACAAAAATTTGCTAACAAAAGGTTAAAGAATAACACTTAGAAACAGACCAATACAAGAATGAAAGTAAAGGGGAGTACGTACATAGACAAATAAAATGATTATGGCAAAGGTAAAAATAACAACAAAAACAAAGATGCGTAAAGATAAAGGCAAAAATGAAGACCAAGGTAAATCTAAACACTGAACAAGATAAATCTGAACAGCTGAAAAAAATGATGAACATAGAAGTAAAGACAAAGAGGAGGATGCGGATACTGATAAAAGCAAAGATCAAGTTAGGGGAAGAAAGATTAAAATAGAGGTAATTAAAGAGGAAAAGATATAGAGAGAGACACAGAGACTCAATCTGGGAACTATTTTTGAATGGTAGAGATTTTCGGGACTCTCGAGACCTATCGATAAAATAATCGATATTTTTATCGATTTTGTTATCGATTTGTTATCGATATTAACCGATTTTGTTATCGATATTCATCGATTTTGTTATCGATAATTATCGATTTTGTTATCGATATTTATCGTCTTTGTTAGCGATATTTATCAATTTTGTTATCGATATTTATCCGATTTTGTTATCAATATTTATCGATTTTGTTATCGATATTTATCGAATTTGTTAATGATATTTATCGATTTTGTCATCGATATAAATCGATTTTGTTATCGATATTTATCGATTTTGTTATCGATATTTTTATCGATTTTCTAATCGATTTAGCTACCAATGGCATTATCAATGTTGCTATTGAAATTTTTATCGAATTTGTCATCGATTTTGGTATCGGTATTTTGATGGACGTTATAATCGATTTTGTTATCGATAGAGTATAATGATAAAAATGAAGATAATGGAAAAACAGAATAACATGAATGTTATTAAAACGAACAGTGGTAGAGGTAGGAATCTACATTTATAGAAAAAAAGCGAAAAAATATAACTTTAAGCAAAAGCAGATGTGTGTATGTATAGATAGATAAGTAACGTAAGTTTCACACTTCTACAGTGTGGCCCAGGCGCACTTACTTTTTTATTCATCTAGAGCGCCATCTCCGTCAAATGACCTACTGGTACATGCCTAAGGAATTAAAATATTATAAAAATCGCAATACACACAATAATATTTCAATTACATGAATGAACATTGGTCGGTAACTCGTATGATGTGGATTGTAATGAAATTTTTAAAACGGATATGTTATATGGAAATGCAATATGCTCTCTATACAAACCTTACCCTTCCACGACTCAATATATATATATATATACAGTGAAACCCACTTCGAAATTCTCCGCTTAAGTACCAAACTTGCTTAAGTAACCAACATTTTTGGGCACCCTGATAAATTTTTTGTACCCCATTTACCATTTTACTTATAATTTTCCCCTTTTAAGTGCTCCCGCAACACATTCGACAAAAAAAATTTTAGCGACTTGAACCTTGGACATCATTACACTAAAATTGAATGGGCTATAAACACTTCTGAGAAAAAAAATTTATATTTTGATGAAAATTTGATGATTTTTTTTTTTCAGTGTTCTAAAATATGTTAAGCTTAGGGTTATGAATATGGTATTTGTTAGGGAATGAACTGTGTTTTAATGGAAAATTCTTAAAAATTAATAAATACGCATAAGTGGCAATCAACATCATTTTGAATTTGGTCCGAAATTATAGATATTTCCAACACTGTATGTATAAATAAATATGTATAATCAATGACTTTAGAGAATTGAATTCTTGTAAAAATGACATAACATTGCTTTATCATTTTTTTTTTAATAACGTTTTTATACCCGAGCGGACTTGTGCACCTTCTATATAACGGTAATTTACAGAAGCACGAAAACTGCGAATAAATCAGTAACTACTGAAGTTAATTGATTCAAAATCAATAATTACAATAACCACTTAGCAGAAAATTAGATTATTATATATTTTTGCATAAAGGGCGTGGCGCCGCCCTCTTATGACCACAAATGTGTATCTCGGTAACCGATTCATCAATTTCTACCAAACTCGGTGCACTCAAGAACGAAATTTGTTGAAAATTATTCAAATCGGACTGAAATTACACCCACTTCCCTTATAAAGTTAAATTTCAGACATCCGAAAACTCAGATATTTCAATAACTCAGAACACTAATTATCTCCAAGTGAATAGTTACAACAATCTTTTAACAATAAATAAGACTGCTATAGACTTTTAGGAATTGGGCGTGGCACCGCTCACTTTATGACTCGGTAACCACTTTATAGATTTCTACCAAACTTGGTTCAATTATTTCATTGAGCCTAAGTTAGCATACTATCGAAAAAGTATGAAATCGGGAGAGCCCCCCCTGCTTATCATGAAAATGTAGTTTAGAGAAAGTTGAAACGACGATATTTGATATTTGATAAGTACCCGTTTCGAGGTACTTAAGCGGGTTATTTTAAGTACCCAACCCAACTCAAAAAGCTGACATTTTTCGTGAGGTACTTAAGCGGGTTTTACTGTACTCGAAATCAATTTCGTTGCATAGATGCTACAATCTACTCCCTGTGATGACTTTTCATAAACATAAATGATTGCAGCTGTATTGCATATTCGGCGAAATGGTATGTATATACATATGTGCTTATGAAGAGAATATTCCAGTCCGCAATCTACAATGCACGCTCGCTGTGGGACAATTGGCATTCACAACATGGTACTTGGCTCTTGGTACTTCCCACTTTCCAAGTAAAGAGTTTCATTTTCAATGTTCTTTCAGAAAATGACCATAAAATTTAAGGAATGTCAATAAACTGAATAGGGATTTCAGAGAAGCTGAAAATATCACGCTCACAATGTACTTAAGCAAATAGCGGGTGTGTCTGTCCGGCATCATTCCACACCTAGATTGTTTCTTGATGATGGCTTGTAAAGAAAAAATCAGCAACACCATTTCATGTCACATAGGAAAATAGGAATGAGTACAATTTGATAGACCTACATACATATGTATGTATATAACAACGGCCCTCTGCAATAACGACACAACTCAAACTTTCATGTTTTTCATTAAAGCTCTTAAAGGGTTCGCGTATCATAATTTAGCAATAATGTGTCTTGGAACGTAATTATTGTGTATTATTTGTAATCATTCTGTAGGGAAAATTTTTAAAGCTTTGAAATTATGAATACTTTCTAAAGATTGCGTAAGGAAAAGACGAAATAACTAACGAATGAAGTCCACGTGTAGTAGTGAACAACGGAACGAAAAATTTTAATAAAAGAATATGTAACCCAATGTTATTGCGCGATGAATTACCGCAAAATTCGAAAAAGGTTGTTATTTCCTATAAAAGCATCACTAACCGATCGACAGTTTTTGACTTATGTCAGTATTCACAATAGATGTAAGACTGTTCTGTAGTAAGGGCTGCCTGCTCCGATTTCTGACTATCGACACGATTGCGCCCCCTGCCGAGTTGATAATAATATATGTACATATGGCACACCGTCTTCATAAGATTCAAAACTCAAAATAATACGTTCGTCAGAAAAAGCGAGAAACTATTTCGTAGCTCATGCTAATCATATGGGCAAGGGCGACTTTACCTCAGGGTTTTTAACAAATTATGTATAAATAAAAGCTTTGTGTACATTTTTAGCGCTTAATTTCAAATATGCGAAATTTTGAGTTGTGACTCTTTTGAAGACGGTGTGCGATATTTCGATTTTCCACAAAAACCTACGGATATTTCGCTATATAGCTCAAAAAATTAAATTTTGAGGACCATCGATATGCACCAAACGAAAAGACAAGAAAAGGGTAGCAGCAGGGAAAATAATCAGACGAACAACGACAAATAAACGAAACGTAAGTGGGGTGTGGTCATGCGGCCGGAGAAATGACTTAAAGGAGAGATAACTTGAAGCAATGAAACCAAAAGTATATTTTTTCCGGTCTTACGATCATTCGCTTTGCAGTAGGAATATGGAAGTATCAGGTTGGTTGTCCCAGTTTGATAGAGGTGTGAAGAAGTGGTTTTTGTTATTGTCTACCACTGTTGGCCACCACAAATAAATTCAAGGGCTATAAGAAACTATTCAACTTAGTAAGTACATGTGTGTATGTAGGTTCAATTTAAATACCTCTGAAACGCAAGTCCATATACATACATATACATATAGCCATGAGTATACTTACAAATATTGAATAAATTTTCAAGAATGTCTTTAATGTATCTTGAAGTGTAATTTCCTCAATTACCTTACTTAGTCCGGGGCGCATGTGAAACATAGCTATACTTGGAATGACTTCTTCTTCTAATATTGTGAAGCTTAAGTTAAGCTATATAATGTAGCCAGATGTAAATGCAAATATACATTTTTTGGGTATAACAGAAAGGGACACTGCGACCTAGAAGATGTTTTTGTTTGTATGTTATTAGCCTCTCTTATGAAGCTTAAAGGTTTTTTGGTAGACGAATTCCTCAGCTTAAGGGCATCGACTGTCGGAGAATCACACATAATGAGTTCAGATGTCTCCTCGTTTTCAAGGCAATGACAGAAATCCGCCTCTGTGGAAAGACCAATCCGGTTCGTGTGAGAGCGCAGGTGATTGTGGCCCGTCAGGTAGCCTAAAAACCAACTCAATATCGGCTCTGCTCAAAAGATGTATATTTTGAATGAAGATTTGAATTCCGAGTACCATCATTGTCGCTGGGTGTTAATGTAATAATGATGGTCGAAGAGAGAAAAGTTTTAGGGATAAATTTGGAAAATATTTTAGGAGGAAACAATTGCAGTCGAAACTACAAACAGGTCCTTCCTATAGCTAAAAGTTGTGGCCAACA
>NW_023458557.1:69413957-69425844 GCF_013731165.1 Rhagoletis pomonella
CCCTGTGGCCTATGTGAGGGGAGCGTTCTGCTACCATCAATTCGACCTAAACTGAAACTTTTCTAATTTACAAAACCTTTTTATTTTTCACTCCTACGCAGTGCTGCTTATGAAGCGCTGCGTAGCACGCTGGGATATTACCAGTGAGTTAAAAAACGTTTCTCGTTTAGCGAACGATGACTACACCAATAAGGCACTTCCCAGCTTATAATGCCATTGAATTAAATTAAATGGCGACTTGTTGATAAGACACAGCGGCACGTCTCGCTTTGAGAGCAACAGCTGTGTTGTTAAACACTAAACTCTGAGTGTGTGTGAATGAATGTGTAAATGCTAGTGTTCATTACCGTAGCGTCGCCAACCGTTGTCTGCTCGAAGAGCTCCCCTACGTCCCCTTCTGCTAAACGAGTGCTTGTAAAACAAAAAAAAGATTTCGTCGGTGCCGCTCGTCTACCGGCTGTCTGTTAGACGACCTGAAAGCTCTGCGCCAACATGTGCCAAGTATATGCATACTGCGTTAGCTGGTAGGCAGGGTTGCCACTTAAAAACTTTCTTTCTTACCAAGAGATGATTCAAAAACCTACCAAATTGGCTTCTTGCCCACAATTTCTGTTAATCAAGAAAACGACGTTGGACCGCATTAAATACACTATTTTTGGGTGCGTTTATACTTAAAGTATGAGATAAAGTTAAACAATTGAGATCAGAGTCATAGTTTTAATAAAGCCTTTTAATTTCGCAAATATGTACACATGTTCCAATTTTTGTTTCAATGTACTTTTACAGGTGAGCAAACTCGAACAAAAAAATAGTCTTGCAAAAATTTTATTTTTTTATCATAATTTTTGTTTATTAGTGCTATGCAGTGCAATAGCAAACAATTGGGCCAACCCGGTCGGAAACACCAACAACGAAAATCAGCTAGAACATACCTTTATTGAGTTAAATTCTCTCTAAGAACGACCAAAGATGCGTGCGTTACTAATCGAGAGGAGTTTTGCCGTTGTTCATAAGCCTAGATGTAGTTTTAAAAGAGTCCAGGTCTTTTAATGACGGGATCCTCACAGTTTGGTTTTAAAACTATGAAGAGCCTTTGAATTTCCCTGCTTACTGCGCTCACCAAGTTGCTGAGACACAAAGCTCTTCAGCAAGCCTCATTGTCAATTAGTATAATATGTCGTGACTCCAGTGCCTTCGTTGAGCAGGTGCGCATGGCTCCTATAATGGCTACACAGACAAATCGTCGATTGATTTTTGGCCTACAGGATAGTGCTTTACACATAATAATCGGGTTTATCACTGTTTTTAATGACCAAAACGTCAGCTTGGAAGATATCCGCCATATTTTACGATGAAGCCTCTGACAGTCTAGTTGTTAACAGCTATGAGATATGACAAATCTGTTGACCTCTGAATACTTCGCCTCTTGCGATAGCTCAATCTCAGAAACTTCTCAGTCAGTTTTAAGACTGCCTAAAATCTGGAGGCAATATTTCCATTGCAGCTCATCACGAAGATGAGTAGCATATACGTAAAAGCCATTTATTTTCCAGGATCTCATGCCTAACGCCTTCTAGTTCTGATTCAACATGCTTATGTTCCATGCAGTTATAACATTAGGAATACCTTCCCGTAATGGCCTTGGATTTTGCTTCAATGTAACGTAACCCGTAAAGTTCTATCCGTGTACACTGCAATGCCTTTTCAATTACCTGAGTTAAGCAATGTGTTAACGTAATAGTAGATTTTCCTGATTGATGTAGACACATTAAGGCTTGACCTTTAAATATGTATATGATGTTAGTAATAATTATCTAATTTTACCAGATTTAAAAAACGTATCAATTCTAAAAGTTAAGGTGTCCTACCATCTTATAAACCAGAAGAAAACCTGCCAAATTTTGGTGCAAAAAGTCCAAAACGGCAACCCTGGTGGTGGGACGTCTGTTTTGCTCTTGTTATTTCTTTTAACCTTGTGTTTAGCGATTTGACTATACAGTATCGGTCAAATCTATAGCACGCCATTTCAAAGTGATATTGTGTGCAACTTATATTTATTTGTTTATTTTTGAGAATTTTCAATTAAAATACAGTTCTTTCTCTAACAAACCCCATGTAAAAACAAGTTTAACAATTTGTAGAAAACTTCAAAAAAGTGCAACAAATTTTCACCTAAATTTCAAACTTTTTTCTCAGAAGTGTTTGAATTTTTCTGAATACACATTTTCATAGCCCAACCAATTTTAGTCCGATAATGTGCAAGTTTCAAGTTGCTAAAAGTTACCGTTGATTTTTTAGAATTTTTTTCGCCAAAGGTGTTGCGGATTTCTTCCATATACAAATAAATTGAGTTTATTCATTATATGGAAGCCAATGCGACAAAAAAAATTCTAAAAAATTAACGGTAATTCGTAGCCACTTGAAAGCCGAGAAAAAAGTTTGAAATTTAGGTGAAATTTTGTTGCACTTTTTTGAAGTTTTCTACAAGTTGTTGAACTTGGGTTTATATGGGGTTTGTTAGAGAAAGAACTGTATTTTAATTGAAAATTCTTAAAAATAAATAAATACACATAAGTGGCACACAATATCACTTTGAATTGGCGTGCTATAGACATGACCGATACTGTATGTACATATTTATTACTTATATTCATTCAAGATTCTCTAGATTTTGCTGTATATCCCTATTTGTGGCCAGCGTTTGATATTTTTATATGAGTGAAATTTTGCTTGACTATAAGCATCCACAAACTAACAATGATTCGTGATGGCAGACAGGCGTACATTTTGCATAATTTGTTTAGTTTTCCTCTTTTAAACGAGGTTTGCATCCGCTTAATCGTTTGGAATATGGTGCCGTTTACTCGTCGCTTTGTCGTTGGTTGTTGACAGCTGATTTCACTCTCCTTCTCCAACATAATCTTAAGGGTTTGTATAATTTCTGATGAATACATTATTTTAAATAATTTGCATAATAGAGTTTTTTTATCGTTTGCATTTATAAGCGTTAAATTAGGCCTTTGGATGTAACTGTGTACCATTGCTGTTGTTTTATGATTTGTAATTTTGTAATTTTAGTACAAATATATTTATGATAACAGATTTTTGATTTACATATCTTATAGTCTATTGGCAAGTGCGAAACATCGCTGAACCGTGGTCACGAGAAAAATATGGATAGCTTTGGGAATTCCCTATTTCCTCTAGACACAAACTAGATCTTAACATGTTTACCAATGTACATAAATGACTCTAAGGATATACTACCGGATTTTAGTAGTGCATACATTGGAATAAGTATGGGCTGCAAATGCGTAACAATATTAATAATAATTTCTCGCTTACACTTTTGCTAAGTGTTTGGCCGAGCTTATCCTTCAATTTTTAGTGTGCGTCTTGATGTTGTTACACAAATGGAGGGACCTACAGATTGACGTCGCGCCCGAAACGCAAGTGGATTTTATGAGAAGCTTCTTCTTGACAGAAAAATATTCGTTTCTAATTTGGAAGTTGATCGGACCACGGACCGAACCCAGGTCCCGCAGAGTGATAGTACGCGCCTCTAACCACTCAGCCAGAGCGGCATCGAGTGGATAAGTACTTTGGGTTTATTCACATGATGCGGTCTATATCTTACAGTGAAAATTCTCTGTGCGTTACTCTAAAGCTTACATCATCGAAGTAAGACAGGGCAGGGCTAGGTTTTCACACAGATATAGAAATATAAATCTTCATGCAGTAGGCTTCTACTTCAGAATTTCAAATAATTTTCACATTTTTGTACTCCATTATTAGACCAGATGAGCGCTTTACGAGCAGTTCACTCACAAATACACGTACTGAAGAATTATACATGTTTACTAGCAGACCGCATTCGCATTGGCGTATTTCTTAAATTCCACATTCGCAACATCCCTAGTATGTACATACATTGCCAGGGCAGTCATTTGTGCTTGCTTGTATCTTCTTAGTAACCTGCAACTCAAGCCTTCTGAAGTACTTGTGTGAGCGTATATGTTCGTAAGTACTACGAGTAAGGAGGCAGACAACTTACAGGAATTACCCGTATGATGGCCACCATTCAGAATTAATTTTACTGAAGGCCCATACCTTTCACGCGGAACACTTTCACCGAATGCTATGCTCGCACACGCAAGTCGGACAAACACATCCACGGTCAGTGGCTATAAATTACCATTAATTATTTAACACTTCACGCTTCGTTAGCGATCTTTGCAAATTTTCCACGCCTGCGAGATACAAAGTGTTTTTCATCATCGCTTTTGAACCATTGCCAATGGCAAAGTATTACATTTATGAAGTAGGGATGTTGCGAGTGTTATATTTTTCATATTCGCGAATGCGAATGCGAATGTCAGGAATAACATTAAAAAAGCTATAATCAATTTAAGTCGCCGTTTTATAGATTATTAGATAGAACATTTAACTAGTGCTTAACCTATACAGTGATTTAATCTTGCAGTCAAAAAGGCCATATTACATTTCAGAAAAAGTAATTTTGCTGCCTTTTCTCCCATGAGGCCTTTTCTTAGAGGTTCGTATATAAGGCCGGCTGCACTGAACATTTTCTCACTTTCGACGAACAAAGTACAAAAATTAACTAAGATATGTAACCATTAATACAACTAAGTAAAATATGAATAAAACTGAAATATTTTACAGGTCATTACTAAAAGAGGATAAAGTGTAAACGTTAACAAAAAATGCAATCACATTTGAGGGCGCCCAATTAGATCTATAGTACATATTTATATTTTCTACGACATGCAGCAGTTTACTAGAGTTGTTTTTCCTGTAAAATGCTAAACGTTAAATTGAACACATCCTGATCTAAAGTACGATCAATTCAAAAAAATTTTGGACAATTTTTTTGCATAAATCAATTCATAGGACTTACATCCAATTAATGGAAATTTTTTTTCTTCGTGATTATTTGCATTACCTAAACAACTACTTTTATATCTGATTTTGTATTAATTGCGTTGAAACATGTTCGATCCACAAGCAGTTAAAATTCCCTCTCTGAATTTTAAGTTAGCTCACTTTAGATCCAGGTATGCGATATGTATGTGCATTACGCTACGATTGTTTGCTTAGTCGTCGCTAACTGCGCGCTGTGCGCATGCGAATGTGTAAAATGATGCGAATCATTCGCATAACGAATGCGAATGCAAATATTCGCAGCATCCCTGATATTAACCAACAATGATGACCGGTCACGTACACATACATATATACACCATTCGGCATGTCTACATATGCATGTATCCTTTGCCAAGGCTTGAGGTAAGCGATGTTAATCTTCTTCGTTTGCTTTTATACCAGCGATTTATTGAAATTTATAAATATATTTCTTGGCAATCAGCCTGCTGGGCTGCAGGACGCCCCACCTCCACCTGGCTCCACATTAAATGGGTTGCTAGAATTTAATACTTATATTTAGGGGTAAATTGCAAGGCCCCACTTGTATCTTTTACTTTCAACTTAATTATTCTCAAGTAACTCGAAAGAGACTTCGAGTTTATTGGTTTTCGGTTTTCGACTATCGGTCGTTGGTTTTGGGTCGCATTTCAATATATGTATGTACATAGTAAAGGAGATGAGAGCTTGTAAGTGCATTAAATACACTTGTAGTACATGACCACTTAATCATTAGAAATATTTAATAAAATGAGATTCAGGCTTACTTACTGGCGTGCTGTTGCATCAAACGTTATAAATGCTTTGCTCTTGAAAAATAACTTTTTTGCTTTGTGGTGGACGTAACGTGAATTGGAGAAGTTCCAATTTTGAGCCAAGAACTACAGTGTGAAAGAATTTGGCAGACAAAATTCAAGTCAATTTTAGGTGTAATCGAATTGAATAAATTTTGGTTATAATGGGTGCATTTTTGATTTAGAGCATTATTTAGAAGGTTAATAATAAATAGGTTATCTATTTTACCAATCATTGTGCACAGTAGTCGATAAAATTTTAGCCACACCAAATTTTCACAAGTTTTGAAACAATATTTTTGCTGTTATTTAATTTTGGTTAGTTTTTTTATAGTTCATTCTTTAACAACATCCGTACAAATACAAGTTTAAGGGCAGTGTCACACGATTGGGTATTTGCCAAAACTTGGGGCAAATCGCATCCCAATTGTGTGAACAATCAAATATTTTTCTTTATCCCATTCACGAAAATTTATTTCTTGAAATTTTTCAGTAGAACATCGATGTATTGTACCAATATTTTGACTACAAAAAAATAAAATTGTAATTTTTTTACCAAGAGATCAATATAAAAATGTACAAATCTGTAAAAATGCACCAATCGAGTGACACTGCCTTAAAAATTTATGCAATTAAGAAAACAAAATCAAAAAATTGTCGTTAAAATCTCGAATGCCTAAAAATTAAGATTGATTTTTTACAATTTTTAAAGAAACTCGAAATTTGTACGAAACTTTGTTAATTTTTTTTTTTTAATATTGCACAAATTTGGAAACTAGGATTAACATGGGTTTTGTTAAAGAATTAACAACATTTTTATAAAAATATAACAAAAATTAAATATCAACAAAAATAATACGTTAAATCTTGACAAAAAGTGGTTCGGCTATAAACTTTTGACCACGGTATGGATAGTAAGAGCGACAATGGCGACCTAGTGACCGATGTCCAGAATGTACTTTAATTACGGAGGGAACAGTCCTCCACTCTACTGAATGGTAGCAGCGCTGAGAGCAGTGGAGAAGACTAACCCGCGCCCCCAGTCTATGACGATGGACTCGTTGTCCCACCGCCTGACTATGACGAGATACGAATAGCGATTACGCGGATGAAAAACAACAAAGCTGCTGAAGCTGACGGCCTGCCAGCCTAGCTATTTAAGTACGGCGGCGAGGAGCTGATGAGGTGCATGCATCCACCACAATCCACAAGAAAGACGACCCCGAAACTCGCGCCAACTACAGCGTGATTTAAACACAGGTTATAAGGTATTATCGAGTGTATTGTGTGAAAGACTGAAGCCCAACGTCAACGAACTGATTGGACCTTATCAGTGTGGCTTTAGGACTGGCAAATCCACCATAGAACAGGTATTCACAATACGCCAAATCTTGGAAAACACCCGCGAGTATAGGATCGACACTCACCACCTATTTGTCGATTTCAAAGCCGCTTTCGACAGCACAGAGAGAAGTTGTCTTTATGCCGCGATGTCTGAATTTTCTATCCGCACGAAACTAATATGGCTGTGTAAAATGACGTTGAGCAATACCACCAGCTCCGTCAGAATAGGAAAGGACCCCACGGAGCCCTTTGATACCAAACGAGGTTTCAGCGGCTCCGCTGGCTTGGCCATGTCGTTCGAATGGACAGAAACGCTTCTGCTCTGAAAGTATTCAATGCGGGCCGCGATGCTGGTAACGGAGGAAGAGGAAGGCCTCCTCTGTGTTGGAAAGGCCAGCTATGTAGCTAGAATAACATCAAGAAATTTTATATTCAACAATTTTATTGAGTTTGAGGCCGTTTTTAATGAAACCTATTGTACAACAATGATTTATAAAAATGGTAGAAGTGATAGCAATTTTGGAGATCACCACATCTCCTCATTAGACTTCTTCAGTGGGATTCGATTCAACGACAACAGCTGACTCAGTCAGTTGCCTACGCCTACTGTGCTAAGTTCGCCTTGCTATTGTGCAATTTTTTTCAAAATTCATTAGGCTTTTTCAAAAGAATAGAGCCAGGCTAGACTGTGTAATAGGTATGTAGCTTTACAATACAACTTTTGTAGCTAACATGCCAGCTGCATCCTGCAGGACTAATCTGTTGATTCTCATCTAACAAATACATATATATCTACATCTACAGTATAATTTTTTTTTAAATAATAATTTTGAAATTTGAAAACTGGCGCTGCCACTAACTTTCTACGATTGCTTTCAAATATAAAATTTTATGATTCTTCAAAGAAGCAACGAAATGTTGTTTAGAAAGCAGGAAAGCTTCGAAATAGCTATCAGGCTAATTTTTTTTTTTTTTGTTCGATAACACAAATAACTTCGCAGCAATGCAATTTCAATGCAGCAACTCCCCTTGGCGTTGAAGGATGAAGGAAATGGAACGGTTCGAAAGTAGCAGCATGTCAATTTTTAGTGGCACGAGTCTTTATTTTGTAGTGCTTCTTTTTGCTACGCACCAATAGTTTATTTGCATTTCCTTTCAGCTATGCAGAATTTTGTGAAATTTTCCATAAAGAATTTCATAAGATACATTTTCTTTTGCTTATTTTGTGAAAGGGACACTTCGCTCACAGGAGAAAAGCATGAAAGGAATTTCGAACAGTTCGAGTGGCAGCTGATAAATACTTTGCTCCAAAAATTTTCTGTGAAAAATATCACAATGGGAAAATGTAAAATAAAAAGCTCTATAGCCATCGAAAGGGAAAACGAGCAGTAGCTATTATATATACACTTATTTTGCATGTACATATGTGTATATAAATATGTGTAAGTGAAAATACAATACAAGTGTCTTCATACTGCCCTAAAGGAAAGATTGGTCCAATCTGTATATAGACCAAAGATAGTCCAAAAATGCAAAGCAATGTGATGGTAAACAGGTGCATTGTACTAAAATTGGTCCGAATGCAATGATCTAAAATGTCATTCAGAAGCGGACAACGGGTACAATTAACTATTTACTGATATGTAGGCACTTAAGCAGCTCTGTGGTAACGATCATAGAACTTTTGTACTAGCATAAGTATTAGATTCCTCTAAAAGTATTACATGAGTGCCCCTTTTATAAACGTTCAAATCGAATAGTGATGCTGAAATTCGACCTCATAACTTTACCGCCAAACCCTATGCTATAGTCGAGTTGCCTGTTGCGACATACGTGAGCTTGAAGTTCTAAAGGCAGGAAATTGTACATTCGTAACTTTTGTTTGAAACTTTTTTCTCGGAAGCGGCTTCTGCACTTTTTCTGTAGAAAATAGTTAAACTGCCTGATTTTATTCGAAAAGGACGCAGTAGTGGTCTCATAATATTCCTAATTTTTTTACCTTAAATCACCCACTGTGCCTAACAATAAAGGCTAAGGAACTTTGTAAATGTAAACAGAAATGAATTAAACTCAAATACACTTGAAACGATTAGCAAAATATAGATCTTGTCTGAAGTCACTTCTGGCCCCATTTCTTTATTCAACACCCACAAAAAGTGAAAAAAAAAACAGCCGATGAGATAAAGTAGGCAAAGAAATGAGAAGGTAAGCGTGGATTTCATTTGGCAACTGTTATGACCGGCATTAGCATTGCAAAAGGATGCATAGCAGACATGCTGCAACAACCTGATTCCCTTAGGGTCTTAATATGCATGCAAGACGAAAAATGTATTAAACTAAACAGATACACGAATTAGGGGAATGCAAGATTTGCGTCGGCTACATAAAATATTGATTACCTGTATTCAGTTAATGTTTAGGTATCAGTTGGCGTGAGCGGCAATAGTGTTGTAGGCAATAGTTTTTACTACCCAAATCAATTTGTTGCAAATATTCAGTTGAAAGTTTGTAAGTTCTTCTCGTTTATTGGCGGTAGGCAGGTGTCTCCAGACGCCACTATCCAATTTGTATGTAGAATTTCTCGGTGATTCCTAAAATCGAGATTTTTTTTATGGATACGTTTTCGAGATATTTTCTTTTTACCGTTATTCAGCTTAAAACAAAATGTGGTTCCACTCAATCACGTACATTTGTCTTTCGAACCAATTCAGTTGATTTTAATGTCTTAAAAAAAGATATGTCAAATCAAAGCTAATAAAATTCTCCACAAATCGTACATACATCACTTTCCGATAGGACTTTTAGTTTCTGACAAATTAATTAATCACTAGTAATAACCCCCCGAAATTCGTGTGAATGCATTAGAGAAACACTTGCAGCTATTAAGTATTTAAACTTCAGCAAAAAGGACGTGATATTCATGAAAATACTTCAGTATTTAGCTCAAAATTACTTTAAAGGACTTCGTGAAAGACAACAGCAAAATAATCTTGTATTGCTAAAGACCAGCTGATAATTTTTAAGTTATCAAAGGGCCTTACTCTAGTAATAGCTTCGTTCAGCGCGCCGTGAGTAACTTTTAAGGTTCAGTCCAATCTTTCACAACATCCGTCCAAGCGCTTTATTAGTCATATTCGGAAATGCAATAATCACTTAAAATTGGTGCCATTTAATGGTGAAAGGCATTTAGTATCACGCTTTTAAACTAAAGCTTTCTTAACTCTTTCAGTACAAAAATTTGATTACTGATTCTAAAATTTTTAAAATATATAAGAATGTATACCGGCAAATTTGGATCCTTCATTTCAAAAGTCAAATCAAGAAATTTTCAATGTTTTGAGTTTTACCGTCATCCAGGGCCCTTTAAATTTGTCAATGGTATCCTAGTTGTTTAAAAAAGAAAGTGATCTAACCTATTTTTATTTTTTTGATTTCTCGAAATATATTTCAAACCTATGAATTCCATGGAAAATTGGTTAATATTTTTCAATACATTACACTGGTCACCATCGAATTTTCTGCCACGTTTTAGTTTTGTGACAAACAACTGCACCTGCAACTTGCACTTCAATTTATAGCTCAATTCTGTCACTGCTTCAGATCACCCTAACTAAGTCGTATGTCCAGTATGTAACTTAGGTGTACCTGGCGTATGCGTAACTTTCTTTCCTGCTCTTATTTCATACAAAAACTCTTTGCGTATTTTCATTTGACCACTCATTATTTCTTACTTGTCCATCGATTTTCTTCATAAGTAATTTGAATTTATTGAAGTGAAACTTCTTAATCGAGTTCGGAGATGGTTGCGTTAAATATTTAACACCAAGCCATAAACTCTGTATCGTTCGTTCGATTTTTAAAAATGAGGTGTCACATGAAAGTCCTTGTCCTTCGGGTGTACACCATAGCCTTAGTTCCATGAAAGGAGTTGCCACATGTTAGAAAATCGAATTCAAAACTTCTCTGCCGCAGAGGGTTGCGTAAAATATTTAACACCACGTCATAAAATCTGTATCATTCGTTCGATTTTTAAAAATGAGGTGTCACATGAGAGGCCTTGTCCTTCGGGTGTGCAACGTAGCTTTAGTTCCATGAAAGGAGTTTCCGCATGTTAGAAAATCGAATTCAAAATTTCTCTGCCGCAGAGGGTTGCGTAAAATATTTAACATCAAGTCATAAAATCTGTATCGTTCGTACGATTTTCAAAAATGAGGTGTCACATGAAAGAGCTTGACCTGCAGATGTGCAGTATAGTTTTAGTCTTTTAAAGGGTTGCCATATATACGAAAATCAAATTCAAATTATTTATTAAGTTAAACGAATTATCCTAATATGGGTATCAAAAGAAATGGTTTTGAACAAGTTGTATTTTCTAGCTAAATGTAGGAGGGTTGCCACCTGTTTCAAAAGTAAAATTTAGTTAATTTATACAAAAGTCTTACGCTTAAAATACTATAAAGTACAGAAAGAGCTTACAGAAACACAATTAAAATATTTTTGAGGTGCCTGAAGAGGGTGGCCACCTGTTTAAAAAGTTAAACTCAAATTATTGAAGAAAATCTTATTATTATAGCTCCGTTATGTTTGCGATAAATATTTAACGCCACGGTACAGGTAGCATATGACGGGTATAGAAAACGAATAGCTGCGTTAAACGCCACTTGGGCGGGAAAATACTTATGCAAAGACAAGAATATAATCAAAAACAAATATAAAGATAAGATGAAGATGAAGATGAAGATGAAGATGAAGATGAAGATGAAGATGAAGATGAAGATGAAGATGAAGATGAAGATGAAGATGAAGAT